>NW_024424453.1:52444366-52531468 GCF_017311325.1 Ursus maritimus | reverse complement strand
GGGGGGGGGGGGGGGGGGGAGCTCATTAGCAGCTGATGAAAATTAAAGTCCTACATCCCTACTTTGCTTTCTTTTTTTTAAATAATAATTTTTTATTACGTTATGTTAGTCACCATACAGTAGTATATCCTTAGTTTTTTATGTAATGTTCCATGATTCATTACTTGTGTATAACACCCAGTGAACCACTACTTGAGTATAACACCCAGTGCACCATGCAATACGTGCCCTCCTTAATACCCATCACCGGCCTACCCCAATCCCCCACCCCCCTCCCCTCTGAAGCCTTCAGTTTGTTTCCCAGAGTCTATAGCATCTCATGGTTCATTCCCCCTTCTGCTTATCCCCCTTCATTCTTCCCTTCCTGACACCCCCCAGCAGGGATATCAGGGCACCTCCTCACAGCCTAGTAAAAATGGAAGCCTGGGCTCCCCACTTGGCCTTTGCTGGCATGGCTCAGGTAGAGTCTCAGTTTTTTACGTGGCATTGGCTGCAGGAGAGCAGTAATTATCTAAGATTTGTGTGCACCATTGGATTGACCCTTTCTTGGTCCTTTGGCTTGAAGGAGCAGCCGCGTATTGGTGCTTTTTTCCCTTGGTTTGTTCCCGTTGGCATTTTTGATTTGCAAGGCTTTTCAGTTCTGAGTCTGGGATACACAAGACAAAAAGAAAGTCCAGGGAACTCACCACTGTCATCTCTTAGGTCCTGAAATCTCAAGCCAGTCTGCCTCCTTCTCTCCACCTTTCAGAGTATTCTTACGTTTGGTTTACATAGTACATTCAGAGTTTTTAGTTGTACCTAGTGGGAAGACTAGGGAGAAGTATATCTTCTCCATGTTCTTATAAGTGGAAGACAGCTCACTTTTATTTGGATTGTTTACCTTCCACTTGTAAATTTTTTGTATGCTTCATTGAAACACAATATATCTACATAAAAACTCAGATTGTTCATGTATAGTTCAGTGAGTTACCACCACCAAAGGCGAGGCAGGGGAGCTCCACTGGTACCCCAGAAAGTCACAGTGCTTCTTTCCAATTATGAACTGTCCTTCTGTCCCAAATATGGCCATTGTCTTTGAAATTAACATAAATTATATAACATAGTGTGTACTCTTCTGTGTCTGGTTTCTTTTATTCTGTGTGACAGTATCTGAATGTCTAACAAACATATGACAAGGGGCTCAACTTTATTAGCCATCACGGAAATGCAAATGAAGCCACAGTGATGAAATAAAAAATAATGCAGTATCCGTGTTGGAGAAAACAACTGGAACCTGTAACTGATACTTATGCATTAGCACCAAAAGTCATATACAAGAACGTTCAAGAAGTGATAGGGAAGAAACAAAAACAACCTAACAGTCCATCCACACATAATGGATTAAATAAATTATGGCAGCTTCATCCAATCAAATTCTATACAGTGAGGAAAGAGAACAAATAATCTTTGCATATTTTACTTTTAAGTTATTTTTAAAATGAAACTGTTTTTCCTGAAATAAGTGAGGAGGAGGAAATACACTATAGTGCAATATGTTTTATGCAACTTAAAACACTTATACACACAAATTAACTGCATATATTTCTCAAATAGGCATACATGTCTAAGATAGATATTTTCAAAACATGAGAGTGAGGGGTCACTAAAGGACGGGAATTTTAAGCAAGATGTGGGTTACATTTGGGACAATTAATAAAACAAATTAAAATGAGAAAGGGGAATTACAAGGATTGATAATAATAATTCTAGGTAGCTCCACCTCCCCCAGAGTAGCAATTATAAAATAAATGGCCACAGAAAATAAAAGCAGAGAAGTAGGATCATATTAAAATGCCAAGAATGGCCTTCCTTATCTTCTTCTGGAAAATTGCTCCTTACCTTTCAATAATAATGTTTTTCCCTTTGGTGAGCCTTCCCCTAGCTCCTCAGTGGAATTAGCGCTTTCCTGCCCTGGTTGCTGTGACCTCTTTTCATAGTCATGGTTTTCATTTGTCCCCAGTTCTGTCTTCCTTGATAAACTGAATTTCCCTTTGGGTCAGGGAAGAGGCATGTATCTCTCCATATCCCTGGATCTAATAAAGTGCCTGGTACATAGCAGGTCCCAGCAACTATTAATAAACAAATCAGCAAATAAAGTGAGGACTTCATTTATTTAGACATCTCTGCCTTATTTTGTGATGATCTCAAATATCTTAAGCTGAATAACTCCTTACTCCCACGACCACACAAGCAGTAGAAGCAACAGGACATGGTGACTCGTTAGATAAGGTGGTTGAGGAAAAGCAAATAGTAAAATGCTGCAGATTTTATTTAAAATCTGGGCGTTTCTCTCATTGTACACATTAGCAGCTCTGCCTTCAGGCTAAGGAACTCAGGGATTCTGTGCCATACAAAGCTACCAGCCAGGGTGGGCATCCTCAGAGTACGAGGTCATTGCTTGATAGAGTCTGCCATTTTGGCAACTTGCATTTCAGGGAGGAAACAGGAATAGATAGAGCCAACCACCACCTCTAAGTGTTTGTCTGAGTAACACCACCATCGATACTGACTCCTCCTGTACTCTGCACCATCGTTACCTGCATCAAGTTATCATTAACTAAGGAGACAAAAACCCCATTTTTCTGGCCAACTCTACAAGAATAAAGACAGTTGAAACATAGGTATGTTTCCCAAGTCCAGGTTTTATGGGTAAGTTGGCCTCAGCTATGGAGGGAAGAAAGTAGCATTTAAGGCTTAAGGCCTGAGTCATCTTTTCCAGGCCAATTGTCAAGTGCCTGATGGATGGCTCGTGGCTGCCAAATGAGTTACTGGAGAAGCAGAGAGGCTTACAGAAGGCAGAAGGACAAAGAGGTAATATAACCCCTCCCTGGAAAACGGTAAAGAGAATTTGTGAGATTCATTTGCCCCCAGCATGACACTACAAGCTTTTAGAACATATTTCAAAGTAAGTGCAAAGCTTTAGGGGATAAAGAGCAGCAAGTATTATCCGTTTTTGCTGGAGTTCTTGTCTTTTGTTTTTTAAGAGTCACTCTTACTTCTGTCTTCTAGGGATGTCATTTAAGATACAGAAGGATTAACCGAGCATACAATGAATATTCATAATCCTCTAAAGGTTGTAAGTGTGCAAGTGACACGTGTGTTTGAATTTTAGGGCCCCACAAACGGAACACGTTCCTGCCTCAGAGGGAGCCAGAGCTCTCCGTGTCTGGCTGCCAGGTGTGAAGAATCTATGTGTGTCTCTCAGAACTCTGGATGCTTGCTCTTTCTTACTCTGTGATCCACGAAACCCTCCAGATATCCTCATGATGCTTTTTTTCCTCCTTTTGTTACTAACCAGTGCTGTTCCTCCCAGGCTGACTGGGATCCAACTTTCCCCATGGGCCATTTGTAAAAGTCCTCAAAATGATTATTCAGAGGATTTCTCCAACATTTCCCTTTTGTGAGTATTGTGTGTGCACCAGTAAATCTTACCCACAAAGAAAAGAAACTAGGAACCAAACCTGAACAGCCCTTCATGAGCACATTCTATGTTTGTATTGATACTGTACATTCTGCACAAGATTACTTCTACCAGGGCCCCTGGGTGGCTGAGCCGGTTAAGCGTCTGCCTTTGGCTCAGGTCATGATCTCTGGGTCCTGGGATCCAGCCCCACATTGGGCTTCCTGCTCAGTAGGGAGTCTGCTTCTCTCTTTCTCTCTCCCTCCCTCTGCCCCGCCCCACTGCTCATTCTCTCTCTCAAATAAATGAAATCTTAAAAAAAAAAAGATTCCTTCCACCAAAACCATAGTCACCTTTCAATTTCCACAGGAACCTTCCTCCTAAACATCCTTTCCACTGGTGGACTTCATCCTCCCCAGCCTGTGCTCTCGTGTCAAGGTTTGCTTACATGCGGCAAGGAGTCTGAGGTTAAGAGTCTGAAGGTGGGAGCTGGAATCTCTACTCTGCACGTACCATATCCCATTAGGGAAGTCATAAAGCCTCTCAGGCTTCTGATTACATCATCTGCAAAATGGGTCTGATAGTAGTTACCTTGCCAGGTTGACATTTAGGAATACAAGAGATAATGAGTTTTTAATTGCCCTCTAATAGTTCCTAGCAAAATGCATAAAAGCTCTCTCATAAATAAATAATGGCACATCTATACAATGGGATACACACTCATTAAAAAAAAGGACAATGTATATTTATATTTATTGACACAGAACTATCTCTATGAATTATTATTGAAAAGAAAGGAAGTTATAAAAACATTTGGTGTCCTGAGATCATTTTAAGTATATATACATTTAAAATATACCCATATACACATGTGCTTTGAGAAGGCAGCTTACCAAAATGTTAATGTTTATTACAAAAAGGTAGTAGAATTTGGGAAGATTTTTAATTTCCTCAGGATTCTTTTTGATAGTGTTCGAATCATGATAAAGGTGTTGTTTTGGAAAAGAGTATTTAGAAGTACTTTGTATAATATAATAAATTTGAAAACTCAGGAAAGAAACATGTGCGGTTGGTAGTTTGGTCATATATTCCAAATCTGAATATAGCAGTGAGCTTTGGGATTGGTAAGCAAGTAAACAGACAGTAGTTCATTGTGCCACATATTAATGACTTTGCACAAGTATTTAACCTACGTGAGTTTCGATTTTCCCCTCTACAAGAGTTTTTCATCAGACCTGTAAGTTTCTACAGACTGACATTTCGTCTTTCATTCATTTAATAAATACTCACTGAGCACCTATTATACAAGCACATAAAGCTCCGGAAATAGATGATGAAGAGGAGACATGAGGTCCTCAAACTCACAGAGCTTAGATTCTGAAGGACACCAAATAAGGAAAGAAAGAAACAGGATTCTTTAGATGATAAGCTCTGAGGTCCGAAACTGGAGGAGAGCTGTCCGTGGGGAACAATGGCAAGGGATTCTCAGATTGAGGAAATGGCAACAAGCACCAAAACTGGTAGAAAGAAAACAAAAAGGCCAGGGCGAAGGGGCTCTCATGTCTCTTAAACTATTACCCTGAAGCCACAGAAGAGGATGTGTCAAGTCACATGCTAATTACTAATCAAAGGACCACAGTCTGTAAGAAATTGCAGGTAGCTGTCCCATCTGAAGTTTCCAGGTAGGAGATATTAACAATTTTAGAAATGTGATACTTCCAGCTTGTTCTTTCTGAAGGTTGATTTGGCGATTCAGGGTCTTTTTTGGTTCCACACGCACTTCAGGATTGTTTGTTCTAGCTCTGTGAAAAATGCTGCTGATGTTTTGATAGGGATTTCATTCAATCTGTAGATTATTTTGGGTAGTGTGCACAATTTAACACATCGGTTCTTCCAATCCATGAGCATGGAATATCTTTCCATGTTTGTGTTGTCTTCAGTTTCTTTCCCCAGTGTTTTATAGTTTTCTGAGTACAAGTCTTTCACCCCCTTGGTTCAGTTTATTCCTAGGCATTTTATTATTTTTGGTGCAAATGTAAATGGGATTGTTTTCTTAATTTCTTTTTCTGCTATTTCACAATTAGTGTATAGAAATGCAACTATTTTGACATTGTACCTGCATTCGGCTGTAATGATCAGAAAACCCAACTCAAAGTTAATATATTTGAGCAAAACCATACAACTAATGTTGATGATGATGATGATGATGATGATGATGGTTATTAGTATGAGACTAGTTTTGACCAGGCATTTAATCCTCTGATCCTTACAGAAACTCTATGCAGTTGGGATAATTATCTCATTTTAGACTTGAGGAAACCACAGCTGAGGCAGATCAAGTTAATTGTCTAAGATCTTGAAAAGACGGCGGAGGATTAGGGGACCCCTTTTTCAGCTGGTCCCCTGAGTCGAGCTGGATATCTACCAGATCATCCTGAACAACCATGAAATCAGCCTGAGACACAGGAAGATACATCTGGATCTCTACAAACGAACATCTCCAGCACTGAGTATTGAGGTACAAAGCGGGGAGCCATGAATCCGCACACAGATATTGGAAGATAAACAGAAGGGGGAGGGAGCCGCTGCACTCGGGTGCCGGGAAGCAGTAAACACCTGCACTGGGGAGCGGGCCGGACTTGCAGACCGGCACCCATGAGAGAGCAGACTGAGACCATGAGCCTGGGAATGCACATGCAACCAGACTGAAATCCGGAGCTCCGGAGCGCTCACTGGAACTAGACTGAAACCGGGAGCTCAGGAGCGCTAGCGATCTGACTGAAAACTGGAGCTCTGGAGCGCTCATTGGAACCGGACTAAAACCGGGAGCTCGGGAGCACGCGTGTGTCCAAACTGACAACCAGAGCCCCGGAACACACACTCGAACTAGACTGAAACCAAGAGCTCGGGAGCACGGATGCGTGACCAGACTAAAAACCGGCGCTCCAGTGTGCTCACTGGAACCGGACTGATACTGGGAGCTTGGGAGCATGTGCGCGCATGCGACCAGACTGAAAACAGGTGCTCCAGAGTGCGCGAGAACCACACTGAAACAGGGAGCTCGGGAGCACACACAAGAACGCGGGGCAGCTGGCAGTGTTAGACGCACAAAAGACAGAGACGTGCCGGCCCTGGAAGTGAGGGCTGGGAGAGCGGCTGTGGAGTGCACAACCCGGGATGCTGCAGGGTTTTTAGCAGCACCGACAGAAACAGAGTTAAAGTGGCCAGGAGAGCTCAGTGGAGAGCAGACTGTGATCTCTCTATTCTGAGACAGAGGCTAGGACATGGCCACTGCTGCTCTGACTCTCAGAACAGTTACAGAAAACTGCCAGGGAAACCTTCCAGAGAACAAAAGCCTAGAAATACCGGTTCACATTGTGCTCATCCCCATCCCCCCTCACAGGGGATGGGGCAACTCTACCCAAATGGGGTTACCTGAATATCAGCGCAGCAGTCCCCTCCCTCAGAAGGCAGACTGAAAAATCAGGAAGCCCACATCCCTAACTTCCCTATAAAACAAGTGCACACTGCCTGGGTCCTGGTCAATAATTTGGGCTCTGGGCATCCAAACAACCTCTCCTCATCAGAATGACAAGGAGGAGAAATCCCCCCCCCCAGCAAAGAAAAGATAATGAGTCTGTGGCCTTTGCCACAGAACTGATGGATATGGATATAAGTAAATTGTTAGAAATGGAGTTCAGAGTAACAATGGTCAAGATGATGTGTAGGCTGGAAAAAAATATTAATGAAAATATTAACTAGAATAAAGAATCTCTAGAGGGCGGAAATGAGAGCAAATCTGGCAGAAATTAAAAATGCTATGAATCAAATGCAGTCTAAACTAGATGTTCTAATGGCCAGGGTAAATGAGGCAGAAGAACGAATCAGTGAATTAGAGGATGGGATGGTAGAAGAGAAGGTTAAAACAGAAACTTGGCTCAAAAAATCCAATCTCAACAATGTAGATTATGGGAGATTACTGACTCAATGAAACGATCCAATGTCAGAATCGTCGGCATCCCTGAGGGGGTGGAGAAAGAGAGAGGTCTAGAAGAGATATTTGAACAAATTGTAGCTGAGAACTTAGCCTAATCTGGCAAAGGAAACTAGCATTCGTGTCCAAGAGGCAGAGAGGACCCCTCCCAAGGTCAATGACAACAGATCTACACCACGTCACATCATAGTGCAATTTGCAAATATTAGATCCAAGGATACAGTATTGAAAGCAGCCACGGGCAAGAAAATTCTTACGTACAGAGGGAAAAATATCAGAATAACATCAGACCTGTCTACAGAGAATAGGCAGGCTTGGAAGGGTTGGCAGAGTATTTTCAAAGCTCTATCCGAGAAGAACATGCAGCCAAGGATCCTTTATCCATCAAGGCTGTCATTCAGAATTGATAGAGAGCTAAGGACCTTCCAGGATCGGCAGAAACTGACCAAATTGGTAACCACCAAGCCAGTCCTACGTGAGATATTAAGGGGGGTTCTATAAAAGTAAAAAGGCCCCAAGAGTGATAAAGAACAGAAATTTACCATCTATAGAAACAAAGACTTCACAGGAAACATGACATCATTAAAATTATATCTCTCAATAATCACTCTCAACGTGAATGGCCTAAATGCTCTCATAAATGCCACAGGGTTGCAGATTGGATAAAAAGACATGACCTACCCATTTGCTGTCTACAAGAGACTCATTTTGAACCTAAAGATACATCCAGACTGAAAATGAAGGGATGGAAAACCATTTTTCATGCCAGTGGACCTCAAAAGAAAGCTGGGGTAGCAATTCTCATATCAGACAGATTAGATTTTAAACTAAAGACTGTAGTTAGAGATAAAGAAGGACACTATATTATTTTTAAAGGATGTATCCAACAAGTGGAAATGACAATTATAAATATCTATGCCCCCAACAGGGGAGCAGCTAGATACACAAGCCAACTCTTAACCAGCATAAAGAGACATATAGATAATAATACGTTAATAGTAGGGGACCTCAACACTCCACTATCAGCAATAGACAGATCACCTAAGCAGAAAATCAACAAAGAAACAAGAGCTTTGAATGACATAATAGACCAGATGGACCTCATAGATATATACAGAACACTACACCCCAGAACAACAGACCACTCATTCTTTTCGAACGCACATGGAACCTTCTCCAGAATAGACCATATACTGGGTCACAAAACAGGTCTCAACTGATACCAAAAGACCGAGATTATTCCCTGCATATTCTCAGACCACAAATCTTTGAAACTGGAACTCAATCACAAGGAAAAATTTGGAAGAAACTCAAATACTTGGAAACTAAGAACCATCCTGCTCAAGAATGACTGGGTGAACCAGGAAATTAAAAGTCAGTTTAAACAATTTATGGAGACCAATGAGAATGAAAAGACTTTGGTCCAAAACTTATGGGACACTGTAAAGGCGGTCCTAAGGGGAAAATACTAACCATCCAAGCCTCACTCAAAAGAATAGAAAAATCTAAAAATGCAGTTTTTATATTCTCACCTCATGAAGCTGGAGCTGGAACAGAAGAACAGCATAACCCACGCACGAGAAGGCAGGTGATCAAGATTAGAACAGAGATCAATGAATTAGAAACCAGGAGCACAGTAGAGCAGATCAACAGAACTAGAAGCTAGTTCTTTGAAAGAATAAATAAGATCGATAAGCCACTGGCCAGACTTATTCAAAAGAATAGAGAAAGGACCCAAATTAATAAAATTATGAATGAAAGGGGAGAGATCACAACCAACACCAATGAAATAGGAAGGATCATTAGAAACTTTTATCAACAGCTTTATGACAATAAATTAAACAACCTGGAAGAAATGGATGCCTTCCTGGAAACCTATAAACTACCAAGACTGAAACAGGAAGAAATTGATTATTTAAACAGACCGATTAATTATGAAGAGATTGAAGCAGTGATCAAAAACCTTGACAAAAACAAGAGTCCAGGGCTTGATGGAGTGCTGGGGAATTCTACCAAACATTCAAAGAAGAAATAATACCTATTCTCCTGAAGCTGTTTCAAAAAATAGAAACAGAAGAAAACTACCAAACTCATTCTATGAGGCCAGTATTACCTTGATCCCCAAACAAGGCAAAGACCCCATCAAAAAGGAGAATTACAGACCAATATCCCTGATGAATATGGATGCCAAAATTCTCAACAAGATCCTAGCTAATAGGATCCAACAGTACATTAAAAGGATTATTCATCAAGACCAAGTGGGATTCATCCCTGGGATGCAAGGGTGGTTCAACATTCGCAAATCGATCCGTGTGATAGATCATATCAACAAGAAAAGGGTCTAGAATCATATGATCCTCTGAATTGATACAGAAAAAGCATTTGACAAAATACGGCATCCTTTCCTGATTAAAACCATTCAGAGTGTAGGGATAGAGGGTACATTCCTCAATTTCATAAAAACCATCTATAAAAGGCTACAGCGAATATCATTCTCAATGGGGAAGAGCTGAAAGCCTTTCCCTTAAGATCAGGAACACGACAAGGATTCCCACTCTTGCTGTTATTATTCAACATAGTACTAGAAGTCCTTGCAACAGCAACCAGACAACACAAAGGGATAAAAGGAATCCAAATCGGGAAAGAAGAAGTCAAGCTGTCTCTCGTCACAGATGACATGATACTCTATATGGAAAACCCAAAAGATTCAACCCCCAAACTACCAGAACTTATAGAGCAATTCAGTAATGTGGCAGGATACAAAATCAATGCTCAGAAATCCGTCGCATTTCTATGCACGAACAATGAGACTGAAGAAAGAGAAATTAGGGATTCCATTCCATTTACAATAGCACGAAAAATCATACGTTATCTAGGAATTAACTTAACCAGAGACATAAAGGATCTATATTCTAGAAACTACAAATCACTATTGAAAGACATTGAAGAAGACACAAAAAGATGGAAAAATATTCCATGCTCATGGATTCGAAGAATAAACATAGTTAAAATGTCTATGCTACCTAGAGCAATCTACACTTTCAATGCTATCCCGATCAAAATACCAATGACATTTTTCAAAGAACTGGAATAAACAGCCCTTACACTTGTGTGGAACCAGAAAAGGCCCCAAATCGCCAAGGAATTGTTGAAAAGGAAAAACAAAGCTGGGGGCATCACGTTGCTGGATTTCAAGCTATACTACAGAGCTGTGTTCACAAAGACAGCATGGTACTGGCACAAAGACAGCATGGTACTGGCACAAAAACAGACATATAGACCAATGGAACAGAATAGAGAACCCAGAAATGGACCCTCAGCTCCTTGGGCAAATAATCTTTGACAAAGCAGGAAAAAACATCCAGTGGAAAAAAGACAGTCTCTTCAATAAATGGTGCTGGGAAAATTGGACAGCTACATGCAAAAGAATGAAACATGACCACTCTGTCACACCATACACAAAGGTAAATTCCAAATGGATGAAAGACCTCGATGTGAGACAGGAATCCATCAAAATCCTAGAGGAGAACATAGGATGCAACCTCTTTGACATCGGCCACAGCAACTTTTTTCATGACACATCTCCAAAGGCAAGAGAAACAAAAGAAAAAATGAACTTGTGGGACTTCATCAAGATAAAAAGCTTCTGCACAGCCAAGGAAACAGTCAAAAAAACTAAGAGGCAGCCTATGGAATGGAAGAAGATACTTGCAAATGACACTACAGATAAAACTAGTATCCAAGATCTACAAAGAACTTCTTGAACTGAATACACAGGAAACAAATAATCAAATCAATAAATGGGCAGAGGATATGAACAGACACCTTTCCAATGAAGACACACAAATGGCTAACGGACACATGAAAAAATGTTCAAAACCATTAGGCATCAGGGAAATTCAAATCAAAACCACATTGAGATACCACCTTACGCCAGTTAAAATGGCAAAAATTGACAAGGCAAGAAAGAACAAATGTTGGAGAGGATGTGGAGAAAAGGCATCCCTCTTACACTGTTGGTGGGAATGCAAGTAGGTACAGCTAATTTGGAAAACAGTGTGGATGTCCCTTAAAAATTTAAAAATTGAGCTACCCTATGATCCAGCAATTGCACTACTGGGTATTTACCCCAAAGATACAGACGTAGTGAAGAGAAGGGCCATAAGCACCCCAATATTCATAGCAGCATTATCCACAATAGCTAAATTGTGGAAGGAGCCAAGATGCCCTTCGACAGATGACTGGGTTAAGAAGATGTGGTCTATATATTCAATGGAATATGACTCAACTATCAGAAAGAACGATTACACAACATTTGCTGCAACATGGACGGCACTGGAGGAGATAATGCTACGTGAAATAAGTCAAGCAGAGAAAGACAATTATCATATGGTTTCAGTCATTTATGGAACATAAGAAATAGGAAAATCAGTAGGAGAAGGAAGGGAAGAATGAAGGGGGGTAAACAGAAGGGGGAATGAACCATGCGAGACTATGGACTCTGGCAAACAATCTGAGGGCTTCAGAGGGGAGTGGGTTGGGGGATCGGCATAGGCCGGTGATGGGTATTAAGGAGGGCACATATTGCATGGTGCACTGGGTGTTATACGCAAATAATGAATCATGGAACATTACATCAAAAACTAAGGATATACTGTATGGTGACTAACATAACATAATAAAAAATTGTTATAAAAAAATTGTCTAAGATCTTGTGGCTTGTAAGTGGAAGAGCTGGTATGTTTGAACTTCAGACTCATGGCCCTTACACTAAATGTAAAGATTCAAGTCCCCCTCTATCTCCCAGAGGTTATAACCAACTAGAAGCAGCACACAAATTTGCTCATTAGAGAACAGATGCAGCTCTTAACCATAAACCAGCTCTATGAGGCTGCCTTTTCCAGGTCCTTCCAGTGGGAGACCGTTTCAATGCCGTCAAACAGTGCTATTCAAATATAACCTACTATTATTTTTGCCTTCATGATTATTAATTGGCACTTCCAAAAACAGGTTAAGAATGCATACACTGGATCTCGTCCGCCCTGATAATAGGAGTCTCCAAATTAAATGATCAGCTTTGTTGCTGAGGAGAGACCAGTCAGGGGTTGTGAGTCCCGCATTAACAGTTGCTCAAAATAGGGGCTGGCATGGTTACTGGTAGGACTCTGGGCAAAGCATTGGGTTTCTCTGGCTTGCAAGCAGGTCCCTCAGGCAAGGTGGCCAGAGGCAACAACTAAAGCTCCGTCACAGGTTGAATGGCAGCTGTTGGTGCCTCCTGCCACATTTGTCTTGACTTCTTGGCTATCACCTCCAAAATATACATCTGGTGATTATTCACTTTTAAGATAAAAGAATGGAGTGGGTAACTCTTCATTCTTTGAGGACTCTCCCTATGCTTCTCTTAGGCTTCTGGCTCTCAATCTGCATCACTTTGCCTTTTAAGGCCTGCAGCCTCTTCACTAGATCTGGGTTCCACAATTGCGTAAGCACAGCAGAACAGGGTGGCCAACACTTGGCCCAGGAGCAAGATATATGTGAGTCCGAGTCCCTGTTCCCACACTCACTGTAAAACCTAGCATCTTATTAAATAAAAGATTAAATGAAATACCACATAGAAAATGCCTACAACATAGCAGAATCCCAGTGCAGGTTAGCAATTATTATTAGCATCAATTTAATTGCCAAACCCCATACCCTTCATAGATTTCAGTACTCACAACGATTCCTATGCATCAGACATGGAGAACCAACGTGTTGCAACCCTGCTCTCCTTTATCCTTGTCACTTTCCCATCCCCTGATCATTCTGCTTATCTTCCCTCTTCCTCTCCCTGCTATTCTTTTTTGTACCTTTCATAAGTATGGCATTTAAAATTTTTAAATAGTCTTGATAGTATCTTTCTACCCCATGGCTCTAGAAGAAGCCAAAGTCCACAGAATGAAAGTCTGAGCATTTATTAAAATGAAGGGTGAGATCATACAGCTGCCCTTTGATTCTTAAAAAAAAAAAATAATAAGATCCAAAGATGAAAAATTCCTTGTATTTAAGTCACAGTGTACTTGCCCACCAAGATTGGAACTGCCCATTGACTCAGGGGGGCTTCACTTCCTCAGAAGACCCTTCTCTGGCCACAGACTTGTTCAGTCCTTGCATTTGTGCATACACATTAGATTCCTATACTTTATCACAGTTCATAAACGCTGTGTGTGTGTGTGTGTGTGTTTGTATGTGTGACTGTGAGTGTGTGTGTGTGTGTGTGTGTGTGTGTGAGAGATTTAATTAATCTCTGTCTCTCTTTCACCAGGCTCTCCATTCCAGGACAATAGACTGAATCTATTGATGTTTTCTCTCTGCTCTATCATTATATTCTAGCACAATGTCTGGTACAGAAGAGATGTTTGATAAAGGTGTCTTGCTACTGTTGCCCTGTCATTGTGTGCTCTGCTTGTTGCTCTTGTGATTTGGGCTATTAGAATTTTCTATCTACTGAGCAATTAGGAATTGTGTTTTGAGGAGGGAAGAGCTGTGGCCATTTGAGTTAGCCAATCTGGCCTGGTCAAATGAGAAGCGAAGAGCCACTAGGGTATTTGGAGCTCTCTGAGAGCCAAATGCCCATTAAGAGCCTGGCACTTAGAATAGGAGCTTTCAATTGATGTCCAGGATAGAAAGAGTAATAGGTTCTTTCCAAAGACGTGAGCCAAGGTAAACATGCAGGACCAGATATATAATTCACAGGGTCCAGTTCAAAATGAAAATGCAAGGCCCCTTGTTCAAATATTATTAAGAATTTCAAACAGAGCCATAAATACAGAGAGAACAAACTGGTGGTTGCCAGAGGGGCAGGAGGTAGGAAGATGAGCAAAAAGGGTGAAGGCTAGTAAGAGGTACAGGCTTCCAGTTACGGAGTGCCTAAGTCACAAGGATAAAAGGTACAGCACAGAGAATATAGTAAGTGGTATTGTAATAGCATTGTATGGTGACAGATGGTGGCAACGCTTGCAGTGAGCATAATGAAAAGAGATGTCGAATCACTATGTTGTACTCTTGAAACCAATCTAATACTGTGTATCAACTAAATTACAATTGAAAAAAATTAAAAATAGAAGAATTTCAAGATGGTGATAGAAGAGCATCAAACCAAGTACAGGGTCCTGAGTGAGACTACACAGGTTGCACACCAATGACGCTGGCCTTACAAAATTTACAGATAATCAGGAAAATCTGGAACATAAGTTTACGATTTTCTGTTAGACAATTGAGGGAATTTTGTATTTATGAAAAAATAAGATCTTTTAAATATCCAGATATATTTCCTTTCCCTGCATACTGAGGTTGTGTCTTCAAAAAATAATGGATCCTTCTGTCCCTCTATCCAATTGGGCCATCTCTATGTTTCCAAAGGTTCTATTAAGGCAGACTGGTTTGCTCCTCCGTGAACAGCCCTGAACTCCTCGCTGTACTGACTCACCCAGTTGGTTCTTCAGCCATGCCCAGCTGACCTCCATCTGAGGCTTCAGAGTCCAAACGGCATGGATTTTGAAGCCAAAATGGGTTCCAATCCCAGCTCCACTATTTATAGTTCAATGACTTAAAGCAAATTCCTTAGCTTCCCTAGAATCTCGGTTTCCTCGTCTATAAAACGTAAGCGATGCTACCCAGCCCAAGAGGTTTGCCGTGAGGATTAAATATTGTAAAAAGCTTAGAGGGCTGAGCACAAAAGCACACAACAAAATGAGGACACAGCCTCGTTGCATTTTGCCTCTGCTTTAGCCCAAAGCTGAATGGGGGAGCGCGGAGTGCCTTCAAGAAGGGGAACCCCAGCTCTCCCCGTTCTCCGTCACTGAGCCCTATAAATAACTTAGCTAAGTCACCGTCTCCCTTGGAGTCGCTGTTCCTTAGGGTGAGGAATGAGGGTGGTGTTGCGGGTGGTCCCTCCTGGCTGAATCCTTCCCGGGTTTTCTCTTCCTTCCACTACCGCTCCTACGGAACCCCTCGCTCGGGTGGGCGCCCGCGCGGCCTGGCTGCAGGACCCCTCGGCCGCGGCCCCCACCCGTCCCCCGCCTCCCGGCGGCCGCCGCGCAGCCCCGCCCCGCCCCGCCCCGCCCCGCCTCCCCCACGGCCGGCGAGCGCTCCCGAGCCGCCCGTCCGCTGCCGGCTGCCAGTCCCGCCAGTGCGCTGGCCGGCGCGGGGCGGCGGGCGTGCGGGGCGGGCGTGCGGGACGGGCGTGCGCACGGGAGAGGTCGGGGGAGGGCGCGTGGGCGGCTGGGAGAGGATGGGAATCCCTGGGACCCGCCGCTGAGCTAGCCCGAGCGGCGGGAAGGCCAGCCTCGCTGTTCCTCCGGGAGCCTAACACCGTTCCCGCGCCGCCACGATGATCCCCCCGAGCGGCGCCCGCGAGGACGGCGTGGACGGGCTGTCCAAGGAGGCGCCGAGCGCGGAGCAGCCACCCTCTCCTGCATCCACCAGCAGCCAGGAATCCAAGGTACCGCGCACACTTGCCCCAAGAAAACATGAACTCACTCTCCTCCTGTCCTTCTCTCGGTCCACCTTCGTTTCCCCCGAACTGGTGCCAACGCCAGCGGGAGACGTGCCCGTAGTGGGACCCGGTCTCCCCTGAGACTCGAATGTGGGGCAGGACTCGCTGTAACGCTGCTGGACCACGTCGCGTGGACCCAGCCTCCTGCCCACACAGACCCGAGGCTGCTCTGGCTTCTCCCCGCAAGCACACGTTGGTTAGTGCGCACTGACTCTGGGCTCAGAGACCGCTTTTCTGGGTGGTTGGTGGCATGGTGGTTCTGTGCTTTCAGCCCGCTGGTGTCCAAGCACGTGTAGGTGTTCAGCTGCTTCCGAAGGATGAAGTATGATAGCGAGGGATGCACCTCCAGAAAAGCTAGGGCACTTGGGGCCAGCAAAGGGTTGTCTGTGTCACAGGGGTCTCGGAGACTCTGCTTAATATAAGGGCTCACCCCTAACTTCAGAAGAGCTAAGCAAAGGGAAAAGCCGCATTCCTGGGAAAGTTGAGGTTCCTCCTGTGGAAGTTAATACTTGAAGAACTTACACTTGCTTCTATGAGTTCCACTAACACACACACACACACACACACAAACACACACACACACACACACACACACAGCCAGCGCCCCGCAGCACTTCTGCCACCGCTCCACTTCCTCTGAAACTCTTGTGGGGGCCAGGCACATGCCTGGAAATCTCTGAAGAGGATCAAGTAAAATGTGGCTGCTAGCAGTGACATGCATCTTAGCGGGGGCGGGGGGGGGGAGCGGTGAAAATCATAAGCTGGAGTTTCTGGTTATATGGATTTCTTTAAGTGCAGGGCTCCTGGCTCTTTATACAGATCTCCTTGTGAATTCCCCAGGCATCTTTGGAATGGTGGGCAGTTCTGTATAGGAGTGAAGGGAAGGGGGATGCCAGTTTGGAGGGCAGGTCAGATTGGGAAAAGAAAAGTCCCATCCCTCTCTCCCTTTACATACATCCCTAAAAGCCATTGACAAATCAGCAGGATCAAAATCACAGCCAAGTGGCTCTTGGTTTAAGTGATGCTGGGCACTGTACTCATCTCAGCCTCTTAAAGTTAACCATCAAAGAGAGCTTTGCATTTTCTTTATTTTATCTTATTTTTGTTCTGATAAATGTCTGATCTGGGTCATGTGTATGTCACCTTCTCTAAAACTCAGCTGGAAATGGGGGCAAAAGCCCCTCCTTCCAGAGTCGAAGTGAAGAATATGTGAAATGACCCAATGCAGTGTAAGGACTCAATCAATGTTTATCCTTTTCCTTCCTGAGATCAAGGGGATCCACCCCACCACAGATGATCCATTCCAAAGCTGTCTCATAACGTGCACACACATACCACCTCTCCTCTGACTGAAAGTTTCTGGGCATCTCATCATTGTCTATCATTGACCATCAGCCACCTAAGGGGTATGGGTTAGTGGCCTTTTCAAAGATGATCTTGTAGACTGTGAATGAATGCAGCAAAACTCAAGAGTGAAACTTTTTGAATTGGGCCTGTTGCTGTGCAGTAGGTGTGTTCTGGAAAGGGCTTAGCATTTGCGTATACAGCAGCATGTTTTAAACACACTATATGGGTTTGCTATTTATAGATATCCTGATGCAAATTATTTGGCAGAGCAGAAACTACATATGTAATACCCATAATTATCCACTGATTTATCTGACTATACTTTCAAATTTGTACATGCCAGTTTTTCTCAAAGTGGTCTACACACCTGAAGTGTGTGTATATGTTCTGAAATTTGCCGTGGTTTATGAAAACCATGTTTCTTAATCAGTGGAGATGGGCTGGGGGGGAGGGGATGGGCCATGAACCCCAGGAAATTGAATGCCAAATAGTGTGCCTGAATGTGAATTTTTATGGTGTAGCACCGGTGATGTTCTCAAAGGGGTCCAAGCTCCTCAAAAAAGCTCAGCTGCTGGGATGGAGGAATATGTGGTAAGGGGGCAGGAGGGCATGAAACAGGAGCAGAAGAAGGCTCTATTTATTCTACACCAGGAGTGACACATTTGAAAGCCGTTTATAGGGATCTTCCACCCTGAAGATGAGAGAATAGTAAGGAAAGTGTGAACAAGGTAATAGTAGTCATTCCACCTCACTCTTCTCAAATGATCTGTTTGTGAAAATACCACATGGGTTAGGCCTCCCTGGGCATTCAACTTCCGCAAGAAAGACTTTTAAAATTACCTTCTAAAAGACTTTTGTTCTCTGATTATAAGAGTAACAAAATAGTCTTTGTAGAAATTTGAAAATCCCAGACAAAAATAAAGAAAAAAAAATGACCCATTGGCTCACAATCCAGAGGCAACTACTGATAACATTTTTATCTATATCGCCCATCTTTTTTATAAGATGTATTTTTATATTTACCAACATAGTTGAAAGCGCTCTGGTCGGCATCTACTGAACGCTCTCTATGTCAGGTACAACTTGATTCTTCACAGTAACCCTATGAGGGAGATTGCCAGTTTCTTTGATTTTATGAATAAGGAAGCAGAAGCTCAGAAAGGTTGGGTGACTTGCCCAAGACCACATAGCTAGTTGAACGACACAGCTAGGACAGAGCCCTGGACAGCAGAGCTCTAGAGCCCAGCCCTCCACCACACAGCCCTCTGCCATGCTTGTGTACTGTTTCACTTTCTCCTGGTTCCCCTAACATCCTAACCAAGTATTTCACATGCCACTCAAAGTCATTTACAGCAGTATTTTGTTCTTGTCTTAAGAAATCTTTGAAAATGAATTGAGCTCATGTGCAATGGTTAAAGACCAATTTTTGTCTAGTTTCTTTGTGTTTGGTTTTGCTACTCTTTCTCCAAAAATATACTTACGGAGATAATTAAATGTAATGTCACAGAAATATCTGGAAAAGGTGGTCACAATAAACCCTTTAGTGCAGAGAGTCCATTAGGAGAGGAGGAGGATGGTTCAGTGCCCTGAGCTCATAGCATGTTTCCAGAAGTCCGTTTCCTTTGCAGATTCTTTGGAACGCTACATCATAGATTATTGGAGTTGGAAACCTTAGAAATCATCTACTCGGAGTATTTTTTAAATTATGGATAATTTTTACTGTGTAAATTTATTGTAGTGTGGAAAATTTCAACATACACAAAAGTAGAGAAAACAGTATGAAGAGCAGTCATGGAACTAATCACCTGGTTTCACCAATGACCAATGGATGACCTTGTTTCATCTGTCATCCCCTACACCACCATCCCTCCCCAGATAGCTGGATCAGTTGAAAGCAAATTCCAGACATCAATTCATTTCACCCATAAATCTTTCGGTTGCATCTCTAAAAGATAAGGGCTTTTTGGTGAGCATGACTACAGTTCCATTATCACATATACCAAATGTCTTCAGTCAAGGGTTAGTATGTTCTTTGGGGTTCCACGAATGGTCTTTGGAAGGTCCGTGAACCACCAGAACCGGCATTCAGAATTGTGCAGTCATATGCAGACGTACATCGCCTGTGGAAAGGATCCATAGCTTGTATCAAATCAGTAAAGTATCGATAGCCCTTAAAGTTTGTTTAAACGTCTTCTCTTTTCTCTCTTGAGGACATTGAAGCCAAGAGAGACATAACGACTTGCCTACAATCACACATATTGTTAGCGGCAGGACTTCTATTTAGGAACGCTCTCTGGGACCTTGGATACCCCAGTACAATTTCCTCAGGGCATATTCCTGTAAACCGAAGTAGTAATGTAGTTTATGTGGTTTTCTTTTTCATAAAATTAGTTGAACTGAAAGAATGTGAAAGCCACCCCTCTGTCTTTCCACTAGCTATTCCAGAAAGACCACAGCCTTATTTGTTTTTTAAGTGCCGACAGAGACTGTCGAATACTAAGAAAAATGTTCAGCATCCCTTATTTCAATGAATACCCCTTCTCCTACTGACTTATTGACAGCATAGAGCTCTTACTCAAGTCTAAAATGAAGGTTTTGTGTGGACGCCCTTTGACATCACTTACATGGCCCAAGAGATTATAGGTTTCAAGGTCCAATAGCCAAGAATTGAGATCTTTTCTTATCAGTTGCCTTGTGACTCTGGGCTAGTTGCCTAGCCTTGCTGAGCCTCAGCTTCCTAATCTCTAAAATGGGGATGCTAATACCCAGCTGACATGGGTGTTTTTGTAAGGCCTGTGACCTTAGGCCTTATGTAAGGCCTATGTTGTAAGCATATATAAGCATGTGACATTATTTGCTTTCTCTTCCTGCTTCACATTAGATTTCTATCCCTAGCCAACCCCAGATGTCATCACTGGCATCATTTCACTGACCAAAACTGATGATCCAATAGTATAACTGAGTTTTCCTCCCTTTGGACTTTACTTAAGCTGTTGAGTGCAGAGAATTTTCACCTTGGCTGTTTTGCATCCCCAGGAAGGTAAGCTATTGACTCACCAGCCTGTGGCTTCAATTTTGAAAGGATGATGTAAGCCACCTAGTAGCCCATAGGAGCCATGGACCAAGGAGTCCCCTCATCCCATAGCTGTCTTTGAATCTGGACTACCATCCAAGCTAGGGAGAAGAAATCTCTTAACCATAAGGATGTGTCCTGCATCTTCCAGAAAGGTGTGTGTCCACCAATCAGCAATTATTTATTGAGTGCCTACTTTGTGCCCAGTGCATCTCATACATATGTGAAGCTATTGTTGATAAGGAATTTAACTTCTACTCAGGGGAGAAGATGAAAGAAAATGGAACCTTGGCCTTGCATTCAGATCCCTTGAGGAGTCCAGTCCATTGGTTAGACTGCTAAATGGAAATCTCTGATCAAGGTTCCCAAGCATCAGTATTGTTTTAGAGCTTCCTTGATGATTTCATTGTGCAGCCAAGTTTGAGAAACACTGATTTAGACTATAAGAATTGTAGACTGTCAAAGAAATTAAATAGAGAATAAGGGGCGCCTGAGTGGCTCAGTCGTTAAGCTTCTGCCTTCAGCTCAGGGCGTGATCCGGCGTTCTGGGATCGGGCCCCACATCGGGCTCCTCCACTGGGGGCCTGCTTCTTCCTCTCCCACTCCCCCTGCTTGTGTTCCCTCTCTCGCTGGCTGTCTCTATCTCTGTCAAATAAATAAAAAATCTTTAAAAAAAAAGAAATTAAATAGAGAATAAGAATTCAGTAAGAACTGTAGACTGTCAGATCTCTTCTTTCTAGGCACAGTACCTGACGGAATCATTTGTAGTTAGTCTTTCTTCTTTCCCTTCCCATTTATCATTCAGTGCAAAGGAATGGCTCTAGCAACAGTGACCAGCTGTTCACCTCCATGTTGCCAAATAATCTTAAGCATTTCTCAGATGCAGCTGGATTTACAAGGGTAGCTATGCCCTTATTAAGTTATTTTCATAATCATAAAAATAATAAGTACTCAATGTAGAAAACTGGAAAACAGAAAATTGTAAAGAAAAATTTCTTTATCACACAACAACTTGGAGATAAGGACGGTTACATTTCTTGCTGTATTTCTTTCATTTACATTTCCTTTACACATGCACACACACACACTTGAAACAAAATTGGAGCAGTGTATACATAAGCGCATGCTGTACTTTTTCTTCCGCCTGATGTTATGCATAGTTTCCTTATACTCTTAGATAATCAATAACATGAATATTCAAAATGGTATAATATTCTACTTTGTTGTTATACCACATCTATTCCGCAGTCCCTTCTGACTGCATATTTAGGTACTTTCTTACCATTCACATATTTTAAAATATTAAAATTCACATCCTGATACATAAACATTTTATTATATTTCTGACTAGTTTCATGGGAGGTAGAATTGCTGGGCCCCGATATAAACACTTCTAAGTTCTTTTATTCTCATTGACACAGTGCTCTTAAGAAAAGCTATACCACAGCTTTTTACTTCTTAGTCAACTTTGATTGAAATATGACATCATACCAAAAAGTGCACACATTACAAGACTCCAGCTTAATGAATTTTCAGAATATAAATTTTGCTCTGTCTACAACCAATGCAGAAATCAAGAAATAGAATGTTACCAGCTCCCCAGAATCTCCCTCAGTCTCCCTTCTATTCCTGCCTTCCCAAAGGTAAACAATATCCTGACTTCTAACAACATAAACTAATCTCAGTTATTTGAACTTTATATAAATGCAATCATATAGGGTATACTCTTTGATGCCTGGCTTCTTTCAGTTAGTATGTGATGAGAGTCATCTATGCCATTGCATGTAGCCGTAGTTTCCCTTTTCATTGCTGTATAGCATTCCACCCTGTGAGTACTTCACTGTTGATCTATTCTGATGATGGGCATTTGGATCGTTTCTTGGTTTTGGCGGCTGTGGTCATTCTTATAGATATCCTTTGTGGCACATCTGTTAGGTGAATACCTAGGAGCAACATTTCTGGGTTGTAGGGCATACCATATAGATATTGCCAGCTTTCCAAAGTAGCTATACCAATTCATACTCCCTCTAATGGTTGTTATGTTATGTTGTGTTATGTTATGTTATGTTATGGTTGTTAGGCCTTTCTGTGTTCTGTTTATGAAATCTTTGCTCACCCCAAAGACATGAAGGTATTCTCCTATATTATTTCCTAGAAATGTTGCTTTGCCTTTCACACATAAGTTTATAATCCATTTGGAATCACTTTTTTGGTATGGTGAGAGATAGGGGTCAAGATTCAATTGCACGGCCACCTTTGCTCTTCTAGTAATATATACCACTCAAGAGTGTTTGCTTCTGGGATGCCTGGGCAGCTCAGTCGATTAAGTGTCTGCCTTCAGGTCAGGTCATGATCCCAGCGTTCTGGGATCAGATCTCCCATTAGGCTCCTTGCTCAGAGGGGAGCCTGCTTCTTCCTCTGCCTGCTGCTCCCCCTGCTTGTGCTCTCTCTCTCTCTCTGACAAATAAATAAACAAAAACTTAAAAAAAAAAAGAGTGTTTGCTTCTGCAGGTATCCCAGCGCATCATTAGCTGAGAACATAATTTTATGTTACTTTTTCAGTTTGGAGGTTCTCAGACCAAATTGTGTTGTATAAATTTGAGCCTCAAATCTATGTGAAGGCAGATCTGTGATTATGAATTCTCAGGAAATATGTATATATGTATGTATGTGTATTCTGCTTTATGGCTATGCTAAGATTTCTTTATCATCAACCCAAGATGCTGAGAAATTTGTTTCTAGATCATTCTTTCTTTCTTTTTCAAGTCTTCACTCTATTTAGGCATCAAAATCCAATCCCCTAGGTTTTTTTTTAAATTTGTGGTAAAATATACATAACGTACTATTTACCATTTTTACTGTTTTTTAAGTGTACAGTTCTTTGACATTAAATACATTCTCATTGTGAAACCATCACCACTATCCATCTCCAGAACTTTTGATTCTTCCCAAACTGAAACTCTGTCCCCATTTAAACAGTTATTCCCCATCTCCTTTGCCTCCAGCCCCTGACATCACTCTTCTACTTTCTGGTCCTCTGAATTTGACTACCCTAGCTACCTCATATCAGAGGAATCACATAATATTTTTCCCTTTGCGATTGGCTTATTTCACTTAACATAAATCTTCAAGGTTCATTCATGTTTTGGTATATGTCAGAATTCCCTTCCTTTTAAAAGCTAAAAATATTCCTTTGCGTGGATATATCACATTTTTTGGAGCTAACAGATTTTGCTATTTTTTCAATAGGAGAATATTTTAGATCATTCATAAATTATTATTTTTTATTTTCTCACTTTATGAAATTCTTCTTTCCCGGTTACACTAATCCACTTACCCATCAATGGACATTTGGGTTGCTTCCACCTTTTGACTATTGTGAATAGTGCTGTTATGGACTTGGGTATGCGTATATCGGTTCAAGCCCCTGCTTTCATTTCTTTCAGGTATATGGCCCAAAACATTATTGCTCTATTTTACGGCAATCCTTTGTTTAATTTTTTGAGGAATCATCATATTGCTTTCAGCACTGGCTGCACCATTTTAGATCCATAGCAGCAATACACAAGGGTTCTAATTTCTCTACATCCTCTCCAACACTTGGTATTTTCTGGGTTGTTTTTGTTTTTTTTTTAATCCTAATGGGTGTTAAATGGTATCTCATCATGGTTTTTATTTTGTATTTCCCTAATGATTAGTAGAGCAACATTTCATGTGCTTATTGGCCATTTGTATATACTCTTTGGAGAGCTGTCCGTTCAAAGCCTTTGCCCATTTTTTAACCAGATTCCTTGGGTTTTTTGGTTATTAAGTTGTAGCATCACAGCCTTTTAAATCAGAACATTTGAAGGACAAAGATACATGGAATTTTCTTATTGTTTTAATTACATTTATTTACACAGAGGATTATTTTTATGTTTTAAAAAATATTTGTCTTTTTTCTTTTGCATATTATCTGCTCATGTCCTTTTCCATTTTAATAGAACATTCACCCATTTCCTATTGATTTTTTAAAACTTCCTTATACATATTTTTTTAATTTTTTTTATTATGTTATGTTAGTCACCACACAGTACTTCATTAGTTTTTGATGTAGTGTTCCATGATCTATTGTTTGCATATAACACCCAGTGCTCATTACAACATGTGCCCTCCTTAATACCCATCACCGGCTAACCGGTGAAGCCATAGCCAAATGTTTTAAAAAACAGTTTTAAAAAATCTTCTTTATAAATATTAAAACCATGATCTTTTATATATGTTGCAAACCTTTTCCCAGACTGAAATTTGCTTTTTGATTTTATGACATTTTCAATATAGAAGATTTCTTTTGTCATGTTGTTAGATGTTTCAGTTTTATTTAGCTATGGCTTCTTTTTTCCATTTATATTTAGAAAGGTCTTCCCCACTCTGGAAGCAGATAAATATTAACCTGTTTGTTTCTCTAGATCTTTAATATATACTTGTTACTTTTATCACCTTAATCCATCTGAAATTTTTGGTGTTATGTGGTATGGGAGAACTCTAATTTTTTTCCCCTAATGATTACTAAGTATTTTTAAAACCATTTATTGAATATTTCATTCTTTTTTCACTGATTTGAAATGTTACATTTATTATGTAATAAATGCTAATATGTACTAGGTTCTCCTTTAGAGTCATCTGTTATATTCTAAGGATTTTGCATGTATTACTATACAGTACTTTGGTGTTACTATTATAACATTTTAACCATTGTAGCTTTATAATAGATAATTGGTAATACAAGTACCCTCCTGGGAGTTTTATTTATTTAGCTGCACACCTTTCTGTTTTTCCATCAAGTCATAAAAATAATATTTTGGAAATAACTGCATGAAACTTTTAAGATCATTTCAGTGAAATCTTTACTAGTAATGGGATTTCTTATCCAGGAACATAGTATATATCTTTAGGTATCGACATACATTTTATGACACTCATAAAACCCTTGGGAGTTTTCCTCAAATACCTTTTGCCCAATTCTCTGTTAGCTATTGTTTGGGTGTTTTATACTCTGGGTTACACTTATGAACCATCTCTTTTATATTTTCTAACTGCTGAGAGCTGACATATAGGAAATCTGTTTCATATTAATTTTGTAATCTAAGATCTTCCACATTCCATTTCTTATTCATCAATAAAGAAATACAGTGTTGCTTAGCGGCTCAGAGCATGGGCTCTAGAGTTAGAAATAGCTGTGTTCAAATCCCACAGTGCCACTTTGGGATGCCACTTAATAAGCTTCCCTGTCCTTTGCATTCCTGAGCTTCACTATTCTTTCTGTAAAGTGAATACAATAATGCCCTTCTGCAGTATTGTTGTTAGGGTTAAATTAATTAGTGTATGCTAAGTGTTTAACACAGTGCCTGACACATAATAAATGTTAGCTATTATTATTAGATTATCATAATTTCTGCAATAAGAATTTCACCTCTCTAAATATAATTCTCATTCTTGGAGGTGGGGGAGTAGAGTACATTTGGAACAGGGGCTTATTGCACTCCCAAAATATGGTAAATATTAGTGGAGGTATTGAGCTAATACTGGATTACTTTAAATGCCAACAGTATTTTGCTGTCAGTGTGCATTCTCTGTAAGTGTTTATTGCACAGTGTTGGTGCTAAGGAGTGGTCTTAGCTCTCTTGTTTATCAACGCATTGTGGAAGCTACTGCAAATTTACAACATTCAGCCTGAGAGACATAAGGCGGTGCTTTGCAAATTTAACTTCAAGACAAATCCACTTCCAACTAAATCATTCCTTAAGACCTCCTTCTATACAAATTCCAGACTTCCCACTCATGTTCACAATTAAACTGAGACAGTCTTTCTTGTTAAAGATGGGTAATGTTCTTAGCTTACTAAGAATTTCCATCAGGAATGGATGTGGAATTGTTTCAAATGACTTTTTGGCAAGTATCAAGGTAATCATGTGATTTTTTTTTTTTGTCCTTTGGCCTCTTTATGTGATGGATTATATTTATAGATAGCCTAATATTAAACCCTTCTTACGTTCCTGGAAAAGGTTCTACTTGGCCATGAGGATTTTCTTTTAATAAACTGCTAGGATTTGATTGCCAATACTTTATTATTTTTACATCTATATACATAAGGGAGATTATTCTGAAGCTGTTACTTTGTGTTCTTGGTCAGATTTTATTTTTAAGGATATGCCAAGTTTTAAAAAACAATTTGGGAAGATGTCCATAGATGCTTTCATTTGCTTTATTTTTGTTTTTTTCCGCGGAGCAATTTGTAGAACCCAGATCCCCTCTTTTGATGTTTGAAAAAAAAAAAAAACCTGCCAATAATATCTAGACCTAGAACCTATTTAAAAATAAATTTTGAAAAACATTTCTTCAATTTTATTATTCTATTCCTTTTTAAAAAACAAATTGGCATGATTCAGGTTTGTTAATTTGTATTTTTCCATAAAATTATTCATCTCCTTTAAATCTTACTAACATTCCCGGATGAGTTATTATAAAATAGCCCTGGACTTTCCTTCAATCTCTTCCCATTCCCACTTTCTCTAGCGGCGTTCCCATGCACTCCTGTGCTGTGCACACCCTGTTTTGTAGTTCTCTGTATTTATATAGCATTAGCCCCTTAGATCTGGGTTGGAATCAGGAGAGTTAAACAGCAGTGCTCCTTCCTTTAATCTCTCACTCCTTTGATTCCCTTCCTAATGCTGGAACAGTTCCTTTCTGGTCCTTTGGGCTATCACTTCCTCCTCCAGCAGTCACTCAAATGTTGGTCTTCTCCAGCATCCTAGTGTCAGCCCTCAGCCCTTCTCACTCTTCATAATCTCTCTACATCTCTACTGGGACATGGTACGTATTTTAATATCACTCACCAGCTGATAACTTCCGAATCTGAATCCAACACAAATCTGAGCTCTAGACTGATCTATCCAGCTGCTTTTTGGACAGCCTGGGGCTTGATGCCCTCCATACCTTTTAAATTCAGGCTACTCTCAACCAAACTCATCATACTCAACTCAAATGCCAGCCCAGTTCTTCGTGTGTTCTCATCCATAGGTGAGCATCATCCGTGAAGTCAACCTTGATGACCCCCAGGGGGCCAGAGCAGAGAGGTTGATTGGCATCAGGTGGCCAAAGACAAAATGTCTGTCAGCCCCCAGAGGGTGCTTCACTGGTCTGAAAATGCAACTTGTCCGTGCTGCCTTTTGGTAACTTTCCCATAGCTGATGTTCCAGTCAGCACATTTTCCTCAGGGCTGAGAGCAGCTGTGACCACAGAATAGAGGACTGAGGTCAGACACAAGAACAAGAGGCAAGAGGAGGGATCCAGAACACCCTGGGCTCCTGGGAATGCCACCATTCTTTGCCCTCCAAACCAACATGAGGGAAAGTAGTAAAAAGAGGTACTAGAGGTCCATGTGCCCCTGGCAGGGCGCCCCCCCTATCTCCAACACTCTCAGTTTTATCAGAACAGGGTGACTTGGAGAACTTGGAAAAGAATCCCAATAACCCCTCTTCCCCAGTGATGTTGGTCAACAGAAGAAGAACGAGATGGCAGAGCCCTGTCCTCTCACAGTGTGCCCTCCATACAGATGTGCACATCTGCTGATCCAGCCTGTCTGCTACCCTCCCCAAGGTCAGCATCCCCAGTTCTGCCCCCTGCAGCCCACTGTTCGGCAAAATCCCAGGCAGTGGCTCTTTTCTCCTTCCATGGGCCTGGTAGTCGGGGAGGCGCCCTCACTACTGCTTCCAGACTCCTGACTCTCCTCATTAAACTCATAGCTTTAAAACCCATGTGCTCAGACTTCTCCCACTGCCAGCATTCCCCATCAGCTGCCAACCCCAGCGGGTCTCTCTGTTCCCCATGATGGCAGAGCCAGACCCTCTCTTGCTCATTCCAACCTCACCCCTGCCCTGATTGTTGGTGATGTTCATACACTGCAGATGACTCTTCCAAATACCTTGGCTTCTTCAGTCCTTAAACTTTTCTCCTCCTGAGGTCTTGTCTTCCATTTTCTTACACATCACCACCTGCTTCCATGATCCTTCCCAAGACTTTGTCTGTGTAGTGGTTGTATCATCTCCAGAATCTCCCTTGTAGACTTCCCATTCTATGACGACCATCTGGCATCTTTCCATCTAATTCCTTCTGATACCTCTAGTCCAAGAATATTTCAACCCCACCCGAGTATAAAATCCATTAACTGGGGAGCCTACCACCTTTTCTTTGTCCCCCACCCACTTTAGGTTCTCAGATTCTTTTTTGTCACGATTGTATTTACTCCCTTGCAAACACCCTGGACTCCCTTGCCTTTATGTGCCTTTGTTAAGAATCACCTACAGAAACCTCAGCTCTGCCTAAAGCCAGTTTCCCACCTACTCCATACCCACACTTCTGGAGAAAGTAGAGAAGACAGATAATAAACAAGGTGAAAAATGCATATTATTTCAGGCAGTGATAAGGCTACTTACTTAGAAGAGAACAGTGTGGAAGCAGGGAGCATGAGGAGCTATTTTACTTCTGTGATCAAGGAAGTATTCTATGAAAAAGTGACTTGAGTCAGAGACTGGAATGGAGTGAGGGTATGAGCTGTCATTTCAAGATTGAAGGCAAGAGGAGAGTAGGGGAGAGATCTGAGCAAAGCCCTGAGGTGGGAACAAGTTTGCATTTTTGAGAAGCAGCAAGAAATCTTGGGTGCTTGTTCCTGAGTGCTGAGTCCAGAAAGCTAGACTCACCTCTACAGAGTCCAAAGACTAGAACTGTACTGTCCAATATGGTAGCCATTAACCATGTGTGACTAATTAAATTTAAATTTATTAAAACTAAAAATTCAGTTCTTTAGTCATACTGGCCACATTTCAAGTACTTATAATCACCTGTGACTAGTGGTTACTACATTAGATGCCATAGATTATGGAACATTGTTCTCATTGTAGAATATTCTTACAGACAGCACCAGATAAATCCTGTGGACCTTTAATGGCCGTGCTAAGGAATCTGGATTTTGCTCTAAGTTTGAGAGACTACCACTTGAGAAAGCCTAGGAGGAAGTGGATCTGGACTGTACATGGTTTACATTTTACAAAGATTTCTGTAGCTACTACCTGCAGTGGGACTACAACATAGCAAGAGGGGAAGTAAGGAGGCCAGTTAGAAAGCAATGGTAGTCCAGATTAGGGAGAATGGTATCTTAGACCAGGTATTAGTTAGTGGAATAGTTAAGAAGTAGTAAGTTTCAGGATATATTTTGAAAGTAGAATCAATGAGATTTGCTATGAATGCAATACGAAGTGTGAGGGAGAAAGAAGAACCAGGGATGCTTCCTAAAAAGTGAAAGGGAGGAACACAACATTTTATGATCCACAAAGCCCTGTGCAAATGTGACTGGGTAGTAGTCACAATAAACTTCAAAAACATGGGGCATGAATTTAATCTTATGGATGACCTTTCAAGGGTGGAGACGATATGATTGGCTTGACTGATTCTGCATACAGGGAAGTTGATGAGTTCAGATGAATGTCTTAGAAGCCGGGCAGAGGGAATCAGATTTCAAGAGTGAAGATGAGAGGAGCCATTAATGTTGCCGCAGCAAAGTGAAAGATGGATTGGCATGGAGAGAACCTAAACCAGGGAGGTGAGCAATCCAGTCTTAAGAAAACGCAGAGGGGAAATGGGAAGGAAGAGGAAAGAGCAAGCATGAGAGGACTTTCAAAGACAAGGGAAAGTGTCTGGTTCCTCCATAGAGAGCTGTCTTCACAGAGCTTGCACAGGGCTGGAGGCTGGGTTCACCCATGAGGACCCTTACCTGGCCAAACACTCCACAGTCAGAACGAATGGCTGAATACTTGAGTGGCAATTCCAAGATCAGAGCCAGAAACATGGAGACAGAGAATATCCCAATGGGTGAGATAAGAAGGCAAGAGAGCATAGAGCTGATGCTAATAGTAAAGAAAATCAGATGTAGGATGGAATGAGTTCCAGAGTCCTCAAGAATCAAGACTGTGAACTTCACTGCTTCACTGAAGCTTCTCAGACAACTGTTGTCTGATGACCTCCATGGCCCAGGCAACATAGCATAGAGAAGGGCCAGAGTCATCCAACAAGAAAATACTTTGATTCTTGGCTTCTGTAAGCATGGGCCATCTCTCCATAAAGCCAAAAATCAGGTGAGGAGCAAGGAGAAAGACCATGGATTCGAATAATTTCCCTCAATCAGGGAGTCTTTCTGGTAAATAATCGTTATTATCTCTGGAATAGAAAAATCTCCCTGATTATAGTTTCAGCGGAAGCCTGTTTCCTCCCTTCCCCCATTAATCAAGTCAAGCCTTCCTGATAACAGAGAACATGTCCTGTGATGTGCCAAGCATTTCCCAGTTGAGAATTCTGTTTGCAAATCTTTCTGTAATCGGGTTCACATTTCCCTGCTTTCAAAAGCAGAATATGCCACATGGAATTTCATTCACATATAAGAGAGCTACAAATGCTTTGTAAATTTCAAAGCAATTATACTGTTTTTGTAATTTACTTTTCCTAATTACTCAGGATTACCATTTTAAACAGCAGTTATTGAACTTTATGCAGATAGCAGAGTTTTTTTCCTTGTAACAACAACTCCACACTGCTGTGCTTTCCTGGATCTTGTGTCTAATTCTGACATTTTTCTAATTCTTCCTTCACCAAGACCATTTATCTCTGCAGACTACCTTGAGGCTTTTAACTTGTTCTTCTAATTTGCTTTTGTATTGAAAGCTAAATCATCAAACTAGTTGGAATTTCATTTTCCTTAAAACAGAATGGAAACTGAACCTAGTGGACTACCATGGAAAAAACTAAAGGATTTTTGGTTTTTAGGGGTTTTTTTTTGTTTTTGCTTTTTACTTAGTGATTGGTCTGGAAGTTCATCAGGCTTTGCTTACATATCCCAGTTCTTGGCTGCATTTTTTTTAAGTCAGTTGCTGAGTTCCTGATAGGTTCGCTATTTCTTAATTCTTGTTTAAAGGGGAAACTGATATCCATTTGTTTCATCAACACATTTTTACTGGATGCTCCATACGTTGGTCCACTTGTTGGTGATCATCCTTGGTGGACCAGATCTTCCAGTTAAAACATTTGAAAAGATAAATTCCTAAATATAAGGTTTCATTATTGTCAATTTCCTTGGAATGGATTTTTTTCTAACTGCTATATTGGACTGTATCTCTTCTACTCAGATATGTAGCCTATAAGTGACATGATCAAGATAAATGTTCCTTGAATAAGTTACATGAGGGGGAAAAAAAGAGCAAAAGGAAAAAATCATCCAGTTTACAAAATTTAAACATGCAGTTATGGTTCTTCTAATGAATGTAAGGAAGAACACAATATAAAATCAGGAGGCTTCATGTCAGATCACGACTCAACCCACTGAAACCCCTCAAACCCTCGACTGCAGATTCTTGCTGTGAATGATCTTTTTTCCAGAAGGAATAACTTCAGTCTGGTTCTGGTAACCCAAATCTGGTTCTGATAACCCAAGTTCTCTAGAATTTCATGGGTTATATGAACTTGTCTGAGAAAGCAATATGCACTGTTTCATATGTGGCTTATTTGTTCTTGTGGTTAGAATTACTTTGGCAAAGTTCCTTTCATAGACTGTATATATGATGACCTTTGCAGACAGAAGGAAGTAAAACAACCTGATTCTCTAATTTAATAAATCATAGGGTCAAAGATGGGAGACATTTTAAACTTATATATCGGGAGCCAAGAGCAAAATGTCAGGCACTCCAGCTTCATGGCTGGACACTTCTGGTTAATTAGAACTTCACTTATAAGTTTGGCCACAGCCTAATTGGACAACTGCACAGAGAGCCTAAATCTCTTTAGAGTCTTAAAGCCCATGCATATGGTTCCCAGGCTCTGAACAGCAGCTGTGAGACAGACAGAGAGCCATTAGAAGACACAGCTTTGACCTCATTCCCAATGGTGAGACTCACCAAATCATCTAGGGCCAACTTAGAGAAAGCCTGCTTCCAGCGCATAAAGTTGCTGAAGTTACCAAGCTTCTATTTTTTTATTATTCCATTATCCTTCACCTTGATTTGGGGTCTCCAGAAGGTCCATGGAGTTCAGAAGCATGTAATTTATCGTTTTCATTTATTTTGGGGAGGGGAGGAGAGGGAGAGGGAGAGAGAGAATCTTAAGCAGTCTCTACGCCCAGCGTGGAGCCCAATACAGGGCTCCATCTCACAACCCTGAGATCATGATCTGAGCCGAAATCAAGAGTTGGTCACTTAACCAACTGAGCCCCCCAGGCACCCCCAGAAGCATGTAATTTATTGAGGGCATGCTTTCAGGAAAAACCTACAAGGAGGAGAGGAAGCAGGAGAGGGCAGGAGACAGGGCTAAACAAGAATGTAGCCTAAGCTGAAGTCTTCCCTGCTCTACAGTGGGGCTCTGGAGCACAAACTGCACCACAGAGTTGTCCCTGACTTAAGCCAATATGACAGGACTGTTTTACTCTGTATCTCTGTCTTTGGCCCCAGGGAGGGGGGGCAGTTCTTGCATAATCTCCCAGGGGAGACAGTTCCCATTAGCTGAGGCCAGTTCTCAGAAGAAAGAGTCCTCAGCAAACCAGAGCAGCTGTGAGATGCGTGTAGGGGCCCCAGGGGAGAGGACTTCGGTGGGGTACCAACGGCACCTGCCAGCTCAGCTCTCTACCTGTGCTGTGTCAGCCAGGGCAATTATTCCCTCTTTCATGCTCCGTATAATTAGGAATTTTGCTAACATTTTTTGGTCAAAAAAAGAGTGCTGCATTTGAAAAAAAGTCTGATAGACACCCAGTGAAAGCATATGAGAAATGCTGGCTATGGGAACTGGTTGCTCACCCCCTAACACAACACGCATCATACAGCAGGAGAGTAAGCCGGGGATCTTGGTGGAGATGCACCCCGATGGAATCTTGTATACCATGTCCCAGAAAGAAACAACACTTTAAGGAGAGGGATGCCACTTGTTGAGATTTGAAGCGCAGAAATGGCTAGAGGACAGGTGGCGCAGTTGCCTTGCTTCTCCAAGACCACCTTGGTGGTCTTATCCTCTAATATGGGCATCCTAATTTAGCCTTAGGATAAAGACCCCCTGAGAAACTTGAGAATATGGGGTACCTATCTCAAGACTCTTGGAAAGATTTTAGTTAAATTGATTCACACACATTGGCAGATTTTTATTTTATTTTTTTAATTATGTTCAGTTAGCCAACATATAGTACATCATTAGGTTTTGATGTAGTGTTCTACGATTCATTAGTTGTGTATAACACCCAGTGCTCGTTACAACATGTGCCCTCCTTAATACCCACCACCTGGTTACTCTGTCCCCCTACCCCCCTCCCCTCAGTTTGTTTCCCGGAGTCCATAGTCTCTCATGGTTTTTCTCCCTCTGATTCCCCCCCTTCAGTTTTCCCTCCCTTCCCTGGTGGTCCTCCGTGCTATTCCTTATGTTCCACATATGAGTGAAACCATATGATGATTGTCTTTCTCTGCTTGACTTATTTGACTTAGCATAATCTCCTCCAGTTCCACCCATGTCGACGCAAATGGTGGGTAGTCATCCTTTCTGATGGCTTGAGTAATATTCCATTGTATATATGAACCACATCTTTATCCATTCATCTGTTGAGGGGCATCTTGGCTCCTTCCACAGTTTGGCTATTGTGGACATTGCTGCTATGAACATTGGGGTTCAGGTGCTCCTTCTTTTCACTACATCTGTATCTTTGGGGTAAATACCTAGTAGAGCAATTGCTGGGTCTTAGGGTAGCTCTATTTTTAACTTTCTGAGGAACCTCCATACTGTTTTCCAGAGTGGCTGTACAAGGTTGAATTCCCACCAACAGTGTAAGAGGGTTCTCCTTTCTCCACATCCTCACCAACATTTGTTGTTTCCTCACATTGGCAGGTTTTTAGACAAGTTCTTCCAACTGACTTTGAAGTCATGGACAAACTGAATTCCAACCTGGAATCAGTGCCTGGAACAGTCTGCCTGGATGGTGCCTCTAGGTTTAGCGGGTTTGAGCAGCCACTGTCAGTCCGGTGTCTCACACAAAATACGAGCACTCATGTTCAAGTGCTTTTGCGACTGTTGGGGGAGAGGGATAAGGAAAAGGAAGGGCTTGCTGTGCTTTAAAAGGGGGTGGAGATAATGCTCAGGTTTATAGGTGTAAGGCAACAGAGTAATAGTGACTGCCCTTTGGAAGCTTTCAAGCTCCAAACCCAGCATTAGACACTGTCTATTCATCATCTCCTCCTCTGCAAGGTAGGCAATTTCCCAATTTGACAGATGATAAGTAGCTGGTAAGTGTCAAATCTAGGTCATCTGATTCCATACCTGGACTCCCATGTTCCAGATTCAGATAGACAATAGATAGGTAAATAGATACAGAAATAGAAGTATATAAATAGATATGTTGTAATTGCTATTCATCTGCTGTCAAATGACCATTTGTCCATGTGTTATATAACTATTTGAGAGTGTTACTGGATGACTTTGAATCCTAGAGCATAGAAAATATAACGTGGAAGGAACATTTGAGACCATCACAGAAAATCCCATGATTTTAGGGTTGGGGAGACTGAGGCCCAGAGAGGTTGAATTCTTCTCGCATTTCCACAACAATCACTACAGCCCAAAGCCACAGGACAGACCATTTAGGCATTCACATTGGGTTAGGAAGCGTTATGAATACCTCCAAAGAATGCCAGAGAGCAGTTGGTTCCAAACACAATGTGCACCAGAATCACATGGGGGAGGGGGTGTGAAAACACAGATTACTAGACCCTACCCCCAGAATTTCTGATCTGGTCAGCCCGGGATAAGGCCTGAGATTTTGCAGTTCCAACATGGTTCAGCTGATGCTGACACTGTGAGCACAGAGATGCTTTGAGAACTAGTTCCACTGAAGTCACTGCTCCTCTGCATGCTTGTGTACTGTGCTCTGCGTATATCACCTTGTCTGTAATTATATACAGATGTTCTCTTGACTCAAGATGGTCTCCATGTATGCAAGGGCTCCGGCCATAGTGTCTATCAACCCACAGATAGCCAGAATTAATTCCACTGGCAGGAGGGAAGCACCAGGACCATGCTAGGTTGACCCAGCCTCTCTCGACTTCCCATACCCACTGCCTCCCTCCCCAGCTGTGGACTTGGATAAAGAAGGCAGAGGAGGTCAGCTTCATCACCGAGATTAACTTGCTGAAACTTCCAAACTTGTGCGTTCATTTTGAAACAAGCAGGGAATCAAGCCTCTAAGAAGGTTTCTATCCCTCCATTTTGCAGTCATATTAGCTTGTGAAAACCAGTCTCCCCTCTGGAAATAGAGGAACAGATGGCCAACTGAAGGTTCGTGAAGGAGGCAGGGGAACCTCCCAGCTATGCGTTTCCTTGGCAGGGATTTCACGTCCAAGTCCACGCACAGCATGAGCCTGCCTCTCCCAGCATATTCATAGGCATTTTCTTTTATGCTCAAGAAATACTCATTCCTTTTAAAGTCATAAACAAAAAGGTAGTAAGGTGCATCACTTCCAAAATCTGGCAGAGAGGTACCTTAAGAACCCAGACAGAAGATGGCAAGTGTGTCGAACTGGGTGGAGCTAGAGTCTGAGCTGCTGCAGGGAACCCAAGGCAGCCTGCTCGGACTGCTTCAGGGACATGGATGGAAGTGGAGCAGGGAGAGGGGCAGCCCCAGCCAGCTGTAGGACTCCAGAGCTGCTGCCTCCAGGCACCTGGGAACCTGCTCCCTCTGTCCACTGGGAGAGCAGCAGGATGGATTCTTCGTGCATCGTATCCCAGCAAGCAAAGCCAGCCACATAACTTATGGGGTCTAGTGCAAAATGAAAGTAGGAGCTGCTTGTTCAAATGTTATGAAGAATTTTAAGACAGCAACAGCAGAGAATGAAACCAAATGCAGGGCCCTTTTAAGTGCAGACCCTGTGTGACCACACACAGACCCTGCAGTGGAGCTTGGCGGGGCAAGGGAGGGACAAGGACATTTCCCTAGGACTTGCTGTGCAAAGTGATGGATGCACAGCATTTCATTTATCCTCGTTTTACAGACGAGGAAACTGCAGATGCTCAGGAAAGTGAACCTGCTCGCCTTGAGTAATGTGGCTGCTCGGGACCTCCACTAAAATCTATATCCAGTCCTGGCGCTAAGTCCCAGTTGGCTGGCTGGTTGGTTGGTTGGTTTTACTTTTTCCACATCCACTTTCTTAAAGCAGTAACGGCTTGTAGGGCAAGCTCTTACGTCTGTTTTCAAATGTTATTCCCTCCAAAGCCAAAGTAAATATTTCATATAGTTTTTTTAATGAATGAAAAGATGAACAAATGGTGCAGATCCAGGTTCAGTTAAAAACAACAATGGCAGTAATAATGGTGGAAACATAGGAAAAGAAGAAGGAGAGGAGGTGAGAGAGAGGGGAAGAGTAAGAAGAGGGGAGAGAAGGCGGGAAGGGGGAAAGCTGGCATGCACCTACCGGCCTCAACTCACCATTCCCCATCCTTGTTTTATTTAATCCTCACGACAACCATCCCAAATAGACCTTGTTTCTATGCCGCCTTACGGATGAGAAGCTTACAGCAGTTGGTTAACTTGCCTGAGCTCTCCACGACCCGTAGTCTGCATGTAGCTGATGTACCACAGGCCATGTGTCCTGTGTCAGTGAGTCTTACAGCCCCACAAATGGCCAGTCTACTCTTCCCCTCCAGGGAGGCACAGCGAAGTCACTTTAGTGCAAATAGTAATGGCAGGTGCCATTTGCTGAGCCCGTTTACTGATTGCCTGCTATGCACCAGGTTTTTAAATCCTGTTTGTAATCCTTAGAACAATTCCCATGTTGTAGGTTAATATTCAATCCAAATGACAGGTGACCCAGCTGAAGCTGAGGAGGTAACTTGTCCAAGCAAATGGTCATCCCTGCTTTAAATGTCATTAAAGACTCGTCATTCTGAAACCGGACTGGGTGTAGGTGTTTAATTTTCTTTCCTTGCAAAATCCCATTCGTGTAGCAGAAACTATATATGAAAAGATGACATTGATAAGAGTGTGGGAAAACCAGAAAAGATAGCATCAGCAGACTGGAATTTGCGAGGAAATTGTGGAAGATTTGAAGCAGAAAGCATTGAGGTAATGGAGAAACCAGATGAGAGTAAACTTGTCCAAAGCAGGTTGTGGAGTCGGTATTTACAGACATGAGCACAGATGTTCCCAGGAGAGCCCCAGAGACTGAGTCAGCAGATGCAGAGAGCAGGGGTGGTCTCGGCAGGTCCCCAGGTAAGTCATGAAGAGCTGCCTACAGTACAGAGACTCCATCATTCCTCCTCATTCCCCAGGGAGGCAAAGAGCCAGAAGCACAGGCTCCCACCCGAGGTGAGCACCTCAGGAGCTCTGTCTAAACAACCCAAAGCATTGGCCTGGGAGGTCACCCAGAATGGATTCAGGGGCCATGCAGAGGCGCAGAGCCCAAGATAATTCCAGACTTCAAAAATCATAACTACAAGAAGTTAACAAAAGAGAGCTCTATCCAGGAATAAAATGTATGAAAGCCTTCAGTTCTCAAAGTAGAAGCCTCCATATGTTGGCATTTGTGGGAGTCTCCATCCTGCCTCTTTGACCCCCCACTCATGTATCCTAAAGCAAAGGCTGTTTGTCAGCATTCCTGAGTCAGACAGATTCAGGGTACCACACCCCAGCTACCTATATGATCAAGCTAGCTCTTCACCCATAGATATGAACAGACAACTGAAGTATGAACAAGAAGGACCAGTGTACACTAACCCCGAGAAATGAGAGTTAACACAAGGATTATGGTTGCCTGTGAAAACTTTCCAGTTGGTATCTTCAGAGAGATTCAAATGCATTGTGACCATATCAAAAGAACAGGTTTCTATTTTAAAAAAATCAATGAATAGGAATCAATATTTGGAAAAATAAGATTCCCCCCTGCAAAAAAAATGCAAGTTCTCAAAAGTAGAATAAACAAATGTGAAGACTGAATCAGTAAGATGGAAGATAATGTAATCTCCCAAAAAATATAGCAAAGGAAAGGTAATTTATAAAAGTCTCATATTGAAAATAGAAATGAGGCCAACCATTCATCACCACTGGGAGAGGGCGACTGAAATGGAGGTGAGGAGGGAATTAAAGAAAAAGATATAGAAGAAAAAAATAAGAACAAAATGTTAAATTACGTAAAGGAAATGAATAGAAAGTTAAATAAAAGAAAATTAGATTTATATGTTCAGATTGAAAGGCCCCAATAAATGCCAAACAATACAAGTGTTTCTCATAACTAAGGAGAATGTACCCCAAAAAAGCAAGGGCAGTGAAACACAAATAAATATGTAACCCCCTTCTTTGACAGAAAGCAGGAGAAAATTGCCTGGACTCTACTGGTACAGAATCAATTGGAATTCCTGATTATCAAAAGATACCTAGTAAGCTGGGATTTATTTACTTGTTGAACAGTATCTACCAAAAAAACGCAGCTACTCAACATCGCTCTGGAACTTCCAGAATGGGAAATATACACAAGAATAAGTATTAGAAGTGGAGGCAAAAATGCCATTACTGGCAGTTGATAAGGACGTCTATCTGTTTAAAATAATCAGTTGAAACTCTTAATGACTCCTAAGAAATTTGGTATGCTACAAGCTCAAAATCAAAATGGAAAATCCATTCATTTTTCTTCGAACCAGCATTAACAACTAGGACATACCCAAGAATGTCTTTAGCAGGAAATGTGCAATCCAGTGTGAGGAACATGCAAGCATTATGGAAAGACAAATGAGGATATTTAAATAAATGAAAGGCATGACATTTTTTAGATAAGAAGACTCAATGTTGTAAAGATGTCAGTCCAACTCAAGTTAGTTCTGATCATATAAAAACAGGACGTTTTTTAAAAATGGCAATTAGCAAGTCCATTCTAATATCCTTCTTGGGGAATTAGTTGCAGGTTACTTAAACTTTCTTAGGCACAGTCTCTTCATTTGTAGTATTGTGATCATAATGAAACCTACTTCAAAGGGTAATTTTGAGAATTAAATGTAAGCACTTTAGCACTGTGCTGACCCACAGCGGACCCCAGAAATATTAGTTTTTATTATATATTAAGTGTACCTGTGCATTTGTGTATCCAAATATATATATGGTAATGTCCAATGAAGCAGTGCCTACAATAACAAAAATTAGGACAGCCCCAAATTGCCATTAATTTTATGATTACATACAACACACTGTATCCATAGCATGGAAAAATATTCATAAAATTTATGACATCTGTAATCCTATATGGAAAAAGCAAGTCACAGAAGAAAATGTGTAGGATAATTCATGTATTCAAGAGTATTGAAATATTAGATCAATAGGTGATTGATATTTTTAAGTACAAGTAAATATTAGTAACTTCACAGAAATTGTTCTGGGATCATGCATACCAAACTGTTGCCAATTGTTGTTTGCTGGAATATTAAGAATGGTGATAAAAATTATATAAAGTGATTTTCTTTCTTTATTATAAATACATTGGTCCCCCCTTTATGGGGGGGAATATTCCAAGAGTCCCAGCGAATACCTGGAACTGTGGGGAATACCAAACCCTTTATATGCTATGTTTTTTCCTAGACATACATATCTATGACAAGATTTAATTTACAGAGTGGGCATGGTGAGAGAGGAATAATAATAACTAATGATAAAATAGAATAGCTATAGCAATTTATCATAATAAAAGTTATGTGGATGTGGTCTGTCTCTCTCAGATTTTCTTATTGTCCTGTACTCACCCTTCTTCATGTGATGACATGAGATGATAAAATGCCTACACAGTGAGATGAAGTGAGAATGACGTAGGCAATGTGACTCAGTGTTAGGCTACGTTGACCTGATGATGGTCTGTCAGTAGGAGGAACATCTGCTTCCAGACCTCAGGGAGCTGAAACCTTGGAAAGTACAACTGTGACAGGGGGACTACTGTACAGCCATAATATTTGAATTTTTTTAAGGTCATCTATTGTTTATTTTTTGACTGTTAAATAGAAAAGCACGGACAGTTTTTCGAGGGTCTCATTGGGCTTTAGGAGGTCCTGGTTCCAGGGGAGCAGCTCTCACAAGTCCTTTCCTTCTTTAACCCCAAATGCAAGCCCGTCCAGCCACACATTCTCCCTTCTGGCTTCTCTCCATTCTGATCTGAGCTTCCTGTCCCTGACCTACTGTGCTGCTCTCTAAGTCTCGGCCTTCCACTGTGTCCTCCAAAATCTGCAAGCATGGGGACCATACTTCTACTGTAAGGGCTTCATATTTCCTCCATCTGGTGGCTCCCTGAGGCCAGACTTGCCCCAAGACACACAGCTCCTGGCAGCCCTCTCACGGGAGGTTGCTCCTGGCACCGTACCCCGGACTTCATGGTCAGAAGGTGAAGAAGGGTCCCGCAGACACCTGGGGCTGCCTCTTGGTGGTTAGTCCACCCTCAGATGTAAAGCTGCTTGCTGTTCAAAGCCTTACGTCATCTAGCCCCTGCATCCTCTCTGCCTCAGATTTAGCTAATTCCTCAGCCACAATCACTCCTGCAATTATGAACCACATCTGGTTTCTGGAATCTATCATGTGTTTCTTGTTTCTGTATCTTTGCCCTTGCTTTTCCTTCTGACCAGAAGACTCCTCCATTTCTCCCACAGCCCCTCTCCCTACTCAACTGCTTACACTGCTTCCCTGCACGCACACTCTGAGATGGAGAGTCACCTGCAGTGAGTTTCCTGAGAGGTGCTCTTGAGGACAGCCCCTGGAAGAGACCTGGAAAGCAGGAGGAAGGCGATGTTCACCTTCATTGCAGTGACAACAAAGGCCTCAGCCGGCTCCTTGGGGAGCTCTGAAGCTAGGGTGGCCCATCAGGTTGTTCCGAATTGAGCAAAGAGTGTGGGGCCTCTACCTTCACATCTATCAACCATGCCGCAGGAGAGAAGGAAGGCCCCTAGATGAGGTAGATCTCTTCCCCGAGGGCCTGCCACCAGCCATGTCCCAACAGCAGGGGGATGAGGCAGTTAACCAGGCTGGGCACCACAGCTGCTCATTAGACCAGGGGTCCACACATGACAACCCATAAGCCAGATCCAGCCCACTGCTGTTTGTGTAAGTAAAACGTTATTGGAACACATCCATGCTCATTCATTTACGTGTTGTCTGTGGTCACTTCACGCTGTACCACCAAGTAGCTGTGGCAGATACCATATGGCCCCCAGAGCCTAAAGTGGTTATTAAATGGCTCTTGACAGAAGAAGTTTACCAACCCCTGCTCTTTACCTTACGTAGCACCCTGTAACTAGTGCCTGGAAAAGGAATTTTGGTTGAATGACAAATGAATTCACAGATGGATGAGTGAATCAGGTGGACTTGAGTTCGATTCTTGGCTGTGCCATTCAAAAGCTGTGACCTTAGGCCTGTTGTTTAACCTAAGTCTCAAGTTTCTCATCAAGAACATGAGATTGATATCACTTCCTTTTCAGGGTTGTGGTGAACACCAAGTAAGAAAGCTTAGGTGGATTACCAGCGCAGTACCTGGTATTGACTCTGTGTTCACTTAAGTGAGTGCCGTCGGTCTATTCAAAAAGTAATATGACATTTTTAAAAAGCCTGGAATCCTCCTTGGGTACAGTAGATGTTAATGTGTTTGTTTTATTTAAAAAAATGAAATGAAATGAAATAATAAAATAAAATAAATAAAATAAAATAAACATCTTAGCACCTACCAGAAATGCAGGACCTTTTCTGCTACATAAATGTGACAGATAGTCCTGATGATTCTCAGAGGTATCACGCTTTTGTATCTGGCCCAGATTATAATTAATTGGAGCAAACCAGAACCCAGAAATGAAAAGGGATGTAATTTGGAGGTGACAACTCATAAGTCGTAGCTGTTCCGAATTCCATTTCATTAGCAAGTATAGCCATGCTGCAGGCCAGCCCCAGGAGACTGTCCCCATGACGAGATTTCTAGAGGAGACGGTCCCTAAACATTTGATGGGGCTTTTACTGCCTTTGTATGAGCAACCTTGTTAATACCATTGTATTTAGGTGAAGTAGCAGCACTAGCTGCTATGAACCACCAAAGCTTAATGGCATACCATAAAGAATAACTCTATTCTCGCTCATGCACAAGTCCAAAGTGGGTGTATTTGTTTCTATTGCTGCAAAACAAAATACCACAAATTTAGCAGCCTGAAACAACACATATTTATTATCTCCCATGTTCTGTGGGTCAGAAGTCTGGATACAGGTTAGTGGGCTCCCTTGCGTAGCATCTGACCAGGACAAAACTGAGGTGTCAGCCAGCTCTTCAGTCTCATCTGAGGCCCGGGGTCCTCTTCCAAGCCCTCTGGTTGTAGGAAGATTTCAGTTCCTTGCAGGTGTATGGCTGAGACCCCATTTTCTTGGGGCCAGGGGCTTCCCAAGGTCAGTAGGATGGCCTCCCTCAGTCTGCTAGGATGGAGTTTTAGATAACATAGTAATCCTGGGAGTGATGGCCCCATCACCTTTCTCATATAATGTGTCCTAGCCAAGGCAGTGCCTCATCATATTCTCAGGCCTTGCCACACCCCAGGGGAGGGGTTATGTACTTCCCCGCTAAGGTCTTGCCTTCTTCTTCTGCGTCTCTCCTACTTCCCATCATTCTCTACCAGGGGTCTCTGTCTGTTTGGGAGACCCTGTTGATTGCCTACTCCATGGTCATTTACTCCTCTTTCACCTTTCTAATTAAATGCTAATGTTGCTCTAGTATTGACCCTTCTCTGCAAAGCCCCATTCTTCAGGAAACACTCTGCTCAGTGCAGGTACCAAGGAGGTAAATCCTGATTGATCTAAGCCAGTCGTGGCAGTTTCATTCTCTTTGCCAGTGTTTGGTGTAGGAGGGAGTGTGTCACCATTCTGGCCAACAAGAGGAGGGAAGACTGATGATGAGCTGCTGGAAAAGGTTCTCCAGGTAGGCAGAACCGATAGAAGGGAAGATGCTAATACTCTTCTGCTGCTCAAGATTTGCAAACAGGCAGCCATTTTTTGACTATGAAGGAAGCCAACTTTAAGGCTGGGATGAGGAAGGCAAAGTAAAATGATGAAAAGAACTTGAGTTCTTTGTGATGTCATTCTACTGCTGAATTAGCCATCCTTAGTGTCTCCCTGCAAGCCAGGTTCAATCTGCGTTTCCTAATACCTGCAGCTGTAGGAATGTGTGTGTGTGTGTGTGTATGTGTGTGTGTGTGTGTGTGTGTGTTAATCTTAAATTGTGGCACCTACCCTAGATCACAGTGAATCAGTGCAAAATACTGTATTTCCTTTACTTAATATGCTATAGTTGGAAATATTAATAACTATTGTGATGATGATGATGACAGGTCCCTCTGTCCAGGGAATGATGTCAAAGTCACCAACAAGAAATTTGCAAAATCCATTGCCACTGATTTTACTGAATGGCATCTAGAGAATATAAATATAGATTTGGCCTATTTCCTGCAGTCTTCCAGATTCAGTGCTCCCCAGTTTGAAAACCCAGACCAAGTGTGCCAAGACAGACATTGGAGGAGCTGTTAATGATTTGATATTTAGATCCTGATGGAATGCCTCCTTCCAGTCCAGATCCTGGAAGCACAGTGGTCCAAATTGGAATTTATTTGGTTTATGCATATTAAGGTTGTAAGGAGGTAAATAGAATTCATGCTCAGGCTCTATTAGCATTGGGCCAATGGTGTTGATTTTTCCAATATAAAATGCATTCTAAGTGTTGTAGTATTTTGATTTTGGGTTTTTGTTTTGTTTTGTTTATTTGTTTTGTTTTGGTTTGGTTTTGCTTTTGTTTTTGCCATAAACCTATGCATCCCAGCAGTATGGATGATATGAACCAAGTAGCCCAAGTCAAGCAAACTCTTGGGGGATTGTGTCCATCAAAGATTCAATTGGCTTATAGTGCTGAGAGCAATTCATCTGCTTCTGCACAGTGACTGTGACTTGAAAAGCATCTTATATACACTCAGTTCATTCAGGTGCATCTGGAAGAAGAAACAGAGAAGGCAAGTCACACATTAAATTATCAAGGTAAAATACTCCAGATAAATAGCTCCATAAAGCCAAATAGAATGAACATTCAGCTGGCAGAATATGGAGAGAAGCGTCAGCCTTACATTTATATTTTATATAAATCCAGTAAACAGATGAGGCAAAACTAGGGCATTTGGAAAAAAAAAAAGATTTGTTCATTTTCGTAGAGTCCTATTGCTTGGGATAGATTAGCAGTAAATCTCTAAAAAGAATGGAATTTTTCTTTTCAAGGTGTATGGAAATGAGAATTGAGGGTAAAGATCATCTGGGGTGGTCTATTTATAGCGAGAGTGATTTGCTGAGGGTATTTGTCATTCATTCAGGAGGACAGCCAGCTGTGAACCATGGCAGGCATTGGTAGTAAAAGCCAGCTCTTGGGGAAAAAAAGAAAAAAAATCTTTCCATTCTTGAAAAGCATTAAAAAGGGATGTTATCAAGTCAAAGGCAGGCGAGACAGCCAGTGAGGGAATGAGAAAATTTAAGGCACTTTCTGTATATAGGCGTGCACGCACTATCGATGGAGACTTACTGGTCTGTGTTTATCAGTGCACGAATGTGAAGATACGTGTTCAATGGATTATGAGTCTCTGTATTGCATGCGTCTATGAATGTAAGTAAATAATGGCTCATATTTATTAGGTTGATACTTTGTCCCAGACTCTGTGCTAAGAGCTTAATGGAGATTATGTCTGAATTATCCCCACAGCCTGTGTTTTCCATTCACGAAGAGGTTAACGAAGCTATTAGGAATGGAAACCAAAATGCAGACCCCGGCAGCTTGACCGTTTCAGGGCAGTCCACTCCCCAGAGCCCCTCTCACTGATTCCATTACCGTGCTGCCTAGCAGCCTTGTTTATGTGTGTGTTTGTATGTTTTTTGTTTGTTTCAGAGAAAATCTTGGAGGGAGGCAGTTCTGTCTATTGTCTGCAGTAAAATACAATCAGTGCATTTCTCAGACTGAGGCAATTGACCAAACAAATAAATAACACCCATCTTTTTGGTCACATATCAATGGGCTCAGCCACAGAATGAGTTGAAAATCTAAAATCTCAGGATGTGTGTTTGTAGTTCCAGACTGATATCTGTCCTCATCTTCAAGCATATTTTATAACGTGTCCAGCTCATTCCGGAGCCTTGCCAGCTGGCCTCTGGCTCATCAGAACAGTTTGGGGTGATGTTTGGGACCATAAATTTTGGGAATTTGAACTCTCTGATTACCACATCTTCACATGGGAATCTAATAGTTATCTCAAAATTAACCCAGCAAAAATATTTGCCCTGTACTATCCCCCCTCCCCCTCAGATGTGCTTCTGCCCACTCTCTGTCAACTCAGTAAATGCCACTCCTCAAATGGCGACAGCTCAGGACAAAACCTTATCTGTATCTTTTTCTTCTCCTGTCCTTCCCTCAGTCTGTTCTGGTCACTGATACTCAAGCTCCTCAGCGTTCCTCAAACACACACAACGTATTCCCATCTCAGGTTGAGAGGATGCCAGGAGCAAAGGGTGCTGATGGGGGATGTTTTAAGGGGCTTTTAAAGAAATGTCCAGGAAAGGCAGGCAAGGGATGCCTGGGTGGCTCAGTCAGTTAAGCGTCTGCCTTCGGGTCATGGTCCTGGGATCCTGGAATGGAACCCCACGGCGGGCTCCCTGCTCAGCAAGGAGTCTGCTTATCCCTTTCCCTCTGCCCCTCTCCCCTGCTTGTTCTCCTCCTCTCATTTGCTCTCTCTCTCTCAAGTAAATAAATAAAATCTTAAAAAAAGGGGGGGGGCAGTATTTGGCCAACAGAGTTTTACCCCCATTGTAGGAAGTGAGACCATGGCAACTAAGCCCAGGAGAGAGTGTGCTCCAGGGTGAGGTCTTCAGAGGTCCATATATCTTCATGAGGCCAAGGGATGCGGGCTTTACAGGCAACCCACACCATGCTTATGCACGGGAAGGCATAAGCATGGGCTTTGCAGTCTTGAGGGACCTGGGTTTGATTCTTTGACTCTGCTGCTTGCCATCAGTAGACACTTGGCCTTTCTGAGCCTCAGTCTCTTCATATTTCAAAGTTTTGCAGTGATTTGCTTTCCTGTGGTAATATTTTGGGTTTGCCAAAAATCTGCATTAATCTTGGGAGTATGGCATATACACGCTGTACCAGTTAAAGATATCAGCTGGATGAGTTAAAGATAATTTTGGTTAAAAGTGACACAAAAAAAAAAAAGCCAGACTTACAATGATAAACAGCTATGGGTTTGTTTTTCTCACATTGCAAGAAATCTAGAGATAGGAAGTTGCTGGCCTTGGCCCAGCTACTCAGCAAAGCCATCAGGATTTTCCTCTTCTCTGCTCTTTCACCATGGCCTGTTGCTTATGTCCTCTTGTTTAGGGTCCTGAGAGGGCAATATGGTGCTGTAACTTTAGACATCATGTCTGTGTAAGATGAGAAGGAAAGAGAGAAAGACAGGGCCAAACAAGTCTTCCCTCTTTTATCAGGAGAAGAACTCTCAGGAGACATCTGTACCGGATGTACATTTCCTTGGCCGGAACCATGTCACGGCCATTTCCAGCTGTAAGGAAGGCTGGGCACACTGCTGTTCCACGCCAAATGGAGATTTTGTAAGAAAAAGAGAAGCAGAAACCGGAAGTTGGGTATGTAGTTAACAGTGTCTTCCACCTAAAAGTCCTACAAGGAAAAAAGACTGAAAACTGCTTTGGGAGAGGTACAAAGTTGATTGAGACCTAATCCAATGTATAAGGAATTTACAAATCTTGTGGTAAGGAGACATAAAAAGAGAGTGGATTATAATGTCTACATGTTCAAATAAGAACTGTACTTGGAATACAAGCATTATGTTATAGTAGACCAAAGAAGAAATTAGTTCTTGTTGGAACAATGAAGAATCTTCATTGATCTGAGCAACAATGATCTTTGAGTACTTCCTGTGTACCAGGCATGTCAACATTAATTGCTAACATCTCCCCAGTGAACAAGGCAGAAAGCCTGCCTGCATTTGTGGAGTTCACATTTTAAGAAGGACATAGACAACAAACAAATAAATAATTCCAACTGTGACAATCCTGACATAGCAGGTGGCTTTCTGAAAGGGGGAGAAGGTGTTCCCAGGCAGAGGAACAGCATTAGCAAAGCTCAGAGGCAGGAAAGTGCACCCTTGCTAGTCACTTCTGGCTGAAATATAGTGTGAGGATGGAGGGGCATGGTAAAACTGGGCTGTCTGCAAATGTCCAGCTTGGTCAGAGTGAGCAGAACTGACTCCTGGCTTCACCACTTACTTGTACCATGTCCTGTCCCACTCTGACCCTCAGTATCAACATCTATAAATTGGAATAGTAATCTGTCATAAAGTTGTAGAGTGAGTTTAATAGAAGTGTTCATGTAATGTCTGCCACACAGTAACTTCTCCGTGAATGAAATCTGGTTACCAGCAATAGTGCTCTGTTCATTGTTCTTCTTCCTTTGGAAAACTGCTAAGTTAGCCATCCCCCCAGAAGCCACCCTTTTCCCAGTTCATAGAACATTTTCAGTTACATGTAATGATATAAGACTGCACAATAAATGGAAAAAAATAACTCATGCTGATTAAAAGAGCCATTTGGACTAACTCTCTTATTCATTCTTTCATTCAGGACCTTTTAGCCCCTGTAATATTCCACTTATTACTCTAGACAAGCACTGCCCAATGAAAATATAGAGGTACATATAAAAGTTTAAGTTTTCCAGTTGCCCCATTAATACAAGTTTTAAAAAAGCAGGTGAAATTAATTTTAATATATTTTTACTAAACCCAATATATCCAAAATACTATCATTACAATATGTAATGGATATAAAAAATTAATACTGAGATGTTTAACATTTTTTTCCTTTGCACCCAATCCCCCAAATCAGGGTGTATTTTAATGCAGCACATCTCAGTTCAAACCAACTACATTCTGAGCACCCCACAGCTTTGTGTTGCAGTTGGTTCCATATTGGGCAGCACAGCTCTGTCCACCAGAATGAACGAAACAGACAAAATACTGCTCTTGAGGACTTTACATTCCAGTGAGAATAGCCAGCCTTGCCTCTCTAGAATTTGTTTAAAGAACTTATTTTTTTCATTTGAGAGAAAGAGATAGCAGAGTGAGAGAGAGAGAGCACGAGGCGGGTGAGGGGCAGAGGGAGAAGCAGACTCCCTGCAGAGCAGGGAACCCTATGCAGGGCTCGATCCCAGGATCCTGAGATCATGACCCAAGCTGAAGGCAGATGCTTAACCAACTGAGCCACCCAGGCTCCCCTGTATTTTTTTATTAATTGGGGTGCAGACTTTATGTGAGGATTTTGGTATGGTGACACCAAAACTACACAACAGAAAACCTGTTCTTCATCTCCTACTATTTCCAGCCGAGTAACCTGCTCAATTTTCATTAAAATTCTAAGTATTGATCCACTATTTCACTATTAGACATTTATAGCTCTATTGTACAAACAGAAACCCCCAACCTCTTGCCAGACACCCTGCAATTAATACCAGACATAAGCCACACTAACCTTCTCTATTTTGGTTAGCTAGTTGTCCTGCTCAGTTGTGTAACTACAACCCTCAAATCTCATTGGCTTATCCTCACAAATGTTTACTTCTCACTCACATCAAAGAACAATGTCAAGCACGTGCCAGAAATTGTTAATGTCATAAAACCCACCAATATTGTCTCATATGGTTTATGATGACTGGGTCTGTTTAAGAAATTTTCCCTACCCAGGTGCCAAGATACTCTCCTACATCTTCATTTGTTAGCTTTCTTCTTCCACATTTAGATTTTTAATTCAACTGTGAATGTGTGTGTGGTATGAGGAGAGGAAGAAACCAAATTTGTCTTTCTCTGTGTAGTGCTAATGTTTTTCTGACAAACCGTTGTAACACTCACACGGTTCTACACACTCCCACAACCTGTTTCGGGGTTCTATGTATAATTTGAGTCCTTTGCTTTATATAGTTCTACATAAATATCACATATCTTTTTATTCCTGTGACTTTGTAGTATGTCTTCAAATCTGGTTGGGATATCACCATCTTTACTTTCCTTTTTTAATAGTTCCTTTACTCTTTATTCTGGTCTTTTAGTCTGTAGGATAGTTTTTATACTCATATGTTAATTTGCTCAAAATATCCTATTGAAATTATATTGAATGTTTACAGTAACTTGGAGAGAATTAACAGTAAAAAATAATAGGTCATACCATCCATGAACATGGAATACCTTTCTATTTATTCAGGTCTTTTTATGTGTCCTTTAATAGAACACTTAAAATTGCCTACAGAAAAGTATCCTTGCTGCTGTCAGCCCTTCTCTTGAGTTCCTTATATCGACTCATATTTTTATATTCAGTGTTTCCACATCTCTCATTGGTTCTCTATGACAGCTTGCCTATTCCTGCATCACATTTTTACATTGTCCCTTAATCCTTTAGGAGACTCCTCCACACAGGGCACTTCTTTTATACCAAGAGCTGCCATATAGTCTACACATAGAGGGGAAGCCAGGGAGGAGTTTGGGCAAGTCTTTTTCCTTGAGGTTACTCCAGGGCCCCTAACTGGCCCCCAAGCTGGCATTGCTTCTTCAGTCTCTGCATGGATAAGAGTGTGGGGACAATGAGCTTCCTGAAGCCATGTAGGAGAGGAAAAGGGCCTAACAAAAAGTGTTTCCTTTATGTGTCCCATGGTGTTCAATTCTCTTCCAAGTTTAAGCTATTTTTTTCAATACAATGAAACCCAAAGACCTACTGGTTTCTCTATTTTCCTATGTTGGGGGAGCCTTCTACCTCCTTCCTGTGTATGTGGCATATCCAGGGGTTGATTCAGGAGAATCAGGTAGCACAGTCTCCGTTTAGTCTTCATTTGGTGAGATATAGTATATTTTAGGCACACACATAGACACACAGTGATACACACGTACACACTCACAAAAATTTTCTATTGTTTGCTTTACTGTTTGTAGCCAGAATTTTTCAGAACAATGTAAGTAATGGTCTGTTCCTAGAATAAGCCCTCTTTGACCACAAGATATAATCCTTTCAACACATAGATTTATTAGACTTGCTCAAATTGTGTTTAGAATGTCCCCCTCTTGGGGCGCCTGGGTGGCGCAGTCGTTAAGCATCTGCCTTTGGCTCAGGGTGGGATCCCAGCATTCTGGGATCGAGCCCCACATCGGGCTCCTCCGGTAGGAGCCTGCTTCTTCCTCTCCCACTCCCCCTGCTTGTGTTCCCTCTCTCTCTGGCTGTCTCTCTATGTCAAATTAATAAATAAAATCTTTAAAAAAAAAAAAAAGAAGAATGTCCCCCTCTGTATTCAGAAATGAAATTAGTATGTAGAATGTGGATATTTGTACACTTTGGGGACCATTTTCCTCATAAAGTTCTAGCAATGGTATTTATAATACAGTGAAGAAAGAACAAATTAGAAAGTCACCCATTTGTATCTATGCTATGATATAGCTTATAAAGTATAGAATTTATTTGTTCCTTAAGTTTGGGGGGAAACTTGGCCAGAGAACACTGGATCCAACCACATTTTTGCAGTTGATTATTTAGAAATCATTTCCCATATTTCCTATGGCAATTGAGCTAATTCATTATGCTGCCATTTCTAAATCATTCTTAGCAATTTATATTTTCTTGGAAGTTATCTTTTTAAATTTAACGAAATGTTCAAGGATATTATTAGTAAAGGATTGCAAATCGCTTGAGTTTGTCATTATGCCTCCTTTCTCATTCTCCATTTTGTGTGTTTAGTAGAGATATTTTCTTTTCCTCTTGATTAGACTAAATATTTTCTTTTTTCATATTTTTCGATAAACTAGGTCTTGATCTATTCTCTGGTTTTTCTTTAACTTCTGCTTTTATCTATTAAACACTGTCTTGTTCCTTTTATTTTTTAAGTTACATTCTTAGTTTGCTAATTTTCACTATTTCATTTGTAACAATGAAATCTTTTATGGCTTTGAAGTCACTGCTAAATATAACTGTGATTATACCCCCTAAATTTTTATAATTATTAATTTCATCACTATTTTCTGAATACTCTAAAACAGAAGCAGGTGTGTATGCACCTGCAACCTGATGAGATGGTGGTAGGGATTCATTTCCAAATGTTTGGGTGCTTTTCTGCTGTTATTTATTTACCTTCTGGTTATTAAATGCTTTTCCTATAGCTCTGTGTTCATTGTCTATGCCCTGTCTAGTTATCTATATTGAGCTCATTGAGGATTCCTTTGTGGTTGCTTATAAGATAATATTTGTGTTTCGTGGGCCCTCAAAAAGAAAATGTATTTACTAACATGTAGAGAACTTAATACTCTCAATTAAATCAACATTACACATTTAACTGTTCAGAAATTTTATGCTTTCTTTTACAATATTACATTTATCATGGATTGAAGAAAATCAGGTGTTTAACTACTGAATCATGTCATTCTATTTCTTTTTACAATTTAAAAGTTTTATATATTCTAATGTCATATTTTTTGGTGCAAAACAGCTCACAACTGTTTATACTTCATTATGGATTTCACCAGTCACCAGTAACTTCCCATTCTGTCCCACTAACTTTTTTAAACTTAAATTCTCCTCTGTAAGACAAACCGCAAGAGACTCTTAATCATAAGAAACAAACTGAGGGTTGCTGGGGGAGGGGTGTGGGAAGATGGGGTAACTGGGTGATGAACATTAAGGAAGGCACATGATGTAATGAGCACTGGGTATATATAAGATTGATGAATCACAGATCTGTACCTCTGAAACCAATACTACATTATATGTTAATTCATTGTATTTAAATTTTAAAAAACTCTCCTCTGTGTAATATTAATACTGCAAATATCCCTCTCCTTTGCTGACATTTGCCATTCTCTTTGCTCATTCTCTTATTTAATCTCTAGAAATTATTTTTGTTTTGGTGGGGCTCTTCTAAAGTACATTTTAAATTTATTTAAGAACAGAATCCATTAGCATTTTTTGACATACTTGTGATTTCATCATTGTCATTTTCTTTCCTGTTTCTGGAGGTTTTCATGCTCCTTGCCATTTTCTTTTTTTTTTTTAACTGTTCTTTACTATATAAATTATTTTTCTAATAAGTTGAAGACAATACAATTTTTAGAATGTACTAAAATTTTAAATTTTACTAACATTTATTGAAACTATGTGCTTTGAATCATTACTGTTTGGAATAGAATAGCACATCAGTCAGTCTCCTTTTTATCCTGAGGATAATAATAATAGCACCTACCTGATAGGACGGATTGTAGATGTAAAGTATGTGACACATAGTAATACTCAAATGTCAGCTATAACTAATACCATTGTTGTCCTTGTTACTTTTCCTCCATATGAAGTGAGGAAATTAATACAACCTGATTTCCTCCTCCAACTCCCTCCACCTCACTGGCCTCCACTGTTGGTGTTTTGTTACTACAAATCATGAGATTTTTATTACTATTCAAACACTTGTAGGGGGCGCCTGGCTGGCTCAGTCAGAAGAGCATGCAACTCTTGATCTCGGGATCATGAGTTTGAGCCCTACGTTGGGTGTAGAGATTACTTAAATAAGTAAACTTAAAAAAACACTGCTCAATTATTTGTCATCTGTTTCATTATGTACTTATAACAGGTGAATTTTCTAAGAGAACTGTTGTACCAATCATTTTAACTTAAACATGTTTAAATTATTTCATGCACAAGTCCTTTTATGTCTCGTGTTTTCCATATTTTCCCATCCTTTGTTTTCTGTGCTCATGAATGGTAATCTGCCTGGGTTTAAGAATACTTGGATCATAATTTTGTCTTACAGTGTTTCATGTGGTAGAAGAGAGATTTGAAGTGAGACTGAGGTCTCTTTCTTCAGGGATGACCCCTTTTCTTGCCTGTGTGTTCAGATGTCCTTCTTTATTTTTGACACCTTACCATTCTGACAGGATACTTCAACATGCTGGCAGGAGGACAGATGTCTCTTCTCACTAGGCTGACCCAGTACATGGTGATTCCCTCATTGACAGATTTGGATTTGTTTTCCTTATTTAGCCAGGAACTCTCTCTTTGAGCAGTGCAGCTGCTCTAGTTATTCTGGATTCCGTTGCTTCTTTGTAGCTTCTACTAATGTGATCTTCTCTAATGGTTTTCAAATTACTGTGTCCTCACTCTGTATTGTGTGGGAGATTCGCCAACATATGCTCCCACATCACTGAATCACCTTTCTGCAAAGCTAGTCCTTCTTGCTTTTACTTTTCCTGTTGTTTTGAATTTTACTGTGCTATTACTGGTTGCTACAGATTCTTTCCTTAACTCGTCCAGATCCCTCCCTTGCTAATCTAGTTCGGTCACTTAAGTTTGCTTATCTTGTTTTGCAGAGATTGTATTTCCTCAAATGTATTGAGAGCACCAAGTAGAGAGTACATAAAATTTACTGTTAATTCTAGTAGTAAGCATTTTTATAATTATGTTCTTCCTTTACTACATGAGTGTTACAATCTTCACTCATTTTAAGTTTTAGAAGTTTTCAGAGGCACCATATTACTGGCTTGTGTTTTATGTCCTTTCATTTCTAAATGAAAAGAGTTTTTCAAGATCTGAAATTTGTACCTAAACATAGTGAGAAAAGTCTCCTGTGATCACTTTAATATTCCTGTTGTTGTTGTTGTTAAAGTCCTTACATTACATCTTAAGCTAGACGGGAGGTCAGTGTAAGTATATATCATGAGTTAAGTGATACAACAGCCTCAAGGACCACGGAATAAGCAAATAGTAAGTCCTCAGTACATGTTGGCCATTATCAGCAGTAGATGATAAACTTGACTCCAGAAAAAATTTTGATTCATTCACTGTAAACACATTCTGTGAATAAAGTCAAAGATAAATGACAAGTGGAGAAAAATGTTTGCTACACAAATATAAATTTATAAATCTATAAAACATTTGCATATCAGTAATGAGATTCATAATCTACTAGAAAAAAATTATCTTGAGCAGTTAATTTCTGCTCATTTATTCCACATAAATCAGCTTATCAACATATAAAAGAAATTTAGTCCTGCTAATCATTAAATATGGAAAGTTTTTAGAGCTTGTATATCATTTGTTATCCATAAAATTGGCAAATACTTAAAAAACATAACAGATTTGGCTAAGATGTGGAGAATGGGACTGTGAATTTAAAAATACATATTTGGCCAAGCAAATCTACTTCCAGCACTAAAGCTGTTAGGTATCTTTGTGTATATATACAAAGATGTATGTGCAAAGTGTTCACTCTGGTATTGTTTATAACTGAAAAGGTACTAGTAAGGATAACAATAGACCACTGTTACAACGAAGCCTAACAAGTACTCAGTGGCTCAAGAAATATTTATTTCTCTCTCGCACAGTCTTCAAGGAAAACTGTTCAGATAAGCAGGGCAACTCTACTCCTGGTGGCCATTCAAGGACCCATTTCCTTCCAAGATGCTGCTCTGTCATCCTCTAGCATGGCCATCATCTCGATGGTCAAAGCAGAATCAACACCACGTCCATGTTGCAGTTGGTGTGGAAGGGGAAGAGAGGACAGAGCAGGCAGGCACACAGCCTGAAGGCCTAGTTTCAGAAGTGACACATACCATGTCCTCATATTCCATTAGCAAGAATGCTGTCCCATTTGGACAATTATGTGCTGAAAGCTTTGGGAAATGCAATCTAATCATATGCCCAGGAAGAAAATGAAAATGGATTTTGGTAAACAAATGCAGGTCTCTGTCTCAAGAAAATGCTAGAAACAAGCAAGTAATGAATCATGGAACATTACATCAAATACTAGGGGAGGTACTGTATGGTGTCTAACATAACATAATAAAAATGATTATATAAAAAAAAAAAGAAGGCCTGAGGAGAGGGAATAAAGATATATTTGAGTTGAGAGATTTTTTAAAAAGTGGAAAGAAAAAAGTCATAGTCACTTGCTCAGTTCCTGGGCCTGAGCCAATTTTCAGATCCATATGTATTGATGGAAGAGGTAGCCACGACTCTAGAAGGAAGAACCCTGCAACATACCCTGTAATGATTCCCCACTTAAAAAAATTTAATTTTAAAAATAAAAAAAATAGGGGCGCCTGGGTGGCACAGCGGTTAAGCATCTGCCTTCGGCTCAGGGCGTGATCCCGGCATTATGGGATCGAGCCCCACATCAGGCTCCTCAGCTATGAGCCTGCTTCTTCCTCTCCCACTCCCCCTGCTTGTGTTCCCTCTCTCGCTGGCTGTCTCTATCTCTGTCGAATAAATAAATAAAATCTTAAAAAAAAATAAAAAAAATAAGAAAATGCTAGAAACAATCGAATGTCCATCAAAAGCACAGTCTGGTACCTCCATTTGACGGAATATTAGATGGCAAGTGAAGAATGAATTAAATCTCCTATACCATTAGATATGTATCATAGAAAGATCCCAACATACATTATGAAATGGAAAAGCAAGATACAGAAAAAATGTGCACAATATATTCACATTTGTGTTTTTCAAATGAGGATGTGCTATACACTTATATGCAGATATATACACAGAACATTTCTGGAAGAAGTTGTTAAGGTTCAACTCAGAGTTGAACTAGGGATCTAATGTGAGAAGAAAACTTACTTTTCAGTAAGTCCCTTTTTGTATTGTAGGATTTTTTTTTACCATAGGTATGCTTCATTATTAATATTTTAAAGTGTAAATATATAAACATGAATAAGTTCTTCCCTTGCTTAATACTTGGCAGAAATTATCTGTTGCTATAAGATAGTTTCCAGGCTGATTGACACGTTTTTCAAGCTCCTTTCTTTTCAGGTCCCTTTGTACCTTTTTATGCCTTAAACTTGAAGCTCCCTTCCTGTGCTGTTCCTCATTTTCCTATCTTCGTTCATCAATAGTCTATCAGCCTAAAATACTCCTCTGAAAACCCTAGTATCCTGTATTTTACGTTACTCTTTTCTTTCTTTCTTTCTTTTCTTTTCTTTCTTTCTTTCTTTCTTTCTTTCTTTCTTTCTTTCTTTCTTTCTTTCTTTCTTTCTGGCATGCAAGACTGAGTTTTTTAGTGCCGTAAAACCAATATCATGGATCTGTCCGTGAAGCTCCCCAAGATGAAAACGAGGACAAGGGGCAATGTTATGCCCCTCCTCTTCCCTAGCAGAATGGATAACAAATAGCAGGGAGTCAATAAATATGTCTTGAAGTGAAAAAATCATTTCACCTACTTAATTTAAAAAACATTTATTAAATGACTATGAGATTCCCCTCTTAAATAGCTTCTCTAATCCTTAATTTTTTTCCCAACTTTTCTCTTTTGTCCTGTGTGTTTTCTTCCAACTAATTTCTGTCCCCTTTTCCTCAAGGACACTAACTTTAGGGTCCAACCATGCACATATTAACCAGGGGGAAAAAATGAAACCTTTTTTAATTAGTAAAGGAGTACATCTGTATGAAATCATGGATTTTAATAGCTATACAGATAGAAAAATAAATATGGATATGTGTGTATGGGTGTATGAGTACTCATGAATATGATTCTTAGTTCTGTCCACTGAGAGAGCTGCAGGTCAATGACACCACAGTAGCAATGAACACATCTAGTACCCAGATGCCCGTTTGTAAGAACCATTACAAAATAAATCTAACCAGCCTTCTTTGGAGAAATGACTGGCTGCAAGACCAGAACAGGGAAAATACAAGATATGTCCAGAGAGCCCTATAGTGTGAGAAAGTAAGCAAGTGTTCAAAAGTAATTGGGGCATGTTGAAAAGGACACAAATGCCAACCTAAAGGAGCTCACAGTGACCGAACCTGGGACAGTTTGAGCAACAGTAGCAAATTGTAACTCATAGAGTATAGCGCATATCCATCAACCCACACTAATAGAAATGACTGATTTGAGAAATTGAGTGAATAAATAAATAAATGAAGGAGAATTCTACAACAGACTGCTAACTAATAAATATAGGACTGATGGAAATGAGCACCACCATTAGGCAAACACCAGGTAATTAGTATTGCAGGCAAGAATCACCAATAGATATTGAAATTAGAAGGCAAATGTATGATGAGAAACTGGATATTTGCACCATCTCAAGGTATTTTCCCTATATGAAACTCATTCATTACAAATAGAAAAATATGCGGTAAATTTACAGTGGAGCAGTCTGACCAATATCACCTTAATCCAGCAACCAAAGTTAGTATCGCCAGCAATGGGACATATTTGACATCAGGTGCCTCCTAATGTGCTGCACTGAGAAGAACGCATCATTTTTGTCCTATTGTTACGAACAATGTATAAAGTCAGTCTAATGAGAAAACATCAGACAAACCCAAATTGAAAGACATTCTGCAAAATACTGGCCAGTAGTCTTCAAAAGGGTCAAGGTCATGAAAGATGGACCAAGAACCTGGTATGGATTGAAGAGACCAAAGAAACATAACTTGATGCAATATGGAATGGAATCCTGGATTGGATCCCGGACCAGAAAAAAAGACCTTCCAGGACAACTGGCAAAATTCCAATAAGGTCTACAGATTAGTTAGTAAGTTTATATCAGTGTTAATTTCCTGGTTGCAGGCAGTTTTACTATGGTTACGTAAGATGTTAACATTAGGGAAATCTGGGTGAAAGATATATGGGAGACTCTACTATTTTGCAGCTTTTCTAGATAGCTAAAATTATTTTTATTTTTTTCTTATGAAATATGGTTATTTATTTTTTATTATGTTCAGTTAGCCAGCATATAATACATCATAAGTTTTCATTGTAGTGTTCAACCATTCATCAGTTGCATATAACACCCAGTGCTCATCCCAACACGTGCCCTCCTTAATACCCATCACCTGGTTACTCCATCCCCCACCCCCTCCCTTCTGTAACTGATTGATCCATGCAGGTGCCCCACTAAAGTTATTTTTAAATAGAAAGTTGAAAAAAAAGAAATAAGCATGCAATTTATCATTGAGTTACTCTCTGGTAGGTCAGGGGACTCAGAGCCCTGCTGAAGTGGAAAGTTCAGAATAATCCTCCAATACCTAATGGTTAATGTTTAAAATCCATAGGTTTTTTTTCCCTTGTTTGGTCATCTAACTCTGGGGTTTTTTTCTTAATTATCCAGAAGAAGCAATGTCTTTGTTGTTCATTTGGTAAAGGAAACTGCCCTGATCTAATCTTTAGCTAGATTCATCGCTAAACCCGGAGAAAGCACCCGATGAGGCTGTTAAAAGGAGTTGGGACTCTTAACTGCTTGCTGCTCTGATTCTCCAAGCGGCCTTTAAAGCTGCAAGCTGTTTAATCGAAAACCATTTATTAGGTTCCTGTAAATCTAACGTGCAGATTTAGGGCTGCTCTGCCGTGGTTTGAAAATGAAAAGTCAAGGATCATACTCAGTGTATAAAATACACAAAGGATTCAGCATATAAACTGACTTCATCTAGAAGCCACTTTTTTCAAGGCTTAAGTAAGTTTTTCCTCAGTAAACAATACGAAAGAGCAGAACCAGGCTGTGGAAAAAGTGTTCTGATGGGAACTCAGAGCTTGGGTTCAAATTCTGATCCTGCTACTAATTATATGGTATATCTGAAAATACATCTCAAATAGGGATAGGGATACCAATGTATGAGTTGTGCTGAACCCCACAGGGTTTTAGTTTTCTTTTTACCCTCCTCTAATGTGGTTGGTGGGAATTCTGTTCATTGCCTCTGACATTTTGGGCAGATGTCACAGCTTTCCTTGTTGGTCATAAGAGTCTCATTTTCAGGTAATAGAAGTTCACTCCATTTGAAGCATGATGCCAGTCTGACAGTCATTTCACTGCCCTTCTGTTCATCTACCACCAACCCCCTCCTTGCTTCCACCCACAAACACCCTAGCTAAGGCCTCGCTAAGCCTTTGGTGGGGAACCTGCCTTGGGAAGATGAGCTGTGCTCTCTTTTTTCAGTCAGCCTCCATCTTCCTGATTTCCTCTCCACCTTTCACCCTTACTCTCCCACTTCTGAATCAACAGGGAATTTGGCACACAGGAGCTCTGGGAGGCCTCAATCATGTCCCACTCTGAAAGATGAGGAGTAGAACCGACACTCCGAATGCTGTGAGGGCTGATATGACTAATTGGGAAGTCTGTGAGCCTGTGGAGCTCCTCGCCTCCCTCCATATCCGTGAGCATCACCTGTCGTGACTCCCCACCTGCACAGCCTCCCATGCCCTCCCCCCACCAGCAACACCATGGCTCCCTGGGCCCTGCTCTGCACAGCCTCCAGTCAGCCAAGGTAACCTTCCCTCTGGGCTAGCCTTGGAAATAAGTGGCTGAGAGCCCCCAAGGATGCATTTACAGGCCTTATTCTGGCCGCTGAAGGTGTCTTGAGGCCGCCTGGCATATTGTAACGGCTCAAGAATATATAGGATACTCATTTATGGAACATGAGAAATAGGAAGATCGGTAGGAGAAGGAAGGGAAGAATGAAGGGGGGGTAAACAGGAGGGGTAATGAACCATGAGAGACTGTGGACTCTGGGAAACAAACTGAGAGCTACAGAGGGGAGGAGGGTGGGGGATTGGGATAGGCCGGTGATGGGTATTAAGGAGGGCACATATTGCATGGAGCACTGGGTGTTATATGCAAGTAATGAATCATGGAACATTGCACCAAGAACTGGGGATGTACTGTATGGTGACTAATATAACAAAATAAATATTATTAAAAAAATAAAATAAAATGACAATGTGAAAAAAAGAAGAATATATAGGATAAGGAAAATTTTCTGGAATTCTCCAAAGGATGCTGGGGTAAGCAGTTTTTTTTCTGGTTGTTAAGTGCACCCAAGCTTTAGAGTCAGCCGCACCTGGGTTCATTCTTTCCATATTTCTTGAGCACCTATCATGTGCCAGGCTCTGTGTGACGTTCTGAGATACAGAAGTTAATAGGACTGAAAATTCTCTGCCCCCCCCCCCAGAGACTACCTTCTGGTTTGGGAGGCAGATAGACAACAAGTGAATAAATGAGTATATAATATAAAATAGAAAGTCAGAAATAGGTATCATATGGCTCCTGATAAGATCTATTGAGAAGGTCACAGCATCACTTTTGTAATATTTCTGCCAAAAACGTGTAACCCATATCTGTGAAGAAACATTAGACAAGCCGAGATTGAAGGACATTCTACAAGACAGTTGTTCCGTACTATTTAAAATAGAAATGTCACAAAAGAAAAGAGAAGCTAAGACACTATTCCAAATTAAATGAGACTTAACTACACTTATCTCAGTGAGCACGGAGTAATGCATGGAACTGTTGAATCCCTACGTTGTACTCCTGAAACTGTTATAATATTGTATATCAAGTATACATCAATAAAAAAATATACATGAAAACCAAAAGCAGTGCATAACCCTAGATTAGATCCCAAAGCAGATTTTTTCATGCCCTGAAAGATATTACTAGTATAATTCTCAAAATTTGAATATGACTTGCATACAAGGTAACAGTATCTCATCAATGTAATTTATCATATTGAGTTTACATTAACAAAATATCTTTGTTCTTGGGAGATACACACTGAAGTATTTAGGGATAAAGGATCATGACATCTGTAGTTCATTCCCAAATAGTTCAGTAGTGAAAACTGTAGCACCAATGACAACTATCATAATAATAGATGTTATTTTAGGGAGAATGATAAAAAGCAAATATTGCAAAACATTAACAATCGGCACACCTGAGCTTAGGGCATGATCAGCCTTCGTGGAACTCTACTTGCCAATTTTATGGGGTTTAAAGTTTTTCAAAGTAAAAAGCCTAAAAAATAAAGCAGCAATAAGCGTTCTAAAGAGGGTAGGAGAGATGGAGCATGGGGGTCAGGGAAGGTCTCTTGTGACATGAGCAGAGAGCTGATGGAAGGGAGGAGTTAGTGAATTCTGCAGAGGGAAGAGCATTGCAGGAAGAGAGAACAGCAGCCCTTACATGGCAGTGTTCCTGGCGCCTTTGTAGAACAGCACAGAGACTGGGGGCTCTGGGGCACTGGGGCAGAGTAAGTGATGAAGGACAGTGGTAAGAATGATCCCAGGCCAGCTCCCGTGGGGCTTGGGAAGCCACAGAAAGGATGTGAGGTGTGTTGGATAGGATAGTGAGTGATGAGACACTGTGGTAAGGTTCTGAGGAGAGCAGTAAAATGGCCTGACTTTTCATCTGCAACAATCACTTTGGGCGACTTTGCAGCAAGCAGAGTACAAGGGGGCAAGAAATTTGATTGCAGTTGATACATTTTTCAGGAAGTGGGTGTGCAGGTGAGGTAGGATGTCCGATTGGTCTGGGATAATGGTAGGGGAAGTGATGTGAAGCAGGTGAAGCCTACCCATATTTTGACACTCTTGTTAGCTAATATATTGGCTCATGGACTGGATATGAAGTGTGAAGGGGAAAAATGGAATCAAGGGTAATTCCCAGGTTTGAGGCCTGATAAAATTAGATAAAGTGGGGCATGCCATTTACTGGCTGGGAGCATGGCGATTGAGGAAACTAGCTGGAGAACTGCCTCCTGGGCCCTCAGGGGTGCAAGGGTCATCAGCTCAGAGCCTTTATAAGAATCCAGCTCTTCCCTATGTTTTGCCAAGGCCCCACCATCAACCGCAGTTCCAGTGCCTTCTCCGTACAATGCTTGAGAGGAAGCCCGAGCAGACAGGTGCTCCCTGGGACCTGCACCCACCTTGGCTTCATCCACCAACAGGGGGCAGTCTGGGAGTGCTGGGGTACATTTTAGAACCGACTCAGAGCCTTCACAGCTCCCTCTGTCTGGCCATGAGGGCTGACATATATACTGTAGAAGATGTTCCCTCCCCTTGCATGTCCTTTGGTCATCTTAGGGCTGTCTCCTGGTTTTCTGAGTGAGGAGGAGTTGGTTTCAGGACTCAAGGTCAACAGGAACACACTCATCTGTTTCCTTCAGTTCCAAACCCTCACACTGCAGACTGGCCTGATGTGCTCCCACGCCCATTCTGGTTCTTTGACCCCAGCTCCTGCCAAACCCAGGCAGGCAACTCTACCTAACTGCTGGAAGATAAGGCTGCACGAATAGGTTATAAAGGGAGAGACTCGAGGCCGTAACACAGGGGGAAACAGTCAGAGTTAGTGTGGTGTGGAGAGAAGAGGGAATACAGGAGACATTTTCAAAGGAAAAGAGATTAGCCTTGGTTACTGGTAGAAAATGGGGTTTATGATTAGAGAGAGAGGAAAAACTCAAGGAGTCCTCTGCCAGGAGATTGTTCCAGGTCAAAAGACTGACAGGACGACTCCTCTTTCATTTTGTCCCTACTAAATGAGGAGAACTCAAACATGTAAGGCAAGAAATCATTCATTCAATCACTTATTCGACGCAGAATGCCTGTCCTAGACCAAAACCCATACTGGTGTGTCAGCGATACGAACCTGAAAGCTGTTGACCTCAGTGGATAGAATGGAAGTATGCGGAACGTTCGTCGTGGTGATGTACTTCTGCTACAGGTTCCGCTGCACCAATGATAAGACTCCCGGAGCTCCACATAAATGGAGAAGTCGGGGAAGACTGGGGACGGGCCATGGGAGACGTCACTGGAGCTGCGACTTAGACAATGAGCAGAAGGTCCCCAGGAATGTGTGTGAGGAAGGACAATACTGGCCGAATAGTACGGACAAGACAATCTACCCAGGCTTCCATTCTCATTACCCAGCAAAACGCATGGCTGGGCATATTGTCATGTGGGACATTAGAGAGCCTTAAGGAATGGCCTCAGTGCAGCTCTTTCTGATTGGAACTGACAACTCCAGGAGCACAGTATTTCACCCCGACAAGCTTTAATTGAGCATTGTATAGCTTGCTAGTGCTGCCATAACAGACTAGGATAGACGGAGTGCTTCAGCAACTGAGATTTCTTCTCTCAGAACTCCAGAGACTAAAAGCCTGAGATTGAGGCATCGGTCTCGCTGAGGCCTCTTCCCTTGGCTTGTAAACAGCCACGTGTGTCCTCCCATGTCCTCTCCTCTGCACGCATATATTCCTAGTGTCCATGTGTCCAAATTTCCTCTTCTTGTAGAGACACCAGTCAGATTGGATTAGGGCCCACCCTGAAGGCCTCACTTCAACTGAATCACCTATTGAAAGGCCCTGTCTCCAAATACAGTCATGTTCTGAGGTATGAAAGGTTACAACCTCAATATATTAATTGGGGGGGCACAATTCAGCCCATAATAAGTACCTACTATTTGCAAGCCACCATGGGAGGTGGTATTAATAAATGAGGCCGAGAATAGTTAAGTGTAAATACTTTTGTTTCTTGGTCCATCATTTAATCAGTAGAATCACTTAATATATGAATCAGAATCAAGAAGAATCCCCATTCTAAAATCATTTGCCCTTGAAACAGTTTTCCCTTTTAGATAGCCATCATTTTTCCATTTTGCCTGGGTTCACCAGCCTTCCTAGGGCCCAGCCCTCTCTCTGCTCATGGGAATAAAAAAAATAATAATGTGGTCCCTGAGGGTATATCCCTCCTCCCAGGCTGTCACAACAGCGACAGCAGAGAGGGGACTGGCCGCTACTGGACCTGCTGAGGAAGGGTGGCCACAGCATCACACAGCCCAGGGTATCTCCCACTTGATGGGCCACATGGTTCAGCACCAGTATCTCTGTCCCAACCTCTGTGCCTCCTGGTCAGGCCTCTCTCTGGCAGGATTCCAGGGCTAAAGAGTATACTCCAAAATGGGCCACAGAATCCATGTGAATCCAGGTGCTGATGCCCCATGTCAGCATTCCCCCTGAAAAGGTACCCCCTCACGGGGTGTCCGGATGGCTCAGCTGGTTGAGCATCTGACTCGTGATTTTGGCTCACGTCATGATCTCATGGGTTGTGGAATCAAGCCCCGCATTGAGCGCCACGCTCAGCAGGGAGACTGCTTGGAATTTCTCCCTCTGCCTCACCCTCTGCCCCTCCTTCACCCTCTGCCCCTCCCCCACTGGCTCACATGTGCCTTCTCTCTCTCTCTTTCTCAGATAAATAAATAAATTTTTAAATAAAAGTACCCCCTCACTAAAGCATTAGTGAGAAATGCAGACTTGACTAAAGATTCTGAGAAGAAGAAAGAGGAGGTTTATATCACACCCTATTCAGTAGCTGTCTGACTCAGAAATCCATACCACCTCCCAATTTGTTTTCTCCCTGCCTTTTCTTGCACACCTCCCTCATGGCAGCCTGCCCCCTCTACTGACTCACCTCCACTATACATTGTAGTGCAGTTCTGTCCCTCAGACAGCAAATCTCACCCTTCCCAGAACACAGTGCTATATTATTATTGTTTATTATTATTATTATTATTATTATTATTATTATTGAGGTGCCATCTTCCCTTGCCTTTGGCTTCTCAAAGTATTTCTTCTGAGCACATATAGTACTCTTTCACAAGAGGAATCTTGACCCATCCCTGAAGGTGTTGCAACGGCCCCAGTATTGTTACACTGGCATCCAAATGCAGGGGAAGGATAAGAACTATGCTGCCAACCGGAAAGGACCATGGTGTGCTGGGGATTTTGAAGCATTGAGAGTTAGGGCATGGCCCCTGAGTGCCAGGACTATGCCAGGGGCTTTAGATGTTAATCTTATTTAATCCTCACAACAAACCTGTAAGGAAAGTGTTTTGTCCCCATTTTGTAGATGGGGAAGTTGGGGCTCAGAGAAGTTAAGTAACTTTCCTGTGCTCACACTGCTGGAGACCCACAGGCCAGGAAGGGCAGTGAAACCAGTCTGACCCCAGAGCCTTGAGTGCATCATCATCAGTTTTGAAAGGATCCTCTGTCCGTGCACCATAGACAATCCTTAAAACTCTTCCTCCCCATTAAGCATCTCATCCTCTGTGGAGGATTGTTCATCTGTAAAATGGGGATAATATTTGCCCTGCTGCATTCACAGGGCTAGTTCATGGAAAGGTATGTCAAATAAAAGTAAGTGTGTGTGTGTGTGTGTGTGTGTGTATGTGTGTGTGTGTGTGTATTGCTGCACCAAAAAAATGAAGTATTATTATCTTGGTGTGTGCCATTGAACAAGATCTAACCAATACCACCACTCTTGGCTTAAACAATATATGTGAGGACTGTTCTCAGGATAAGACCAAAAAAAAAAAAAAAAAAGAAAGAAAGAAATTCAACAACATTTGAAAGGAACATGATGATGCCTCAGGAAATTGATGATCCTTAATTTCTCCACAAAGAGCAGTAGGTTAGAAGTAACCAGGAGTCCCATGCTGCTACATTCTTCCTGGTCTAGCAACTGTGGACTTGGGAGATACACAGAAACATCTTTGGAGGAAATATGGCAGCCAGCCTTAGGGATGGATGGAGCAGCTTGCTAATTTGTGCATCCCAGGGTGTGTCTCTGATGTGACTCCCTCTAAGACACCAGGTCTTACCACGACTTGATCATAAGGACTTGTTTCTTCCTTCTGGAAAATCTGCAGTGGGTCTCTGTGATTACCATACTTTACACTCTTTCTACCTGGCAACTGTCATTACCTGGGACACCTACCCACACGCACCTATGCACATTTCCTTCATCACCACAGTTTGCCTCTTGTGCCAGCACACCTAGGGTACCAGGCAGGCCAGCTTCTCAGTCAGGGTTTGCTGCACAACTAGTATGTTTAGAGTCCAGTTGTAAGCACTGCTTAAATCCTGTGGGGACCCCAGAGCATGTGTTCATGGTACAGTCATTCCTGCCTCCATGTCAAGTCTCCAATCTGGCGATAGCTCTTCCTGTTCATTCAGTCCATCTGTCAGTCTGTCCAGCAGTCACTTAACAAATGTTTGGTTCTAATCCTGACTCTACCACTTTTTCTGGGTGTATTTGGGCACATTTTCTCACATTACTTCAGGGTTAACACAAAGATCAAAAGATAACTTATGTAAACCCTTAGGATGGAGTCTGGTGTATAAGAAGAGCAGAATAATTATTTGCTAGTCTAATTAATATCCTTAGTATGTGTTGGGCACTTGTTGAGAGTAGCCTAATGGTCTGAAGAGGAGCCCAGAGCAGAAGGTAAGAGGGATAGTGACATATCTGCACTCTGCACACTTGGGTCACACAGGAGAAAAGGTCACTGTCCACCTGCGGGGAAGGTCAGGCAAGAGGTCAGAGAAAAGTTAAGCAATCAAGGAAAATCAAACATTTTACAAGTAGACTGGAATGCCACTTCCAGGCAGAATAAAAAATCTTGAAAATCACTGGGCATCATTGAAAATCCTTGGGCTCCTCTTAATGTGTCTGTGTGTCTGGGATGGCGGAGGGGTGGCTAGAGGTCTGTCAGGCAGGTGTATGGCCCTCATCCATCAGGAAGGGTCTTCTATCACACAGTGAGGAGACTGGGTATAACCTAGATGTGAGGGCCATCAAAGCACTTAAACAATTCAATTATATGTTTTAAAGTCAATTCATTCTTTAAGGTTTGAAAGAATGTCTCTGACTATTCCAGCCCCCATTGATAGCTCCCTTTTCTGACAGATTAGAATAGGCAACGATCAAAACACTCTATTTACCACTTGATATAAATATAGGGTCTTGTGTCACCCTTGGGTGGTCTTAAGCACTGATACTTGTCTTCAGAATTAGATCTTAGACTTCCTATTAAGTAGAGACTGTTCTGAGTCTTTTGTATTCCCTCCCTGTGCTGACTTGCCAGAGCAGGAAGGGAACTTAGCAGCCATTGAGCTGTTCCTCTCTGTTTATAGAAAGAACCCAAGCTAAGGAGCTTGAGGACCTGCCCAAGCCGCACGGCCCATTGAGGAGCATGCATTGATCTGCTCCATACTTGGTAGCTGTTGCTTTACCAACATATTCTTTAACAACAGTTTTTGCAGCTGGTTATGACAGAGCCAGGTAGATGTAAGAAGACTATTTCTGACTTTGATGTCACATCCAAACTGAAGCCAATCAGGAACTAGAATATATTGTGTTTGTCTTAAAGAAAACAGGCCGTGAATGGGTAAAATTTGGTGAGAAGGTCCTCATCGCAGGCAGTACTTGCTCAGAACCCCAGTGCTCAGTCTCTACCTGTAGAGTCACAAATAAAATGTGAGGGGTGAGTGTGGGAGGAACCACAGCAACAGCCAAACTTGGAAGCTGTCATACCACAGCAGGCAAATAACTCATTTCCCCAACTCATAGCTGTCAACAATTGGCTTAATAATACCTTTTCAGGAAAAAAAATAAAGAATGAGTATTTCAGGGATGCCTGGGTGCTCAGTCGGTTAAGCATCTGTCTTCAGGTCAGGTCATGATCCCAGCGTCCTGGGATCGAACCCCATTTCGGGCTCCCTGCTCAGTAGGGAGTCTGTTTCTCCCTCTCCCTCTGCCTGCTGCTCCCCCTGCTTGTGCTCTCTCTCTCTCTGGCAAATAAATAAATAAAGCCTTTTAAAAAATGAATAAAATTTTAAAAAGAGTATTTTAATTAAGACATATCCCTATTTTAGAAAAATTAAAATGCGAACCAAAGATGTAGATCACATGTGGGCACCAAGGATGAGGCATGTGCTTTCAGATGACCTCATTTCGATCCAGAAGCAAAAGCAGCACATTATTGGTGGGGTCTCAGATAGCAAAAGAAATGTTCATGGGGGAGACTTGACAGGAAACCAAACTGACATGGTGACTGTGACAATTTATGCATGTGTGGGCAGAGATGCGTTTGCTCCAGAATCACCTCTTTCCCACACAGTTGACTTCAGATCCTGGCTGAAATGACCAAGCACATGCTGGTTAATTAACTTGATGTGATTTTGCAGAACAGACTAGTAAATCACACGCATGCCACTGCCGTCACCTGCAGGCTGTAATTCTCCGTGTTCCATTGCTCTAACGATGCCTGATTTCTGTGTTCCCCAATTGATTGCTATGGAAGTGCTGCTCAACATGGCAACCACATGGATTATTGCTAAAATTCCAGCTGGCACCAGGAAGATAGAGCACACCAAACAGAAGACTTTTACTAAGAGGAGGTCAAGAGTAGGAAACCTTATGTTTTGTTTTGTTTTTTTTAAAGATTTTATTTACTTGTCAGAGAGAGAGAGCACAAGCAGAGAAACGGCAGGCAGAGGGAGAAGCAGACCCCCCCACTGAGCAGGGAGCCCGATGCGGGGCTGGAACCCAGGGTCCTGGGATCATGACCTGAGCTGAAGACAGACGCTTAACTGACTGAGCCACCCAGGCGTCCCAATAGTAGGAAATCTTATGAAAGTCTGTTTGGCTTAAGGGGCTTTGGAGTTAGAGAGCCCTATATGTGGATCTTCATTCTGTAACTTACCAGCTATTTAAATTTGGGTTTCAATTGTCTCATCTATAAAATGAGGTAATAACCTGAAACAGACCCTCCGTACCACCTTGCATCCTTCCATTGTGCATTGTGCTAATGCACTGAAACAGCTATTCTCTTCTCCCTTCCAGCTTCCAACTCTCTCCCCTCTTTCCCCTCACTCAGGAGATAGCCTTGCTTCTGTTTTCTCTGAGAAAATAGAAGCAATCAAAAGGGAAGACCCACATCCAACACCAACTTCACCAGCCTGTCTGCCTCTCTTTCTCCTTATGGATCAACCACCTCATTGCAGTCTAAAGTTAACTATTCCTCCAGTGCACTGGGCCTCACCTCCTCCCATCTACTCGAGGACATAACTCCAGCATTTCCCCACTCTTTTCTGCAGCATCAGACTAATAACTTGCTGAAATAATCTCCCATATTGAAATAAAACCAAACCCGCCCTTCATGCTGCGTCCCTTTTCCCTGTCACTATTCCCCTCTAGAACAAAACTGCTTGTGCTCACTACCTGCATTCACCCCCCCACCACCACCATCTAGTCGGTTAGGTCTTCCCACCTACCACTTCACTGCATCTGCTACCATTAAATCCCCCCACCTTGGGGCACCTGGGTGGCTCAGTCAGTTAAGTGTCCAACTCTTGGTTTCAGCTCAGGTCATGCATGATCTCACGGTGGTGAGATTGAGCCCCACATCAGACTCTGTGCTCAGCAGGGAGTCTGCTTGAGACTTTCCTTCTGCTTCTCCCTCCTCCCTGTCCCCCCACCCCCTCTCACATATGTGCAAGCACTCTCTCGTTCAAACAAACAAACAAAGATCCCCCCAAAGACATTCCCCCTAGTCCTCACATTACTTGATGTATAGACTTCATTTGATGATGTGGGTTCTTCTCTCTTCTTTGAATCATTTTTTCCTAGAGCTTCAACTCCTTCCTCACCAGTTTCTCCTTCTCAGATTCCTTTGTTTTTCCTCAATCATCTTGACTTCGAAATATTTCCTTAATCTTCTTGACCTCCAGTTCTCCATCCTCAGAGCCCTTCTCTTCAGTGTCCATACTAACTACATAGTGATCTCATCAAGCCTCATAGCTATAAGTACCATCTGTGGCTCTGATTCCCACATGCATTTCTCCAGCTCAGACCTCTCGGCTGCATCACAGGGTAATATATCCAGCTCCGTGAATTCCTTACATAAGCATTTCAAACTTACTTTTCCCCTACTCAACTCTTCATCCCCACCCCCACTTCACCACAGCAACTCACTTCTTCTCCGGGGCTCTTCCTTTGAATAAATGGTTCCTCCATCCACCCACTTGCTCAAACCCAAAACCTTGAAATCATTCTTGAGTCCCCTCTTTCCTTCATACTCCATATCCAATCCGTCAATAAGCCCATTTGGTTCTACCTTCAAAATGTACCCCATATTTAATCATGTTGTACTATAACTGTGGTAGGCCAAGCCAAAATTAATTCTCCCCAGGATAATTCCAAGAGTATCCAACTGGTCTCCGGGCTTCCATCTTGCCCTCCTATAGTCTGTTTTCCACAGAGCAGCCAGAGTAATCTTTTAAAAATTCCCTGCTCAAAACCATCACCCTTAGGGTAAATTCCAATGTCCTTGCCATGGCCTGCAGGGCTTGGCATGAAGCTGACACTTGATTTCTCTGCCCTTTTTCTCCCTCAACCATCTGCCCCAAACACACTGACCTCCTGGTATTCCTCAAACACACCCACCTTGTCGGGGCCTTTGCCCTTGGTTTGCCCCACTACTTAGAATGCTTTTCTCCAAAGTAGCTCATGCCCTCACTTCTCATGTATCTCTGTTCCAGTGTCACCAGCAGAGAAGCCTTCCTTGTCACTTTCTAAAGTCTGGTTCCACTTTTATTTCCTTCATGTCTTTTATCCTTACCCAAAGTTATATTATATACATCTTTGATTATTTATTTACTTTCTATCTCCACCCACTGGACCTTAAAACCTTAAGGAGAAGGATTTTACTTTTTTCCACTGCTGTAGTCTCAAAGCCAAGGCTAATGCCTGGCTCATAGTAGTGACACAATAAATATTTATTGAATGATTTATTGAATGAATGAATGAATGAATGAATGATCTTTTATTCATCAGATCACTAGGATGATTACATGAATTAAAATATATAGAGCAATTTCTAGCACACAGCAAAATACTCGAAAATATATGTTCCTTCTCCCATTATTATTATTTTTTTAAAAAATGGAGCTGGGCTGTGGCAGTGTTGCCTGGAAGCTAATCATTTTGTGACATCTGCTATTATCAGAGTTTGCTTCTATTTCTGTATTTTATATGTTCCCATCTGGCCTCTACTCTTTGGGGAATAATTAGAGAAAGTGTGCTCCTTTGAGCTCACTGCTCAGACTTTGTTTAACTTGTAGGCATTTCTTTTAAACTATCCACTTGAATAAGAAATGTCACATTGGCTTCCAAGGCAAATTCTCCAGCTCAGCAGGCAGGCTCTGAAAGTCTAACACAATTTCCAGCCACATCCCACAGGACAAGGATAATGCTACAGGTGTCTTGGCATCATGCTAAATTTCCAGAGAACACAGGATACCATATATGGAAGGTTCTGAAGACAGAAATAAAGCACACGAGCAGAGGAAGGAGATGAGACTGGACGTACATAGGCAGCACCCCATGACCTTCACTGTCTCAGCAACAGAGTCCACAAAGTCTATCATAGAAGCCTTAAAGGGGAGTCGGCTGCTCCCCTTTGATAAACAGGCATGCTCCTTTATGTTTTTAAAGAAATTTGAAATCTATAAAATAAGGGAAATATCTCCCCAAATAGCAGATTTGCTTTCTCACTGCATGTCCCTTCCCACACTCACTGTCGAACAAAAGTAGTTCTGTCCCCCCAGGGGTGAGGGTAAGCTCTCCTCTATCTCCTCTCCATCACCTGTTAATCACTGGCAGTGTGAAGAGTGTGAGCTTAAAGGAAGGTAAATTAATTCTGAACCCTGGGCTTGACTCACATGAACTGTGTGACCTTGGGCAGGTCCCTTAACCTCCTCAGCCATTTCTCCAGGGCTAAAACAACAGTGTCTTCACTGGATAGTTGGGAAGATGAAGAAAGGTCACCTGAGGGAGCACCTGCTATTATTTTAATCAAGATAGGTGCTTTTGTTCTGCTTCTGAGACAAGGGTAGCCAATTTATTGAACCATCTGAACTCCGTGGCAGGGAACAGACAAGGACTTATTTTTCTATATGATGATATTTGCTTTGATAAACCACCTTCCCCCTGCATTACACAGCTCATGACAAAATCTTAGCAGATTCCTTAACTTCCTGGTCACTTTATTAAAATCCGTCCACAATAAAACTCTAGTCTTATCTATTTAAACCCCCCTTCCTCCAGCACTAGCCAGCTGATAGCCAGAAGGATGAGAAGTGAGGAAAGTCTGTTCTCCTTTGTGGCTTTCAGACCCTCACTTTGGTATAGCTCAGTCTCAGTGAATGCTGTTTCATGCCCCCTCTCACTTAGCTTTGCTGGAGATGGAAGGTCCTCTTCACAATAAACATAGGGCTCCCAAGGACACATGACTCTGCTCCCCTTTATCAGTCAGGATAGGCTAGGTTATGGTACAGTAACAAACAACTCCAAAATAGCTCACGAACACCTCCTTCTCTTCCTTCTTTGGTGGCTGCAGAGCCTCTGGTGGGTTTGGGCTATAGGGCAAAGGGAAAGAAACAGGGTTCTTGGCCGACCCAGTGTTTCAGACTTTTTAATGTAGGGTATTGCTGCTTCTCTGGCCAGACATTTCTGGCTAATGATGCCCTGGCTAAGTGGAGCTCCCTAGAAGTTCCCGCAAGGCTTCCTTCCTGGACGGCTCCCTGAAGTGAGGAGCTGGCTTCACACAGCTACAGCCAACCTTACATGGGCAAAGAAGTAAAATCCTAGCATGTGGCAGGAAGGTGGGAAGAAGCAATGTATTGCTGTGTACACACAATAAATTCCCAACTTAATTGTTTCAAACACCAGTCATCTCTTTAGTTGATGCTTCTGGGTTGACAGTTTGGATGGGACTCAGCTCAACAGTTCTCTGGTCTCATCTAGACCCTTTTATTCCCTGCAGGGAAACAAGGTAGCTCTGCTCCGGTGGTCTTACTCATGTGATGGGAGGTGACTGGACTGTGTGTCTCTCATCATCCTTCAGGCTACACTGGGTTGATTCATATGGCAGTTTGGCAGGTTTCCAAGAGGAAGGACAGAACATGCAAGGCATCTTGAGGTCTGGGCTTGGAACTGGCTTAAAATTGCTTCTGCCACCTTTTATTGGTCAAATTCCCCAAACCAACAAGATCCAAGGAGTGAGGAAACATGCTACCTTTGATGGGTAAGGCTGCAAATTCACATTGCAAAGGTGAATGGGGAAGGTTAATGGAAGAAAATCGTAGCATTTTTGCAGTCTACCCCGAGCATAAAAGACCACATCTTCCTGATCTTCTGAGAAAGAGGTTGGAGGGTTGATGCAGAGGTGATGCGGCTCGGCAAGGCCAGATCAACTCATCTTATATGTGCTGGAGAGGTGTTTGACTACACTTGATGGGGGCCTTTATTAGATAGACTCTTGTGCTTAGCACCTTTTTGTCTGCAGCGTTGTGTCAAAGACATTAATTCTAGACAACAGGCAGAGTCCCCATGGATATTCAATTACAAAAGGAAACTGCTTTGGGGCACCTGAGTGGCTCAGTCAGTTAAGCGTCTGCCTTGAGCTCAGGTCATAATCCCAGGATCCTGGGATTGAGCCCCACATTGGGCTCCCTGCTCAGTGAGGAGTCTGCCTCTCCTCTTCCTCTGCCCCTCTCCCTGCTCATGCTCTCTTGCTCACTCTCTATTTCTCAAATAAATAAATAAAATCTTTAAAAAAAATAAGGAAACTACCTCGAAGGTAAAGTGACCTGTGCAGGTGGTGCCACTACTAAGTGCTTTGTTCCTTTATCTGGACAGGGGGAGAAGTATGCACAAAAAGTGAGCTATGAGAAAGCATAGTAAATAACACAGACTTTCAAAAGGCCACTGTGGCTGGTGTGGACAGAGCAAGGTACGTGTTGCTACAAGCTGTCATGGGGACCCAGAAGCTGCCAGTCCCCAGAGCCCGTGACAAGGAGCTTTTCTTTAGATTTCGAACAAAGGACACCTCATGAAGGATTTAAAAAGTAGGCTCACATGCTCACATCTGCATTTCCAAAAAATCCTGCTAGCTCCAGTAGGAAGCCTGGATTAGTGGTGCAGACTGGACCAAACCCAGACCTTTCAGTAATTAGTAGTTCTCCAAACCCATGTTTTAATTCTTCATAAGTTCCAAGGCAAAGGAGAAACGATCCAGTTTGCCGTGACAAGCGGCAAGGCAGCGAAAAGAGCAGAGAAAGTCAAGCAAATAATCCAACACTGTGTCCTCCACAAACACACACGCATCTGCGTGCATGCGTGCGCGCGCACACACACACACACGCAAACACACACACACACGTATTACTCATCCATATGCTTCAGACCCAAGCAGGCTTGAGAGTTTCTGGTTCCTGTTCCGTGGATAGCTCACCCAGATGGATTCGAGTCAGACAGTGGCCTCTTCTGCTTTGCTGTGTATAGAGACAAGTAGCTGCTAAGTGACCATCAGAGAGAGACCAGCAGAGGCCCTGGCATGGCAGACACAGCCATTGAGCCCAGAAGGTCGTACACTTAGTGATTCCAATTCAGAAGGCAAACGGTGTCAAAAGTTCAATGTCATGGGACATTTGGGTAGCACATAGGCAGGACCTCAAGGAGGCAGGGAGGAGGAGCAGAGGCAGAAGCAAAGACACCAAGGAGCCTCTTTGGGCAGCTGGCTCAGCATGGGGTGAGAAGGGGCTGCCAGATACCCTCTAGGAACTGACCTTGCCCACCCACACAGGGACATTTGTGAGCCTCCTTGGGGTGGCGGGTGTCAGTGGGAACAGTGCAGTGCCTGGAGCAGACCTCACCCCCACAGCATGAGTCTGCATGATTGATCGTAAGAGAGTGTTCTGTCATTGCATTGCAGCTCCAGAAACTAAAACGATCACTTTCTTTCAAGACCAAGAGTTTACGGAGCAAAAGCGCTGACAACTTCTTCCAGCGAACCAACAGCGACGTGAAACTGCAGGCGGACATGCTGGCTGAGGTCAGCCCCAGCTCTAGCCCACTCCCCACCTCTGGAAGCCTGACATCCACACCCACCAGGGCTGGCCTGCACCCAGGGGCTGGCAGCAAGGCCCACGCCTTTCAGGAGCACATCTTCAAGAAGCCCACTTTCTGTGATGTCTGCAACCACATGATCGTGGGTAAGGCCTCCCTCACCTCCAGGTCCCCGTGCCCCCCAGAAGAGCAAGTGAGAGTGATGTAGTCTGAGTCCAGACCCCAGGACAGATTCTGAACCTCAGAGATATACCTGCAGGCAGGTTGTTTGGGAGTGTTCTGGAGAACAATAGTTGTGCACAGGGAAGGGAAGCAGGACTGGGCAGAGGGAGAAGTTGGATGGTGATACAATTGCAACTTGCCATTCCCCCTAGGAGCCCTGGACAGTCATATGCATTGAGGCTATAGGTATGGGTCTTTGTACCTCTGGGTCACCTTTCACTGTGTATGGGCAGCCCCTGGGGAGGGGGCATAATCCAGGACAAGAGCAATTTTAGCCAAGGGCAGTGGGCAGAGAGGCAATCAGTGGAAGGCAACCAAGACACTGGGCAGGTGGGCACGGAATGCTTCAGTACGACAGGGGGACCTGAGTGACATCACAGCATGCACTCCAGGGTGCAAGGTGCTGTCTGCCTGGGGGAGCCTGGGCAGGGAGTCTGTGGCTGGGTGAATTACAGGGGAATGACCCAGACAGGCAGGTGTGGGAGGGGTGATTCTGGGGAGGCACTGAACCGGGCAGGAAAGGTGATTGCACCACCATTCAGTACAAGTCCGGATGTGGCAGGACTCACTCACAGTACCTTGGGGAAATGGGGGCAGCCTGAGAGTCTCAGGGGTTATGCCCAGATGAAGAGAATGATCCAAAAACGTCCCAGCTACAAGGAAAAAGTAGGCCATTCAGAGCCACATGCACAGAAATTCCACAGTTCATACTCTTTGCCCTCTCCTGTGTCAGGAACCCAGTGACCAAACAGATGGAGGAAATCATAAAGGCAGTTTGGATGGAACTCAGAGTGAGTTTGAACCAGTTGTTTCAAGAGCAGCAGTCAATCCTGGTAATTGACCAGTGGCCACAGAACACAGACAGGCCTGTGTTTGCTCTTGGGGGGCCTGAGGATGTACCCCCCTGTTAGGAGAAGTTAAAGGACATCACGAATGGAAACGAGGCTAAAAAAGGAAAAGTACAGGGATGATCCAGATCCAGGTGTGGACTGTCTTCCCGAGATGGCACTGACCCTCCTGATGTGTGGCCAGTCGAATTCCTGGAGTGCCTGGAAGCACCCTGAAGCCTTCCCCACCCTGTGGCTCCCGCTTACAGCCCAGATTCCGCAGTGTTGGGCTTGGCATGAATGCTTCAGGGAAGGACACTTTTAAGATCAAGAACCTCAGACTCTCAGGCCGGGCCCAGGGTCCAGTGAGGGCCCCAGACAAAAGCCAATATGCCTCTAGTCTCATCTTCCAGCTCCTCTATCCTGACACACACACACCTTCCAGCCCCACCCCTGCCCCTCCAGGACCAACTTTCTCTAGCCTGGCATCTCTTCTGAGGATGACTGTTGTCTCAGGCCAGATTCCCCAGAAGCAGAGCCTGAGAGGGGAGTTAGGTGCCCTGATTGGTTGAGGGGGCACTCTCAGGAGAAGGGAGAGGGAGGAAGCAGATGGGGCAGGGAAGCTGCTGAATAGGAAAGTGGTCTTAGTGGGAGTTTCACTTCAGCCAGCTCAGCAGGGAGCTCTGGCGCATGGGTCGCACAGCTGGTCTTTCCTTGAGACCAGCCTTTTGTATCCTGCTCAGTGGGCGTCCCTCCTCCTCCCACTATGGAGGCCCTTTCATAACCCCCTGGGCCAAATGGCTCATGTTCTGTTGAAAGCAATTTTCTGGAGAAAGGGGTAGCTGTGAGTCATCAACAGCCAGCACACACACCTCCGGTATAGTAGTGGCTTTTTGCTACTCTGAGTATCTCAAACTTAGTAGGTTAAAACAACACAGATTCATTATCTTATAGTTCTGGACTTTAAAAGTCCACAGGGGGTCTCACTGGGCTAAGATCAGGGTGTCAGGAGCTACATTCCTTTCTGGAGGCTCTAGAGGAGAATATATGTTCTTGCCTTCTCCAGCTTCTACAGACCGTCCCCACCTTGGCTTGTGGCCCCTTCTGTGTTCAAAGTTATAATGGCACATTGCATCTTTCTCACACAGCTGTCTCTCTGGTCCTAACTCTCCCTCTTGCACCCACCTGGATAATCTTTCCATCTCAAGGCCACCTGATTAGCAACCTTACTTCCATCTGCAACCTTGATTTCCCCTTGCCTTGTAACATAATATGTTCTCTGATTCTGGGGATTAGGAGGTAGACAACTTTGGGGGGGCCATTCCTCTGCCTGTGTGCACCCAGTAGGGGTATCTGGGCAGAACGTCGACAGTGTCCACCACAACAATAGAAGAAAACTTTGGTTGAAGATCACAAGACTGGCCTCTGTTGATTCCTTTCCATCCTGACTTTGATACCAATCATGTGATTGTCACACTCCAGCTGATGGCTGTGTCACGTCACATGGCGAGAGGCATTTTCATTCGGAGTGGGCAAAGACGCACCTTTCCATTCAGTGCACAGAGTGGGGACAATGCTGACCCATATTTTTCTCGTGGTTACTCCCATGACATAATTAGCTTTTCCCTTTCCAGCTAAAACAATGTAAGTGAGTAAGGGTAGTTGAAAGACCAGGTGCATGGAATCAGGCTGGATTTGAACCCCATACAGCCGTGTGACCGAGTGCCAGTGACTCACCTTCTCTGAACCTGTGTCCTCATTTGATATGGAGATGATAATGCCACCCTCAGAGGTTTTGAATGGATTATTGAACTGGCAGAGGGGATGTACCTGGCATCTAGTAGGCTCCCAGTAAAGGGAACTCATTGGAGTTGGTATTATCATCATCATTATTGGAGGAGAAAATAGTCATTACTCTCTTGAAGCAGAGAAATATATTCAGAGGATACACCAAATTAATTTTACAGAAAAAATTAAACTTAATAGGCACAAATAATTGAAAAAAATGACAAGAAGTAATTAGTCCCTCATGTACATGGCAATGTTTTAGGTACTTGTCAAGGATTGTCTGTAATTCTGCATTTCATATTTTATGAGGGATATGGGCAGGCAGGTAGGTAGGCGTCTGAGAGTGATCAGAATGGTGAGTGGTGTGTCAAAATAAAATCATGAGGAAACTCAGGGAGTTTGGCATGTAAAAGATTTAGGATGTGCAGCTATGTTTGAAAGTACCATGTTGAAAGAGTCAAGAGACTCATGCAATGTGGCTTTAGAGGGAAGGGCTGGGAAGAAGGGGTAAAGTTAAAAGGCAAATTTCAGTGAGAATATAACCACTTAACCCATTCACTTGACCTGTGAATGAATGGCGTTCCTTGTGAGTAGTGCGTGGTCTAACTTCTGTCAGGCAGAGGTCCTCGGGAGGTCTTTTCTTACTTCATTATCTGATAGTCTTTGAAATGTTCGTGCTTCCCAAAGAAGCCAATGTCTGTCATCACTGAACTTGGATGTATCAGTGGTTTCCAATATGGCCAGGAAGCCGGGATTCTGCCGTGCCCTTCACCCTTGGCCAAGACCCAGTTAAGGGGTGAGATGCTCAAGTGGGGGTGCACCACCTGCCCCTTTTGCGACCAGACACACAAGGACTGTCCTCATGTTCAGAAAACTGTATTCTAGTCATACTCTCACTTTCTAGTCACTGTCATTCACGTTCTTCCTGTGAACAATCCTCATTCTGGAGCAGCGTTTGTGTCACTCCGCGGTTGCTCAGTGTTGCTGTGTAACGGGTGCTCTTGAGCCCCAGCACTTAGAGTAGCTTTCTTTGACTCCTACTCAGGCTTCTTCAGATCAGCTGGGGCTAGGCTGCTGTTGCATGTTCTGTTGCTCATCTCTTACCCTTTTCTTGGACAAGTGGGCTGGCCAGGTTGTGTTCTTCCCACAGCAAGGACAAGGGGAAGCATGCAGGGCTTCTTAAGGCCTCAGACTGGAGGTGGCACGCTATCCCATCTGGGGGCATTCCTCGAGAGTGTGGGCCTAGCCCACGTCAGGGGGTGGAGAGATGCACTCTGCTTCCAGTGGCAGGGACTGTAGAGCCACCTGGCAAAAGACACAGGTAGAGGGAGGGGCGAGGCTGGGATCAGTAATCCAACCTACCATAGTACTCAGGGTAACCTCTGGGTCATTGAACTTTTTTGTTGGGTAGATGGCACCAAATCTTGGGGCTGTCCCACCCTTCCACTGCACTTCTCCATCTGGAAACAATGCCTCACATTTGACTGCAAGCATGGCCGAAGAGGGTCTCAGGTCCTGTGCTCAGGATATGGAGACAGCTTGGCCTCCAACCTTGTTTTCCTGCCTGCCTGTCGTCCAACTCTGCTGCGTCACTTTCAATTCCATATAAATTCCCACCAGGCCTTTTCAAGGCAGTGCTATTCATAACCCTTAAATAGGTGATGATGTGTCTCTATTTTAAATCTCACTGTGACGAGTGTGAAAAGACAAAGGAACGTGTGTTTTTAAAATGAGTAACAGAAATGAGTTTGCCTCTGAGGAATGTCACAATCATTACCCTAAGGGGGGGTTTGAGGAACTTCTCACGTACAACCACAATTCTGAAGGATTCCATTTTGAAAATCACAAAAAGATGTCCCCTGTGCTAAAGAGAACCTTACTATATTTTCCCCTTATTAGAATTAAATGTATATCATAGCTGCCATTTTATCTTTAAAAGGACAGAGGGGGAAAAAAGAGTCACCCAGGCACTCTGCTCTTTTCAAAGATGAAAGTGAAGGAAAGCAAGCAGGCTCTTTCTAGGAAAGAGGAAGGAGAATTAGTGAAGCTCTCTGTGGGAGGTGGGAGGAAAGGGGAGAGGGAGGAGGCAGGGAAAGGAGGTGAAGAGAGCAAGTAACGCATGAAGCAGAGACTGGCAAAAGTTCTAACTTCCCGAAAGGAGGCATGGGGCACCCAGGTCTGGTGATCCCAGGGCGCAGTTGATCTGCCCCTCTTCCCTTTCCTTTCTCTTCAAACCTTAGCCTCCTGTCTCGGCAGGTATCACCTGCAGATTCTCTTCCTTCAGGCCCGGGCTTCTCTTCATATTCCAAATTCCAGGGAAAGGCCACCTTTCTGAGAGTGACATTTCAGAAAATATATTAGAGCAGTTTTTGTTTTCCTTTCAACTGAGAACCAAACGTTATATAATGATGGCCAAGAAAAGTCAAAAGTCATGTGTGAGGTTCCTAGCTGATGGATGTTTGTTTAAAAATAAAAGGAATCTGGCGTTCTCACTGTCTAGGATTTCTGAGTTGGAATGGACATGCTGAGTTGGGTTGACAGGGCCTCACATTTGTTCCTCGCCTGACTGCCTGTGCCCTAAAGCATTTGCCACAAGAAAGTGACCAATAAAAGTAGACCAGCACCCCAGCCTTGTACCCTGCCTCTGTGTTTCTAATTTCCTCAGCTCTTTCACTCTATAAGTCGTTCCCTATTGCCAGCTTTGCTCTTGTCCTTGGATTTGCACCTTCCCCACCGATGTGGCCCCCAGGCCCTTGGGTTGAGCGGACACCATGGCAGGCTCTTCTGCAAGTCTAATCTTGCCTCCAGGACATGGCTACCCTTTATGATTACCTCCTTAAACTGTCCCTTTCCGGAAAACTTGGTCAGCTGTGCAAGCCAAAGATGGTCAACCAACCTTTCATGGAGAGAAAAATAGGCAGTTAGGTGTACCTCAGCCCCAGGGCTGGAATCCCCACCCTCTGAGTCAAGAGGACTGAAGACTCAGTCTTAGGCTAGAGAATCCTCTTGGCTTGATGGGCGTCCTTTTCCCACTAAGCAGATCCACTCTTCCAATCCTTGGGCTTTGGTGATGGGGACTGTTAGTGGTGGGGACTCATCCTCATTGTACATCAACTTAAATGTATTCCATCTATAGCACCCTCATATCAGGAGAGCATTGAATTTGCTTGTGGTAATCTGCCTCTCCTTAAAATTTCAGAGACTCGAACAGGCCAAACTGCACTATTAACATAACTGACTCAATGTATGAGTCTGCTCCACTAATTAAGGAGGAACTCCATTCTGTTTACTGTCAGATACCTTGTTTCCATAACGATTTTTAAGTTAACTACATGTTCTTAGTTGGCATCCACTTAGAAGACAGTGTATTAAATGGGCTCATATTTTCTAAGCAAATATTTAGCAAAACAGCTGGATTTCATTGCTTACAATTTCAAGTTGCTTCCAGAGTCACTACACGAAGAATCATTCTCTTTCAAACCATCCAAGTGGCAACTACTGGGGAAAATAATAATGACTTTGCTTTAGTTCAGCATCCCTAGAACAGGGCCTGAGGTAGAGATCCCAGTGAAAGTGGTTTATTGTGGGGCGTGCCCTCCGGAGAGGGATTTTTGGATTCTGCTGCTCTCAGCAGAAGATGCAAGGGAAGGAGCCAAGCAAGGATGTGCCCTCGGTTGGCTTCAGACAGATGCCACCCATGGGGAGTTCTGGGACACAGATTGCTATTAACTAGTAGTCCCACCTTGAGATGAGGGGCCAGGACTGTATCTCCGATCACTCTTTAGAATGATTTATTCTCTGAACAAAGAGCACCTGCAAACCATTAGCAGCCCTCAGTCACAGCATCAGCATGATAAACCAGATCTGGACCAAGCACCTGCAGCATCATGACATCTATAAAGATAGATACAATATAAAAACATCCTCCATTATGAATGAATATAAAATTCAGATGGACCTTGGCATTGTTGTGCCAATAACATTGTGTTACCATCATAATGAATGGTAATTTGGTAACATTATAAGATGAGGAAATATTACATTACACTGAGTCCGGGACCTTTCTGCTATGCTTTTGTTTGACCATTAGTTTAACTGTTTCCTGACCTCATCTCATTGCTCAGAAAAGCCATAAGACATTAACCAAACCTTGAATGGAAAAAAAATTGTACACACACACACAGATACATATGTACATAAAACTAAAAAGACAAGGCAGTGCTTGCTCACCAATGAAGTTGTCTCTTGATGGGAAAGGCCAAACACAAATCAAGAGGAATATTGAAAAGCAAATGCCAAATCTGTGTATTCTCAGAATAGAATTAAAACTCTGAAGTGCCATCAATCACTTAGCCAGACAATTGTTTTAGAAGCTGTATAGCTAATAGATAAGAAAATACAAATGTTCTCTAGAACCTTTTTCTTAAGGTTCAAACAGATCCTTTCCCTTAGGTCATGGTGTGTATCCATGTTAAAATGCGGTACCCAGACCTCAGTGGTTTATCCCAGAGCATTGTTCACCTCTGGTGTCTTCACTGCCTCAAAGTAGCACTATCTTAACTGCCACTTTTCTATAGAGGACAGAATGGTAATATAATGCCCAGTCCAACAGCGGTAATTTATTTGTATGCTTTGCTCATCTGGCCCCCTTGAGAAAATCCTATTGACTCTAGCAACAGAAAGTCAGTAAAACTAGCGCACAGGCAAAGTAAGGAGATGGTGACCCTGCCAGATGAGGGAATGTTTGTAGGACGTGGCAATGTTTGGCTTGGAGAGGACTTTGGGGAACATGGTCAGTGTCCTCAAACAGCTGAAGAGATCTCATCCAGAAGAGGGTTTAAACTCACTCGATGTCCCAAGTGCCCAGTGATGGAAGACACTAAAAGGGAGAGCTTCTAAAAATAATTCCAGAATCCTCACAGGTTTGGGGAGGGGGGATTTCCCACATAAAAGTATATGTTTGGAATAAGTTGTACACTGTATTCCCTTTGGATATTGATAGCACACATTAGCATTTTGAAGTCCTGCTAATCTGAAAACTACTGAGTGTTATCACTGGAAAACAGGCAGTGGAGAAAATGGATTATAACTACAGAGTTCTTTCTCCCAACATCTACTTTTCCCTAATTCCACTTGGCTGCTGTTGAACAGTTTTTGGCTTGTATCTCCTTAGTGTACATAATTCAGAGAGCCTTTTCAATGCTTGCAAAGGCAAATTCATTAGAGTTATTAAGACTTCAATTCAGGTCCTGTGTTCTCAGAGAACATTGTACCCAGCGCCTTTCAAGGAAAGAGGCACAAAATACTTTTAAAGCTAGCATCTTCTATCGGCTTCCTAAAATGTGATGCCTGCCACCACGTGCTAAGGATTTTAAGAAATCTCTCACTGGAAATTAACTTACATGAGAAAGTAATCCACATTCCTTCCAGCAAAGACTGAGCAGAAATGGATGCTGGTGGGCTCCAAGAAAGATTTCTTGGAGTCTCACGCACAAGTGGAAGCAACTAGGTATAGGGGCTAGTGTTGGGCTCTGGGTCATCACACGGGACCTGCATGTCATCACCCTGAAAAATTAAAGATCCTTGACCAGAGAGAAGATAGGACAAGAAAAGGGAGGTGGAGAGGATGTTACCATATTTCTCACCACCTTCCCTCAAACATCCTACTCCATGGGGAAGGTCCTAATGTGTTTTTGGAGCCCATTTTGAGTGTGCTGGCATTTTGCCATTCCTTGTGGAATATCCAAATGCCCTTCTTTCCTGCTTCTCTCCATTGATTCCAGTCCCAAATCTATCAAGACTCAGTTACAGTGCTACTTTGAGCTCTTCGGTGACCACTGTTTCTTTGAACTTGCGTATCATTCCTCAAACAGATTAGACGTCAGTAAGCAACTTGAAGACATGACCAGGTCTCATTTATGTGCCCATTCCCCTGGCAGCTAGCACACACCCTGCACACACTGAGTATTTAGAAAATGGTAGTTCATGGGTGGGAAAAAGAACAGTCTGCCCTCAGATACGAGCCAACAGAAATAGAAGCCAATTAAAAACAAAATAGGAGGGGTGCCTGGGTGGCTCCGTCGGTTGAGCATCTGACTTCGGCTCAGGTCATGATCCTGAGGTCCTTGGATTGAGCCCCACGTCAGCTCTCTGCTCAGTGGGGAGTCTGCTTCTCCCTCTCCCTCTGCCTGCCACTCCCCCTACTCATGCTTGTGCTCTCTCTCTCACTCAGTTGCTCTCTCAAATAAATAAATAAAATCTTTTTTAAAAATGGGGGAAGAACATGGAAATTCCCTAATCCCTCTGAAAGTTATTTCCAGGTATATTGAGACTCCAGCCTGCCTAAAAGGAAGCTTGACACAGAAGCCCTATTTCTTCCTCTGTGATCTTCCTCCTCATTTCCCCTTTGTGTTGCATATTTTAACACAAAGTTACTCAGCACACAAAGGATCCTAATAGGGATATCTTCTTCATTTTGAATTATATCCAGATACAAATACAGTGCCATCCCATTCTGTTTAATACTTGTGTCCTGAACTCCCACTGTTATAGTAATACTTCCACCTTAGTCTTGTTTTTGTTTTTGTTTTATATTTGTCTTTATCTACTTTTGACGTTAAACCTTTTTGAACATGTTATCCAAGTGTTTTTTGCAAATAAACATAATAGATTTTAGATTTTTTCCCCAACCTAAATTTTTATTCTTAAATAAAAGAGATTTATGGATTTGCATTCATTGTTATGAGTGAAATATTTGCCTTTCCTTCTTAAAGGAAGGAAACTAGAAACTATTACTCTGTAGTTTCTATTTTGTGTTTTCTGCTTCCTTCCATTTCATGTGTGTGTGTGTGTAACGTGTGGTTTGTGAGTCTTTTCCTTTTATAGCCTCCTGTGTTTTGGAAGATATATAATATACTCTTCTCTTAATGATTACCTTTGAATAAACACTCTTTATTCTACATTTCTCAAGTTATTAAAAAGTAAAAATAAATTTTTTCTATTTTTATTTATTTCTATTTTTCTTTATAAACTTCCTTTTTAAAAAATTTATTTATTTTAGTGATAGCGAGAGAGTAAGCTCAGGGGGAAGGAGCAGAGGGAGAGGGAAGCCCAAGCAGACTACATGCTGAGCACAGAGCCCAAGCCAGGACTTGATCTCAAGACCCCAAGATCACAGCCTTAGCTGAAACCAGAGTTGGACACCTAACCGACTGGTGCCACCCATAACTTACCAAACTTTTAATCCTGACTCAAGTATGTCACTGTTGTCAATTCAGACTTTTATTGTTATTCCAATGTTTTACAAGTCAGACCTTTGAGACTAAATATTAAAATATATTTACATTTTATAATAAGATTTATACATCTATTTAGACATTTCTAGTTTTAACTGATTTCTGTATTTATTACCTATTCTATTGTTACGTAGCATCTCCATTCTTCAGCTCTTGTTTTTGTTTTGTTTTCCAGTTGTTCAGTGTATATCCCAAAGGCATATGGGAGTGAATTATAAAGGGCCCCACTTGCTTGGTTAATGAATCTCTTGCAGATTGGGGCAGATTGGTGAGCAACTCAGCACTTCTTTCAGTTTCTATGAAATGTCCCTCAGCCATGTCCTGTGGCTTTGTCTCCCTGCCCACTCTGCTTCCATTAAAGCTAGTGGTACACTCTCCCCTTCCCTCTTAGTATCGGAAGTCCAAAAATCTGGGAATTGCTGCTTTAGGACAGTAATTAGGTCATCTGTAGTGGCAGTTCTGTCTGGTACCACCTCTACTAAGGACTTTGATGGTGAAATTTTATTTCTTGCTTCCCTATATTCCCCACACTATTCTTACAGGGTTTTGTTTTGTTCTTTTGTTTTATTTCTTCTCTTGACTCCTTTATCATAATATGAGGATCTCTTGTATTTTGTTGTCAACCCAAAGCAGATGCTGCCTATACTCGTCTTGCTTAATACAGTATAATCCTCCACAATATGTCTTTCCCTACAGCATTGTGGAAAGGAGGCAGGTTATGGAATGGGGTCACGTTCACCAGCGAAGGGCGAGTGTGACGGTGTAACTTGCGGTGGGTGGATGCCGTGGTGCGTGCGTTCTCTGCAGCGTCCTCAGCATCAAGCTGTAGGAGTTACTCAGTGTGAATTTATTAAATGAGTGAGTGAGTAGATAAGTGAGTCCTCAACCAATCAGAAATAATAGTATTAGAATTACGGGGTAGGATCATTTTTGTTATAAACAAAGCAAAATATTCAGACGTAAGAAGGTACAACTGCAGGTAATCTCAGTAACAAGGTATCCATTAGACATTGAGCACAGCTGTGTGCCAGGCCTTGCGCTGACATCTCACATCTTCATTAATTCAAGTGAGGAGCCTGGGAGATAACAAAGGAAAGGGGATGAACATTATCCGGAAACTGGAAGAATTAAGAAGGAGCCCCTGCCACTTTCAGCTGCAGGTGCATTGGGACTCCTTTGGTGACAGACTGTGGCATTTGGTGGATAGGGTGGGTTTAACAGGCCTCATGATGCTGCCACTAGACCTCCCCCCACCTCCATCCAGGGACCCAACTGAGATGTCAGAAAGCCAGATCACTGTTGAGAGACTATTTGAACCCCATTTGGGGACCAGTTTGGGGAACTCAGGAAGCCAAAGAAACTGTCAGAGTCTGGTTTGTCTAGACATGCGTATGATGTTGTTCATACTTAGGCAGATGTTCCTAAGTCCATTTTTCATGACGTACACAAAGCGGGTATTAGGAAGACATGGACACTGCCTCCCTCCATCCTTCAACATCTCATGACTAGGAAGAAAAAGAAAGGGACCAAGTGGTGAAGGAAGAATCTTTATATGCATAAAGGTCTCCAGAAAATAAAATTTCTCAAGTGCCAGACACTGCCACTGTTTAATCAGTGTTAAAAAGAAAATGCGAGATTTTATTCCTGTGAAGTGTTTATTTTACTAGAAATGGACCAAAGTCTTACATGTTACAATTTGGGGGGAAAGTCAGCCAAAGGACAGAGACTGTCCTCTTAAGTTATAGATCATGATGTCAGCAAACACTTTGGTGATTTCTTGAATCATGGCATAGCAATGATCTGCCAGAAGAATAATGTTTTTCGTGCCCCAAAGAAGAGATTTGTATTTTAGGAGGCTCTTCAGATCATAACTTAGCAGAAAGAAAGGGCAACACAGGACGGTATTTTCCCTA
>NW_024424453.1:52229793-52444360 GCF_017311325.1 Ursus maritimus | reverse complement strand
TAACCCAGTAGAGAGGGGAGAGTGATAATTTCAGCTGGTCTTTTGTTCACTTTTTAGTCCTTCCCTATGGATCACCAGCTAGCTATAGTAATATGATAGCAAATGTATTCTGAATAGTTGTGTTTCCATGTTCTCCCCAAACCAACTGTGCTTCATAGATTTTTCTTCTTGACACATCCACCAAGAAGTAAAAAAGGTGCCCAGGGCAGAAAGAAAGGAGGAGGGTCATCGAAGGCAGAGTTTGAGCAAACAGTGGACACTGCTGTGAATCTCAAATGCTATGAGAGTTTTCTTTTTTTTTCTTTTTAAAGATTTTATTTATTTACTTGACAGAGAGAGAGACAGCCAGCGAGAGAGGGAACACAAGCAGGGGGAGTGGGAGAGGAAGAAGCAGGCTCCTAGCGGAGGATCCTGATGTGGGGCTCGATCCCGGAACGCCGGGATCACGCCCTGAGCCGAAGGCAGACGCTTAACCACTGTGCCACCCAGGCACCCCGCTTTGAGAGTTTTCTAAACATGAAACTGCAAAACCTTTTCCCGACCATGATGCTGCTGATTCACGCGTTCCTGCTTGAGATTCAGACCAAGTCATGACAGACAAATGTAGAGAGGCTGCCTGCCTTTGGACCCATTATTAATTCTGTGTTTGGAGGCTGGAGAACCACAGGAACAGGCCGTCTCCAGTTATGAATAGGGGAGATGCAGACCTGTTGGAAAATGTGTAGCCGACACTTCCATTCAGCTGCCTTAATGGAGACTGTTCCACTGACCTACTTTACAATGGTCCCGTTGGTTGTCAGCCACAGTGGATACCGCATCATAAAATGACAGAACTAGGCTGGTAGTAAAATATAGGGCAGCTCCTTGTGTGCGTCTGGGGCTCAAAGCATCAGGCCGTGTGTGTGTGTGTGTGTGTGTGTGTGTGTGTGTGGCACCTGTGCGTTGTGACCCAGCTATTCAGGACTGCGGCTGGAGGGTGGTGGGCAAGGTGGGGAGAAATACATGTCTAAATGCTACTAAAGCATTCTCTTTTTAGTTTATCAAGCCCCACTCAGTTGCTGAAGCAGAAAAAACAAAGTATAGACTACTCTGTCACGTGCTAAGCTTACTTGGAGAGAAAATCCAAAAGCCTATTGTGACCCTTTCCTCCCCACCCCGACAACATAACAACGAACAAATGTGGGAGTACACACATGTACACACCACGCATGCACTCACACCTTCAGTCAGGGAAATGCATGCTTCCATTGCCACAGCAAGAACATTGTCTAAAGAATTCACATCACTTCAGCCTGTCCACGATATCCAAGCACCACCTTTACCCTGTTCTAAAGCCATAAAGAGAAGTAACCAGAATGACTTATTAAAACTGAGGAGGGACAGTGAACCAGCCTGACTTAGTTCGATCCAGAAGGTCTATATCATTTTGTATGAGATCAGCCTGACATCCCTGTTTGAAAAGGACATCTCAAGGAACATTTTCTGGGCATCCATTTTCTTATTTTAAAAATAGAAATGAAAAAAGCTGATCTGGTAGATTTGGTATAAAGATTAAATGAGACGGTATCCAAAAACAGTTGTGTCCACTTATAGTAACTTTCCTTGCTTCTCCTTGTTTCCTGTCTTTCCACCCCAGGGAGCATGAGCTGCTGCCTGCCTGCCTTCTCTCCCCAGGCCCAGGCTCTCACTTCGACAGCCAGAACTTGGCTGCCCAGATGCCTTGGCAATGCTGACATTCTTAAATATGTCCACAGGGGCACAGAGCAACGTCTTTCCTTATAAAATCTATCACATCACTGAGGACCTCTCCTGCTGGGGCAGGTGGCACCTGCAGGCTTTCAGCTCCTGGCCGAAATCTCCAGGCCATCATTGACTCCTCCCTGGCCCCTTTGTCCAGAAACTCCATCCATGCACACACTCTGTGACTTCTCTGTAGTCAGGTCAGGCCCCTCCTCTCTCCCCCACCGCTCCCACCCCAGCCCAGGCTTCATCCAGCACATCTCACATGAACTATTTCAAGAACTTCCCAGTCATGTTCTTTTTCTCCATCTCTGCCTCCTCATCTACTTTACACACTGCTGCCAAACCTCATCTGAAAACAAATTGACATCAAATTACTACTTTTCTCAGGAATGTTTCACTGTCTCATTGCCTAAAGAATTACACTCTAGCTCCCCTGACTTGACACTTATTCTAAAACCTCCAGGAGCCAATAAAAGCAAAGAAGCAAGAGCTTTGTCCCATCAGATTTGTAGAAAGTGAAACTTTGTTCACTACCCCTGACAGTCATCATCAGTGGCACAAGCAAACATCTGTAAATGGATCATTGCAAACAAACTCAAAATGCAGACGTGCAGAAGGGAGCAGGAGAGGCCGAATGGTGCAGAGGAGTCAGGGTGGGTATGGCATTCTCGCTCTGCACTTAGCAGATTGAGTGACCTCGGACAGCTGATGGACCTTCTCTCAACAAGTGTCTTTCAAACAGAATTGAAAATTACAATATCTATTTCTTGGAATTTACTGATAACTACATAGAATGACACACGTGAATATTCTTTGTGGACTATGAAACTCAAAAGTCAGTCATTGTTATTAAAGCCATCTTTGTGTAGGAAAGGTGGATATTAACAGTATGCCAAATTCCTAAGCAAGCACTTTGGGGATGGAGAGAAGGAGTATAACCTAGACTGGCCAGTCCATTCCTGGGAGACCTAAGAAGAATTGCAAATTCTCAAGCCTTATGCTAGAACAGTCCTGAAGAAAGCAAATGAAACGGTAAAAACCCCAGGACCCAGACAAGGGAGAAGACAGAGCACCAGGGATTATCAATACCAAGATCAGCAGTGTCAAGTTCAGATAGTTCCTAAATGGTCATGGGAAATTGATCATTGAGGAGGATGTCTTCTCTCAACATTTGAAGCCAAACACACGTAACAGAAGGAAAGCTTGTTGGCCATGGTATTATGATGTGAACTAATGACCCAGAGGGCAAAGGCTATGGTCTCCAAACACAAAGCCCTGAGCCAACCCAACTCCCGTTGCTATTTTTAAAGCTCAGTGCGGGTGAGGGGCGGGGGAAGTAGGGAGAGTTTTTCCACTAGCAGTCAGGAACCGAAATAGGAAAGATCAACAGAAGCATTTATAAACAATGAATGCCATTAATTTTTTTTAAGCTAAGAGGGGGTTGGAAAGATGTAGCGTAGCAAGGAGTGGGGAATATAGGCAGGGAAAAATGGTCCAGGGGTCTTCCCATTTTTAGTGGTCCTTTCTGCTTGCTTAATGGCATTTCAAGTCACTGGTGAATTACTCTATTAGCGAGTTTCCCGGAAAACTTGGAAGCCATCTTGTTCAAGTGAAGTAGAGGAGAGATAGGAGGGTTATTTTTAATCAGGGGCCCATGACTAGAGTTCAGCTGTGATGGAAAATATGCTCCCTTTTTTCCCTTTTAGCAGAAAACTTTCTAAGTATTGAGTGATATCTAAAGTTTGGGGGCAGTTTAAGCTGTCTTGCTCTAGGTGCAAAACTTAAGCTCTTTCTAGTACACCACATTATGAGGACAGTGACAGGTAACATAGGGCTCTTTTGGGGGTGGTGAGAAAGAATCGTTAAGTCCTGGTTTGAGCTGTGTCTGCCTAACTTCCCAGCATGGTGCGACAAGAACATTGAACAGGGGGCTGAACACTAGTAGTTTAATACAGCTCTACTGTGAAGGAGTGGTGTAATGTTTGTCAGATCACATGTTTCTTTATCTGTAAAATGAGAGAGTTAGCTAGATCAGGGAGGGGAGGGTACAAACTGGCTTCCATACTAATTGATTGGCAGTGATTGCCCAGAGAAACTTCTAAAGCTGCTCAGTGAGAAAATTATTGTGATTGATGAGTGGTGTCTGCCATGTATACAAAATGAAGAACTTCTTCACTACGCATACTATATATCTGCCATCTTTAGGCTACTGATCTCAAAAGCACGACTTCTCAGAAATTGAATATGCAAGCAAATCACCTGGAAGTCTTGGTGAAATGCATATCCTGATTTAGTGGGTCTGCCAACCATATCCTGAGATTCTGCATTCCTACAGGGTCTTAGGTAATGCCAATCATGCTGATCTGTAGGCCACACTTTAAGTTACAAGGCGCTAAGGATCTTCCTGACTAAAATCTGTGACATTCTTGGGGTGCCTGGGTGGCTCAGTAGATTAAGCATCTGTCTTCAGCTCAGGTCATAATCCTAGGGGTCCCGGGTATCAGGTGTCCGGTGTCAAGCCCTGCGTCAAGCTTCCTGCTCAGCAGTGAGTCTGCTTCTCCCTCTCCCTTTTCCCCTCCCTCCTGCTCCTTGTCTTCCACACATGAGCTCTCTCTCTCAAATAAATAAAATCTTTAAAAATTGTTTTTAAAAATTAAAAAAGAACTATACTCCCAACAAAGGACACCTAAAACGCAGGTGATACTCTTAACTCAGCAAGTCACTAAGACTTATGTGGAAGGCCTTGCTGTAGGTACTGGGAAAAGAGAAATAAGGTACAGAAATAGAGAAAAGAGCTCATTTTAAATTTTCATAGGATCTCTAACTTTGTCTCTTGCATAAATTTCATTTTTCTTTCCATAGATAATAAATATGGGAAGCTTAATAAATAATTGAGGATACACATATACATGTAAACACATGCACCAATGCATATAAAAAGTGCCGGGAAAACCCAACCGAGGGAACAATAGTTCTACCTAAAGAGGAAGAGGTCAATGAAAGTTCCATAAAGAATGTGGCCTTTGAGGTGGGCATTGAAGGATGAATAAGAGTTTACCGCTTCCTACCAAACTCATTATAAGCCTTAGACTTCCCCATTGAGTACAAAGAGCCAAGTATGCCATATTTGCTTTAAAAAAATATTAACAAGGAGTCAACTCGTAATTTCTCAGAAACTGATGATAAAGCCTACAGATTTGTCCATGTTAACCGCTGCCTCTCTGTTCTTTTAGTAGACTTCTCACATGGGAGTCACCATATCCAAAAAGCAAACCAGGTGGTTACACTGCTTGGTTTTTACCTGAAATACTATTTGAGAAGAGTTCTGATGGGTACCTGGGTGGCTTAGTCAGTTAAGCATCTGTCTTCGGCTCAAGTCATGATCCCAGGGTCCTGGGATCGAGCCCCATCTGGGGCTCCTTGCTCAGCAGGGAAGTGTGCTTCTCTCTCTCCCTCTGTCCCTCCCCTCTGCTCTCTCTCTCTCAAAATAAATAAATAAAATCTTTTAAGAAAAGAAAAGAATTCTGAACCAGTTCATCCTTTTATCCCTGATTTTCAAATGTGATGGATCAAAGATCGGGTACCATGATGCAGCCAGAAAATATATCTAAAATATTTCATCAAACCTGGTTGATTGAGGGGAAGAAATAAATAAGCAAAGGACACCAGCCAGAGATGCAATGTTGAGTATAGAATAAGTCAGACCTGCTTTAGGATTGCAGCCCTACCACTTACCAGCTAAATAGACTTGGGTAAATTGTTTAAATTCTCTGATCCTTAATTTTCCATCTGTTAAGTGTGGAATAATAACTAACTTCAAGGGATTGTTGTATTACAGAGAACATATGGCAAGAACGTAATCCTTGGTGGTCCTGAGCACAGGCTACATAGCCCGTGGTCCTGATACCAATGGTCTCTCAGTTTTCAGGAAAAAAGGAGAAAAGACAAGTAGTTCTGTGTGCAGGAAGGAAGAGGGAATTTGTAATCAGGATAATTGGGTTCAGATCTCCTCTCCACCCTTATCTCCATGTGGCCTTAAACCAAGGATTTCCCTCCCCAAAAGCTTCATTTCCATCAGCTCTAAAAGAGGGCTGAAAATAGTTGTTGACTTTCACCTGCAGTTCTCAACCAGGGGGTGATTTTGCCTCTCAGATAGGGATTCAAGGTTTAGCAAGTAAAAAGACAAGACACCCAGTTAAATTTGAATTTCAGAAAAACAACCAATGATTTTTTTAGTTTAAGTGTGTCACAGGCATTATTTGGGGAACAGTTATCCCATGCAAGATTTGAGATATTCGTATATCAAAAAATAATTTGTTGGGGCACCTGGGTGGCTCAGTCGTTAAGCGTCTGCCTTTGGCTCAGGGCGTGATCCCGGTGTTCTGGGATCGAGCCCCGCATCAGGCTTCTCTGCTGGGAGCCTGCTTCTTCCTCTCTCACTCCCCTTGCTTGTGTTCCCTCTCTCTCTGGCTGTCTCTCTCTCTCTGTCAAATAAATAAATAAAATCTAAAAAAAAAAATTTTGTTGTCTTAAATTAAAAATTAACTGGACTTTCTGTATTTTATCTGGCGGCCTTATCTCCAGGGACATTTGACAATGCCTGGTGTTGTTTTCGGTTGTCACAATTCTGGACAAAGAGTGCTACTGGCATCAGGCTGACAGAGGGCTGGGATGCTGCTATCCAGGACAGCCCATCACACACACAGCAAATGTCAGGCTGCAAATGTCACTAGTGCAGAGACTGAGAAACTGCTCAGAAAAGTTGAATTTGAAAAAAAAAGACTTTGAAGGGCACCTGGGTGGCTCAGTAGGTTAAGCATCTGCCTCTTGATTTCAGCTCAGGTCATGATCTCAGGGTCTTGAGATCAAACCCCGAGGGGGACTCAGCATTCAGCAGGAGTCCGCTTAAGATTCTCTCTCCCAGGGGCGCCTGGGTGGCACAGCGGTTAAGCGTCTGCCTTCGGCTCAGGGCGTGATCCTGGCGTTGTGGGATCGAGCCCCACATCAGGCTCCTCTGCTATGAGCCTGCTTCTTCCTCTCCCACTCCTCCTGCTTGTGTTCCCTCTCTCGCTGGCTGTCTCTATCTCTGTTGAATAAATAAATAAAATCTTTAAAAAAAAAGATTCTCTCTCCCTCTGCCTCTGCTCACTCCCACTCATGCACATGTGTGCACGCATGCACCCTCTCTCTCCCTAAAAAAAAAAAAGGCTTTGGAATCTAGAAAGCAATGAAAGCTATCCACTAAGTTTTGAAAAAAAAAAGGAGGGTTTGGGGGTCAGGGGTCGATGGGCACTTTTGCCTTGCCAGCTAGAGGTAGTTGAGATGGAATAGTCTACGAGCTCTGCTACATGATGTGCTCTGAGGAACCCAGAGGAAGGCTCCACCTCGAAGGATGTTGTTCCAGGAAAGGAAGACAAAGCCCACTGTGCATGTCAGCATGCACGGGGCCTACAGCACAGGAGCAACTGGGCAGCCAGGGCCTTGTAGAATTGGCGGGACTTGGCATCCAGGACAACACTCTCCATTCCACCTGAGGCCAAGGTCGTGGTGAGTGGAGATGGGGGAGAGTCGCTGTCACCTTTTTTTTCCCAAGCGGTCAACCTCCCAACCCCAACCACAAATTCCCCACAGTGGGAACTCCCAAAACCACACCACCAGGGTGATTCCTCTCATCTCAGTGTGACCTTATTTTTATAATTCTTCAAAAATAATTGCACTTCCTTTAAAAATTATGTAGTATCTTATTTCTCATTACAAAAGGGAAATTTACTCCGTATAGAAAATGAGAAAATACAAATAAACAAGAACTAAAAATATTTATAATTCCACCACAGATAGAAATACTATTAATGTCTGCATATGCCCTGTCAGACTTTTTTGACATGTATGTGATATTCATTTTAAATGAGGGTTTTCTAAGTATTGTGGTGTATTACCCATATTTTGACACTAACATTATACTGTGAGCATTATAGTATGTCAATCGTTATCAAATAAAAAAATTGTCCCAGTAGCCAAAAGCATTTTGGTTATGGGTTTTCCAAGCTTTTATTAACTAATACCTTATTCTGTGATATTTTAGTTATTTCCTGTTTTGTGATATTCACAAAACAAAGGCAGGCATATTTGTAGTTCAGTCTTTGCAGACATATTTAGTTATTTTTTTAAGGCCAATTGAAATTGCTATAGCAAAGAATTATGCATCTGTTTAAAGTTTTTGGTACATGGTCCCAAATTAACCTGCGCATGTTCCCAAATTAACAAATTAAGCCCCCAAATTAAGGGCTAGCAGCAGTGTGTGGAAATACCCATCACCCCACATCCAAGCACTGATGGTTTTCTTTTTGATTTTTTTAAATCTTCGCACATTTGATAGAGGAAAAATGGATATCTTGCTATTTTATTTCCAGTTCTTTGATTACTAATTAAGTATGCCACTTAATAAATGCTTAACTTTTAATTCGATTTATTTTATAAGCTGTCAGGTTATGTCCTTGCACAATAAATCTTTTGGCTTATTTATCTTTCCCTTTTAATTGGTAAGAAATGCTCGTCAATCCCACATAATACAGTATAATATCCTGAATTTTATAAGGCACATATTTTCCCCAATTTACCTGCCTTTCAGTTTTTTAATTAGTGAGTATATTTTAATGTAATCAAATTTATCAATCTTTTGGTATATTGTTTTCTCTCATAAAATCATACTTAGAGCTTCTCTAGTCAGGAATAAATAAGCTAGTATTTATGTTTTCTACAATTAATTTAATAGTTTCAACTTTTTTAAGGTTTTATTTATTTATTTTAGAGAGAGAGAGAAAGAGCAGGGGGAGGGGCAGAGGGAGAAGGAGAGAGAGAATCTAAGTAGACTCCCTACTGAGTGAGGAGCCCAACACAGAGGGCTCAATCTCAGGACCCTGAGATCATGACCTGAACTGAAATGAAGAGTCGGATGCTTAACCAACTGAGCCACCCAGGCACCTCTAATAGTTTCAACTTTTATGTAAATTTCTTAACCCATCCAAACTTTATTTCAGAATATGTTATAAATTAAGTATCTGGTCTTTTCCCCCAAATAATTTAGCAGGTGATTCATCAAAATTTGTTGAATAATCCCTCTTTCCACTGATGATTCAAAAGTCACTTTTATTGATCATTAAATTCTTAAAGATACTTAAGTATATTTTTTGGTTTTCAATTCACTTCATTGGTTATTTTATTTGCCTGTTCAGCGCCAATAGCTCTCTGGTTTAATTATTATTGTGGATTATCATAGATTCTTTTTCAAAAATGTTTTGCTATTCCCAAGCATTTATTCTTCAAGATTAATTTTAGAATCACTTTATGAAGTCCCCCACCCAAATCCCATTGAGATTTCAACTGGAATCCTGGTGAATTTGCAAAACTATTTGGAGAAAATTGGCATCCCTTCAACACATATTTTTTCTTTTCTTATTTAATAATACCATGCTGAGTATTCATAACATCAGGCATCTTTGTCTTCTTTCAAACTTAAAAAGAATTCATTCAGCACATACTTGTGGAGCCTTTCCTCTCTACCAGATCTTGTTCTAAGCACTTAGAATGTAGTAGTGAATAAACCAGGAAAAGGTGCTGGCCCTTGTAAAGTTGACATTTTCATCGGGGAGATGGTGGATGGAGGAATGATGGATGGATAGATAGACGAATGGATGGGTTTTCAAGGTTCTAAGTGATGTGAAAGGAACAACAATGTAGATCAAGGTGAGAAAGATCAGGAGTTCAGAAGAAAGGGATAGATTGCTGTATCACAGGAAGTGGTCAACGTAAGCTTGTTGAGATCAGACCTGAGCAAGACTTGCTGAAGGTGAGAAAACTCTGAGGAAAGAGCATTCCAAGTGAAGGAAACAACTAGAGCTAAAGCCTACGGCAGGATTGTGCCTGGTATGCTAAGTAACGGCCCAGTGTGCAGTGGAGCAGAGTGAGTGATGAGCAGAAGAGCGGAGGACAGAGCTCTTGTGTGACTCTGTAGACCGTTATGAGGACTTTGGCTTTTACTCTATGAAGAAATTATAGGACTTTAATGATATTTCCAAAAGGTTTCTTTAGCTGCTATGTGAAGAATAACGGCTTCTAAGACTTTGGAGAGATGGGACTCCTGTCCAAAGGAAGGATTGAAGTAGAGAGGACAGTCAGGAGGCTGTCACAGCAGTGCAGGTCAGAGATCAGGGAACAGCAGGAAGAACTGAGAAGGGTCCAGATTCTTGATATATTTTGAGGAGGTACCCAGCAGGATTTTCTGCATACAGGCTGCATGAGGAAATTAGTAGACAGGGATGCTGCCAGCAAGGTTTCTGGCCCAAGTAACTGGAAAAATGAAGTTGCCATCAAGTGAAATGGGGAAACTGCAGGTCAAATAGGTTCTGGAGCAGGTGTTGGGGGGGAAAATCACTAATTCAGTTTGCGACGTGTTGAAGTTTGAAATGTTTATTTGACAGCCAAGTAGAAAAATGTCTAAGTAGCCAGTGTGTAAGTAGATTGGGAGTTTGAGGGCCTTTTCTAGGTAAAAGATAAAAATATTGAAGTTGTAAGCATGTAAATAGTATTTAAAGGGATAGGTTGGATGATATGACGAAGGGAGTAAGTGCAGACAGAAAAGAGAAGAGGACCAAGGACTGAGCCCTGGGGCCCTTCAATCTTAAAAAGTTGGGTAGAGGAGGAAGGACCAGCAAGAGACCATAAAAAAGTGCTAGTGTGGTAGAGATAAGCCAAGAAGATATACCGTCTTAGAAGTCAAGAAAGAAAAATGTTAAAGAGAGTGATCAGCCTTATCAAATGCTACTACTGGTAGATCAGTTATGGGATAAACTTTGACTATTGAATTTAGCCAGATGGGTGTCTGGTAATGATGAGAGCAGTTTACTGGTGAGAGAGAGTTTCTAATGTTTCCTCATTAAGTATCAGACAGACTCATTTCATGTGTGTATCTTTTATTATATTATAGAATATCCTTCTATCCCACCTCACTAAGAGCTTAAATCAGAAATCTTTTTCTATGAGTAATTAGTTTAATAGCTACTTCTAATAATAAACTAGACTGCATATAATGGAATATTCAGCTATAAAAAGGAATGAGATACTGGTACATGTGGATAAACCTCAAGACCAAACTAAGTGAAAGAACCCAGACACAAAGGCCACAGATTGATGATCCTATTTATATGAAATAGCAAGAATAGGTAAATCCATAGAGACACAAAGCAGATTGATAGTTTCCAGAAGCTGGGGAAGGAAAGAATGGGACATAATTGCTTAATGGGTAATGGGATTTCCTTTTGGGGTGATGAAAATGTTTCAGAATTAGAAGTGGTGACTGCACAATATTGCAGATGTACAAGATGCCACTGAATTCTTCACTGTATGGTGGTCAATTTTATGTTATGTGAATTGTGCCTCAATTTAAAAAAATACTGGGAAAAGGAAAAAACTGTGGCTCACAGGCCAAATCTGGCCCACTGCCTATTTCAAACCATGAGATAGGAATGGTTTTTGCATTTTTTAATTGTTGAAAGAAAATCTAGAGAAGAATATTTCATAACATATGAAAATTATATGAATTTAAATTTCAGTGTCTCTAAATAGAGTTTTATGGAGACATAGCCATGCTCATTTGATTACTTGTTACTTGTGTCTGCTTCATGCTACAATGGCTGAGTGGAATAGATATAGTAGAAAATGCATGGCTTGCAAAACCTAAAATATGTACTCTCTTGCCCTTTACAGAGACACTTTTCTTGCCCCTAGTTTAACTCCTCAGGAAGATAAAACAAACAAAAACCAAAAAAACAAGAAAACTCCTTTATGGCCAAGCTTTGCATGGTTGATGAGTTTTCTTCTGGAGAAATCCTCCATTCTGTTATCAGAATCTCCAGATTCTTGAGATATAAAGTGTTTTTCAAAGAAGGAATTGGGAGTTATCTGCCTTCCTCCTGGTAATTATGCCTTCACTTGATTAGCTTGTAAACTACATTTTAAAAATACTACACTAGATGACAAGAAAGCATTTCTAATGCTGTGGTGAATGTCGTAAAAATGTCATTGGTGGCGTGCTCAGCACGGGCGAGATTCTTACAGAGGAGTAATTCTGTCCCCTCTCCATCCTGAAAGGGTAAACTCCAGAGAAGGTTAAGCTCCATGGTCCTCCCCAGCTCTCAGCCTCCTTTTTCTCACCTGCTTCCCTAAAATCAAAGTGGCAAATGAAGGCAAGGGAGGAACCCACCCATGTCAACAGAACGACATTCTCGGTTCTGACAGCTTCTCTCCACAATCCCTTCCAGAGCTTCCCAAATCCTATTCTGATTTGAAGTGTGAAGCTTCACATCTCCAGTGGTCCATCTTTCTAGAGTGTGGATGAAAGTGCCTACCCATTCATTTTGTTTTGCTTTGTTTGGGGAATGTTTGTTTGTTTGAATATTCTCTCCTCAATCTCAAACTTTTCCCAGTGTGGTCCTTTGATACAGACCCTCCAGGGATATATGTGGCCCTTTAATACAGAGATGCTCCAGATGAAGGCCCAGTTTTGCCCTGCAGACGTTCTCGTAGAAAGCTGAGGGATCGATGTCGTGCAACTGACAGTCCACATGGGCTTTAACCTCTAGTTCTAATTCTCTCCATTGGCCACGGCTGGTGAAACTTTAATCAGCTTGGTCTGCATCAGGTGTTAAAAGTCCGAAATAATTAGCTTATCACATTAATATATAAAGAAAATGTAATTATTTATATTATGGTATTTAAATGTGTAAGTATTTTTAAATAAAAGTATTAATAGTTAATAAATAAGTATGAATCTTATTATAAAAGATCAATGGAGAGAATTCTTCTATAAATAATACATTTCTTTAGTATTTGATGCTGTACTCATGTTTCAAAGGTATTTGAGGTAAAACTTTACAGAGCAAGGATCACCTTGCTTATTTGTAAACTGAGTGTGGGGATTTGGGTGTAGTACACACAGGAGAGTAGAATGTAGACTGTGCTCTATCTGGGTCATGCCTCATTGAATCCTGAGCTTGGAACATCCAGCTCAGCCTTAAGGAATCTGGAAATCGTGGCCTCAGAAAGCCACCATTTAGAGCTGCAGGTGATGCACTTTCTAGCCCTGTTACCATTTGCTTTTGCATGTTGAGTTGTGCTTACTAAAAAGAGGGCCCCTTGGTTTTTCCACTTCGTGCTCATGACGCCCTTTCTCAGATGGGGAGACTGAGGTCAGAGGACAGGTGCCCATCCAAGGTCTCAGAGCTAAGGACTAATATCTCAATCTTTTGATACCTTAAGTCCAACTTCTTCCACCTCGCTATGGTACATTCATGTATTATGTGTGCATGTCTTTGCACACATATCCAGATCAAACATACAAATATAAGACTATTTATGCGTGGAAGTTATATTAAGTTGTAGAACAGCTATCCTGCTTTTGTACTTTTGTATTCTTCCATTTATATTTCTCCACCTTGACTCCACTCCTCCTTTTAAAAAGAATCAACCAAGATGAGGACATTTATGACATCAGTGTCATTTTCAAAACAAAAATAAGTCCCCGAGTAAGTACATATGAAATAGCAGTGTACACTTATATTGGCTAATGCATTTGCAGCCTTGATTCCTAATGCATTATTGATCGCATGAGTAATTGCCAGCTTAGCGGGCTTGGCAATGTCTGCAATGGGAAAGACTCTGTATTTCCCACACTTTCCTTCTGCATGTATTTAAGAACAATGGAGCCTTTAATTCCTTATACATACTGTGACATGGACCCGCATCTCTGCAGTGGTGGCTCATCCAAAAAATTCCTGTTCACATCTGTCAGCTGTGAAAGCGCATCTGTTACCCTTCGCAAATATGATCAGAGTGCCTCTTCCAAAGAGGATGTTGGACAGGAACCATTGCTGACCCAGAATCTTCTCAGGGAAAACTTTGGTATCTAGAAACTCTTTGCTCATTCTCCTCCAACCTTCCAACCCTATCTTCAATGGCTGTGGTAACATACTTGTATTTTTATTCTATGATTATCATAAACAGTCAGAGCTGAGAGAATCATGCCTTTGTAATTTTTCCCTTTTAATTTCAATAGAAGAAATCCAGACCAGGTCAGGGTAGAGATCTGCCCATGTGCAGATGTCTGGCAGGAGGCAGTAGGGATGAGGGAAGAGAGCTAGGCTTCCAAGTTGTATAGACCAGGACCCTCATCCCCATCTCTGTCCTCACTAGCTGTGTATACCTGGGCTTCAGTTCACTCTGTAACAATGAGAGAACAAAAATCCCCTACCTCACAGGACTATGTGGATAGATACAGGGAAAAAATTGCAGTATTGAGTTCCATAGCTAGTGAGTTATGTATTCACCCCAACTCAACATTCGTCCGTTCTTTTCCATCAAAATTATTGATTACCCCCGCCTTCTTCATTAAAATGATGCCTTGCTTATAACAGGTAACAAGTATTAATAAAATGAAGAAACATCCAGGAAACTGCATAACAGTGCACAAGACCTCGATAATTTTTAATTCCTTCCCGCTTTCTTTCCTTTCTGCAGAATCAGAGTGAGAATTCATTTCTGACTTCTAGTACAATGTTCTTTCATCTCAAGTGTGTGTGTGTGTGTGTGCGCGCGCACGCGAGTGTGTGTGTATTGACCACCAAACTCCTTCCATCTTAATTATGCTGATTTTTTCCTCCATTCATTTGTTTTTCTCTCAAGTCACCTCTGTCCATATGAGAAGAGAGAATCATATTCAGTTACTCCATTTGGCTTAACTGGCTTCGTGTGGACTCACAGTCTTAAAGATCATCTCCACACCATTACTTGACATCAAAAAGAAGTCACATGTGAAAGTCATGGAAATACGTCCCATGTTCTGCATATATTATTTTTAATTCCACTATAGAGCATTGACTCTTCCAAATCATCCTGTTATTATTTAGATTTTGAAGCCACAGTTTTTAATAAAGAAGCCACCAAAGATACAGAATTGAAGCATTCCCATACTGGAAATCAGCATTCCACATGTGAGCATTCAGGCCATCATTTATATGGGTGCACTCAATTGTAAACTCATTGCACCAGTATAGGGAACCATGGCTGAGGTTACACCTACACACTCCTATAATCGGGCATGTTTAGGTATGGAGGCGCAGGCATTTCCAAGTTGTAGGTATGAGATGAACGCAATGATGGAAGTCTGAAGCATCTCTGCCAAGACAGCAGAGAGCTCAGAGACGCTGTAGTAGGTCATCTGGGAGTCGTCATGGGAGCTCATACCAGAAGGAGTTCTCAGAGGCCAGTGTAAGCTGTTAGCTGGGAGGAGTCCACAAGCAAAATGACATAAGTCAAGGGGCACGGCTCATCTGATTCCAGTCCAGATAGTTTTCAATATCTGCTCCAAGGAGAGTATGAAGAGCCAGTAGCAGAGACAGAGACAATGATTCCAAGAATCAGCTTTCAGCTCACTTCCTAGGTCAGGCAGGCATTGCATGGAACAGTATCTGGCCTGGATTGTAGGGCCACCCAGGACCTGGAGAGTTCTGAGTCCCAGCAAACCCAGATTCAGTCACATTGGAATATGGGTATGAAAAACAAGACCGTCCAGTGGGGGGCCCATACAGTGCAGATCTGCAGATAGAGTAGAATCCAGTAGTCACACAAGCCTCCAGGATTTGGGGCCACAAGGAGATATCTAGCTCTTTCCATAGAATGACGGGGATGTACCACCAGCATTCTCTTAGCCTGAGTGCTTCTCTGGCCCAGGCCTGGGTAAGCTTATCATTCCTTATGGACTGTAGTATACCAGCCAAGCACTTTTCTAGCAACAGAGGTTCCAGAGGTGAATTAACTACCTAGCGTCCCATGTCGAGAACCTGTTGTGACAGGTACTCTAGGAACAGTGAGGAAGCTGGGGAGAGTGATGGGTTCTGTATAATGGAAGGGGGGTGCAGGCAACTTTGGAGAATATTTAAAAGGGGTTCGAGATGAGAAGCTGTTTAGCAATTGAACAAGAAAGGCAGAAGAGGCTGTGTGAGCAACCCTTCAGAAGCCTAATCCAGCCACCCTTGCCAAGAACCACAAATGATCTAGGAAAACAAAGGAAGTCAAGGTGGAATATACTGAAAATGAGGCAAAGCAAGTGGGCAGGGGGTCACATCACAGAGGGCTTCTTAACAGATTCCCACATAATTCTGTCCCATCCCTTGTGTCAGTGTTCATTTGAGGGTAAAGGACCCATGGATAATGCTAGCTGCATTATTATGCCCATCTTTATTATCCAGCAGAGATTTTTTTGTTATAGCCTTTCGTTTAAAAATACTGTTATCTTTCTACTGTTTGCATAGTTTCTAACCCTTAAATGCCTCTGGTCTGTCCAGGCACCAAAAATTCACCTATTGCTTTTGGTCTCATCTCTCTGGCTTTGAGACCCTCCTGTAACATGGACTTTTGGTCCTCGGTGTGTCTGCACACTTTCAATACAGGCTTTCGCACAGTTTCCTCTCCCAGCCATGGCATGGCCCCCTGCATCAGCAGAGGGCAAAGGTGGCCCAGTATCTGAACCCATAAGAACAGGGGCTGGTATGTCCTTGAACTTTTTGACCTGTATTTACCTTTGAATTATTTATAGGTATTTTATGTAATCCAAGATATATTTATGGATCTATTTATAGATATTCTATTTTTATATATATATAGTTCTAAATTTTTTAAGGTTTTTTTTCCCCAAATCATAGTAAAGAGTCTTTTTCATTACCTAAATTACGTTAATTTTAGGGGCGCCTGGGTGGCTCAGTCGTTAAGCATCTGCCTTCGGCTCAGGGTGTGATCCTGGCATTCTGGGATCAAGCCCCGCATCAGCCTCCTCTGCTGGGATCCTGCTTCTTCCTCTCCCACTCCCCTTGCTTGTGTTCCCACTCTCGCTGGCTGTCTCTCTGTGCATCAAATAAATAAATAAAATCTTTTAAAAAATAAAATAAAATAAATTACATTAATTTTTAAACAAATAAATTGTAGGAGTAATTCCATAGTTGGAGAATCTGGATGCAAACTAATTGTTAGTAACAATTACAACTGTTATTCTACACAAATTAATTTTTACTCATTCTCCATATTATTTTCCTGGTTAAGGGGTCTTAATTGTAAATGCTTGGTTTATTCTATTTCATCTTTAAGTGACATAATATGAAAATCGACTAAGCAATGCCTCAATGGCCAAATGTTACTAAAACAATTCTGGCCAACTGTTTTATAGATATATGTGATCAATTTTATTTTTCAAAAAAAGGAGCCTGTCATCCAATGTGGTTGATTAGCCATTGCATTGAGAAAAATCCCTTTTATATTTCTCCCAATATCTACATAGAGACTCCCTTATTCATAAGAGTTTCAACACTTGGTTCCTCTAGAGATGGCTCACTTATCCATAATGGTAAATGATAACATGCTCATAAAACAGCCCAGTGCCAGAAACACTCAGCATTGCCCTGATTTGCATTGATCCATTCCAAACTCCGTTTGAGTATCATAACTAACATTCTTATCAATTTTCCACTGTAACTCCTAGAACTATCTTAGATTTATCCCAGAAGTTCAAGTCCCAGGGAAGAACTGATGGTAATGTGATGAGCTAGCTCCATATTTTCCCTATATCTCCATAAAGCACAGACCACATCAATCCAAGGGGCTGATACAACCCAGCTTCCAGCAGCTTCATTTTTATTTGCTTTTTGCCACAGTAGGACATGAGAATAGTTTAAATATGGTACAGATGGTACTGAAAATACTTCAGTGGAAACTTTCTCATCCTATAACCATGACACTTATGAAAGGCAGCCACTTTCATCTTCTTTAATGTCTCTTCTGGTGTTTATTTCAATATTTCTAAATGTTGTGCTCTACTATTTATTGATTAATGAAACATTAATTGGCCTCTGGCTGTCACCTCTCCAACACCCCCTGCTTCTTCCCCTCTGCCTTGCTCTCGCCTTCCCACAAGAGGTACATACAGCACAATCTTTGTTGTTCCTTTGTCCTCATCTTCCCAAGTAGTTCTGTCACAATTTTGTGTGAACTTGATAGTCAGTGTATACACTATTGTGACTATTGCTAACTTCTGATTCAAATATTGTACTCAAGATCACATTTCTTTCCTTACACAGTTTTTATATTTCCTCAATTAGAAATCACCTTTTTAATTCTCTTGAATTTTTATGCACCTATAATTGTTTTTTTTTTAATGCTTTCATGTATCTGTCAAATGCCATATCTATTACAGCATCCAAACCTGAAAAGCATCAATACACTTCTAAGTTACACTTTTCCCCCAGGGGTATGGCCTTACTTCATCTCGTAGCACCTGTCTAGAGCTACTTCAGAGCTATCACAGGGCATATCATTTACCTCTCCTCTGTGTCAATTCCTCTGTTGTGCACTGGATCCAGCAGTTTCCTCTTCCTTGATTTATTCCTTGATCTTTCTAAGGCACATTTTTCATTAGTGTTCTAAGAAAGGGTATGTGGAAAGCAAATATTTTGAATCCCTGACTATGTGTCTATTCTGCCTACATAATTGTTGGTAATTTGCCTGGGTATAAAATTGTAGGTTGGAAAGTCTTTTCTCTCAGAATTTTGAAATTCCACAATTTTTGAGAGTTCCTGATCTTCCTGTTTCCAAGTTGCTGTTGGAAAATCCAATCTCCCCTTTTTCTACTAAATTCCTTGCCATTCCTCCAGTTGCTTTCTGTCTTCTGATTATATGTTGAACTCTCTTCAGTGCTTGCCACTCTTCCCAGTAACCTTGTTATTTGGGGTTTATACCACTTTTTATTCTTGGGCTAACATTTTAGTGGGCTTTGGTATGAATAAAGGGGACTCTTGTCTGGCCAGTCCACCATGTTTACTCAAAGTCCAGTGACATCTTCATGCTTCTGAGTATTTAAATCCATGTGATCCCCTTTACATATATGTCAACACTATTACTGTTAGCAACCCTGGGAGAACTTAGAAGTATTGCCATTCGATGAGGAGACAGCTGAGGCTCCAGGAATGTTAGTAGCTTTCTTAGGTTTAAAGGGCCAGCATGAGACAGATTCTAATTTAAAATCATGTTTTTCCCACTCTTACTGAGGCATAAGGGTCACATTCAGTGATGCCTTTGTGATGGGGTTCACTAGTAATGGGTCAGACCATAGCTTTCCCATATCCTGCTACAGTAAACTAACACTACCAAGTGATGTGAATTATCCTATTCTCTGAGCCACAGAATACAGGCTTTCCTCTTCAGTCACTCCTGTTATTCCACAATAGAAATTGGAACACCTAAAACCAAATTATTGCTGGTGATCTGACTCATTCAAATAGTGGAGTATATTAGAACAGACAAGGAAAACAGAAATTACATTGTTCGGGTCTGAAGGAAAATATACCTTAATATATAATGGTGCTATTTCAAGTCCAACACACACTGAAATAACTCTTCTTTGAAGCTTTTACTCACATTCTCTCATAGGGCACAAATAGCATTCTCTAATTTGAAAACAAAGAAATAAATGATTGCTTTCAAAGTCTAGTGTTTAGAAGGCATTGCGGTAACCACTCTCAAAAAAAGGAAAAGAGCTTTTCCAACTAGTATTTATGAACAGGAAAACATAGCCAGTAATTTATGGTTTGTTTATATGTCACTTTGCCTTTCTGTGGTTATAAGAGCAGACACACTTTGTGCTAAATGATACCTCCTTGAAGGGAATCTTCAGGTAATACCTACTGAAGGGTTTGTGGATCTTTGTCCAGACAAGAGTTTGCCTGTGGCTTTTCCCAGCTGAATATCGTGTTCTTGTACTCCTTTTTTTAATCGTCTAATTACCCTCATTCATATCTTCATGTACCTTAACCCCAGTGAAGGGAGGAAGTTTTAGGCTCAAGCAGAGGGAACATAATACTAGGCAGGACCTAGTATCTGGACCTGGACCCTCTTCTTTTTTTTTTTTTTAAAGATTTTATTTATTTGACAGAGAGAGAGACAGGCAGTGAGAGAGGAAACACAAGCAGGGGGAGTGGGAGAGGAAGAAGCATGCTCCCAGCGGAGGAGCCTGATACGGGGCTCGATCCCAGAACGCCGGGATCACGCCCTGAGCCGAAGGCAGACACTTAACAACTGAGCCACCCAGGTGCCCCTGGACCCTCTTCTGACCTGGACCCTCAGGCTTCTCATCTGTGGAATAAAATCATACCCACAGATGATCTTCAAGTCCTTTCTCAGCTCTTGAATGCTGCTTCTACACCATCAATGAATCAATTCCACTGAATTATCTCAGTTGGTCACCCCTGTTTCAGTCCATGTGTGGCTGTGAGAGAATTTGTTGGTTAATGTATTTAATACATATTTATTAGACATCATACTCAGAGCTGGGTACACAGTGGCAGATGAACAAACACAGCACTTAGCCTCATTGGGTTCACAGTCTAGGAGGAAAGGCATACAAAAACAAACTCTCGAATGAATAATTGTGGTAAATGTTGTGAAAAACAACAACGGAGTGCTGTAAGAAAGAATAATTTAAAAAAGATAATTTAGACAGGAAAGGGGGAATGTGGCCAAGAAAGCTTCGTGGGAGGAATGACAAGAAACCCAAAGGATGAGGATTGTCTAGCCAGATGAAGAGTGATAGAGACAACATTCCAGGCATTTAGGGCAGCATGTATGAAAGACCCTGAGGAATTAAAAAGCTTGTGCCTTCAGGGAATTCGCAGAAGACCGTGTGACTATAGTACATCGAACAAGGCTGTTGGCCTGAGATAGAGGCAAATATGAGCTCCCGCCAAATCATACAAAGCCTCCCCACCATGCTGAGCATTTTGTATAACCTCAGAAAGTCGGGGAGAACCTACTGAAAGCTGTTTACTCAAGAAAGAGAGGTGATTCAAGTTGTGTTTAAATGATTGTTCTGGTTACTGTGCATGCATTAGAGAAAGACAAAAACAGATAAACTAGTTCAATTAGGAATTAGTCTGGACAAGGGCCAATGGTGGTTTGGATGGTGGAGAAAAGGGTGGTTTTCACATATGATCTTGGGGTGTCCTTATTTTGCTTCTGTAGTCAGCCGTGTATGCAGCAGGATACCTGTGGCCTCATGTCTCCAGGTATATGTACATCTTAATGCCTATGAGACGTAGGGAGTCCCATTGCCTGTCCAGTGGTCTTCTTGGTCAGCATTCTTCATGTGGGTGTAGCCACAGCTCTGTGTCCCACAGACTCCAGGTGGGACCTAAAAGCCTAGCTTTTAAAATAACCTCCTTGAAGCTTCTCTAAGTAGGATTGAGTACAGAAGGTCCAACCCTTGTCACTGTGTGGGAGGAGCAGGATGAAAGGAATAAGACCTCAACAGCTCCACAAGGAAACCCTCTTCAACCCCCACCTTCCTCACTTTTCTAATGTGCTTGATGTGCTTGGTCATCTAAGAGCTACAAACTCCCATCTTGGCAGTCTATTTTTGCAAGCCTATGAGGGGCCTTCCAGCTCACTAGCTCTGTCTCACACCACTTGTCTTGGACCAAGTGGAGACAGAAAACATCCCATTCTGACATCCTCCCCTAGCCTCCCTCCAGCTGCTCTGTAGAACATGCATGCAGGTGGCCAGCACCTGTCCCATTCCCTAAAACCCCCCTGGTCCTGCCTTCTTGTTTGCCCCCCAGCACTGCTACCTTGAGCTTCACTGCAGCAGCACAGGGTCACCAAGGTGCCTCTCTCCTCTGCCTCCTTTGTTCCCACCACATCATGGCTCCTTGTCCCAGGAGGCTGCATGACTCCCTACAGCAATGCTCTCACAGCCACCCACCTTCTCCTCCTCTTCCACCAGGCAGGAGCTGGTGTTGGATCCAGCCTTCCATCCCCACTTTAAGTACCATCAGCCTCTCTCTCACACAGACCGTGCCATTCCCCCTTTATTGGCCATTTTCCTGGGAGTCTGTCCAACAGCTCAGCCTCTGTGAGAGGAACTCGGGTAAAAATGGGCAAAATTTCAGCACTTGCACTCCCTGGCAAGACATACAGAGGAGCAAAAATGGGTGGCTTCTATGAGGAGCAGAGAGAGTGTCATTTGCTAGCTTGAAATGAGTGAACAGTGACAAAGAGAAGGCTGAGATTTTCTGGAGTAATGAAGAGGAAAGGAGTAGAAATAAACCAAAGCTGGTAACTTAAGTGGTACTAGATGTGGGAGAAGGTTAAAGAATCTACCATAAGCTCTTGTCCATTTCGAAAGCTTCATGCTAAAGTCACAGAGAAGAATGACCTGGGTTTGGGGAGTAACCACTCTTTCAGGGACTTCATGCTACTCACCAGGTAAAGGCAAGCTGTATCCTAACCAAAGCTCACGCATGTCTGACAGGAGCAAACGCTAAGCATGGGCTGCGCTGCAAGGCCTGTAAGATGAGCATCCACCACAAGTGCATGGATGGCCTAGCACCCCAGCGGTGCATGGGCAAGCTGGTAAGGGCTGGTGCCAGGAGTGAACCCAGAACCCCTTGCCTGTCCAAACTCCTTCCCTGTGGCACCTTGATAGCCAGACACTAGGAAGGCAACCCCCAAATCCCTGGCCTACCAACCGGGCTTTTTTGTTGGCATAATGATCAAGCAGAAGAGGAGCTTTATCAACCTGAGAGATAAATGTTCCCCATGTGAAAAGGACTCCATGTCTTTAACAGGGTGACCAGCTTGTCCCAGGTTGGAACTTTTTCAGTTTTAGCACCGCAAGTCCCACATCCTGGGACTGTCCATGTTTTAAAGTAGAAAGTGAGGCATCCCAGGAATCCTCTCAGCCCAGAAAAATTGGGTGGCTGGTCACCTCAGTGCTAAATTGGCTGGCAGATCAGTGGATGTCACAAAGGAGAGAGAGTTTAACCACAGCCCTAAAAATTGAGAGAGTAATAAAAATCAACGCACCACTTTAAGAGATCATGGTGATCAAACCAAGGAAGGTCAGATGGCCCAGGTCCGTTCTAGGCTGGTCATAGCATGTTGGTAGCATGGGCTTCCGTACTGGTGCCACATGTGGATAAAAAGCAACCCAGAGCCCTTTTGAGGGTATTGATACTAGGATGGCCAAAGAACTGCCAAAGGGACCAAGAATGTCTACCCTGTAGATACTTAAGCTATGGCAGCTGCCTTCAAAATTTTAAGACCTGTCATACAGAAGAGGAATTCTCTCCCATTCTGTGGCTCCAGGGAAAAGACCTAGGATCAGTAGATACCAAGTCTTAACAAAAAGATGATATCACCAAAGACCTCCCTCCATGGTTAGTGAGGGCTCCCCCCACCTGCCCCCAGCATTGGCAGTGTTTAAAAAAAGGAAGATACCGCTTGCCAGGAACATTGGAGAGTATTCTGGAATTCCAGTAGGGGCCAGGCCACAAAGTTCCCTTCCAACACTGGGATATAGTAACTCAGGGTTCTTAGAGAGTTCATCTCCTTACTCTGATTGGCAATGTCCTCTTCTCTAAAACCCCTGCCTCACCTGTTCCCCTCCTCCTCCTCCAATGGTGATTCCCATAAGCCAAGGCAAAGACTGTGAGTGAGAGGTCAGAAAAACATGACAAAGTCTAGAACACAAGGCAAATGACTCTGGTAGGGCGGGGGGGGGGCTTGTCATATATACAAGGTCCTTTTGGCCTCCCTCTGAGGTCTGCTTCCCCTTGCCGAGGCATTTGTGGTGAAATAATGCACACCAGTCCATTTGTATCCTGGGAGATAATGAGGAGCCTAGACCAAGGGAAGCTGCTATAGTCAGCAGAAGGAGGAGAGGCAGGAAAGGGAAGGGAAGGGCTGGGGCTTGCTTTCTAGGTGGAGTGTAGCTTGCTTATTGCCACCTGCACTTCCCGCTCCCCCACTTCAGGGATAAATTCTAGGACAAGCCAGCATCTTCAAGGGCGACAGAGGGGTGCCCCTGGAGAAACCAGCTGGTATTATTTTCAGAGCTCTTGTGTGGTTTTCTCCATCTCTTCAGTGACATTAAGCCTTTCTCTTTCTCATTTTCTCTCCAGCCAAAGGGGTTTCGGCGTTACTACAGCTCCCCCTTGCTCATTCATGAACAGTTTGGATGCATTAAAGAAGTTATGCCCATCGGTGAGTTGGGACACTGATGGGTTGAGCTGGGTTTTGAGCAGCAATTAAGAGCTGTTGCTCTCTCAGGTGCATCTGGGTGGCTCAGTCGTTAAGCGTCTGCCTTCGGCTCAGGGCGTGATCCTGGCATTCTGGGATCGAGCCCCACATCAGGCTCCTCTGCTGGAAGCCTGCTTCTTCCTCTCCCACTCCCCCTGCTTGTGTTCCCTCTCTCGCTGGCTGTCTCTATCTCTGTCAAATAAATAAATAAAATCTTAAAAAAAAAAAAAGAGCTGTTGCTCTCTCAGGACCATAGATCCAGTGGGCTATGTCTGTTCATCTGTCTGGTGGCTGACTGGGTTATGATTGTTTGCTTTGCTGCAGAGGAAACATAAGGAGGAGCAAATTCTCCTCTCCCCGATGAAGTTTGAAAAACACTCAAGTCCCAAAGGCTGCTGATATGCTCTACCACCCATCAGCAGAATGGCAGAGTGGAAAGAACGTGGAGCCTAGCATCCCACAGACCAGGCTCAGAGCCCAGCTTTCCCAATGACCCACTAAGTGTATGTCTGGACAAGTTACTCAACATGTCAGATCGTATAAATGAAGAACAGCAAAGGCTGCTTTTCATAATTGTTGCACAAAAATGTAAATTATAGACCAACGCTTGGAAGGAACTCTGTGAATATCAGTTTTTCTTTAATGAGGACAAAAAAATATCTTGTATTTATAGATATTTCTGGCTTGAATTTATTCTTTAACAATATATTTCAGTTTACTTCTATTTTTTTCTCCCTCTCTGAGAATCTGCACATCTCTTTTTGCCTTTGGAGGGGGGCAAGTTTTAAGCTGGAAAGCTTTTAAACAAATTCACTAAGTCTGGTAATGTCAAATTCTTTCAAAAACACTTGCCTCCTACTGCAAACCATGAGTCTCGCTCAAGGTTTCGTACCTTGGCAAGCAGAACCTCACACTAAAGGAAATAAAGCTGGTGCCTGGGCAGAACCTTGAAACTGGAGTCCTGGGGATAGATAACAAAAGAGGAAAACCAATAAATCAGGAAGCATCTGGGAGCAGAGAGCTCTGGATGTAAGTGGTGGGTACACGGGAAGGACTTGGCCAATGGACGCATATTGTGGGGAGGTCCATCTTCCAGGAAAGCTTGACCACACACAGCTCCATTTTCCCAGGGGTTAGTGAGTCTGTGGCACAGAACCTTCCTCTCAAGTGCTGTTGACCCAGGAGGTGTGATAAATGCCTGTCTGCCTTCCTGATGGTGAGTAGAGGAAACCTGTCACTCAGATGATCTTTCTCTTCCATTGCAGCCTGTGGCAATAAGGTGGACCCTGTCTATGAGACCCTCCGCTTCGGCACCTCCCTGGCCCAGAGGACGAAGAAGGGCAGCTCCGGCAGTGGCTCTGATTCGCCTCACAGAACCTCTGTAATTATCCTCTTCCTCCCTCAGTCCACCTGCAGTGCTCTGCAGAGGGCAGGCCCCAGGCACTGTAGCACAAGGAGTTCCCCATAAATGCATTGTGAGGGCAGGTCTTTGGGAGTCAGCCAGCTTCTGAAGGGAAATCCCACCTCACGAAAGGTGAACTTCCTGTTCGTTGCCAACACCTAGGGATCATCTTACTTTCATCCTCAAAGACCATGCTCTTGCCTCATGCTCCTCGACTCTCCATATACTCACCCTCCCTGGCCTCCCAACAATATTCCATCACATGGCAGTCAACGCAGAAAGGTTTCACCCAAACAGTGACAGAAGCAGGGAAGTCCCAGCTGTGGCCAGTTCTCCTTCCAGCTACACCCCAGTTCAAGAATACAGCTCTTTCTCACATTTTTTCAATCTTTTCTCTATAAGACAAGATACTCCCCTTGGTTTCACACAAAAGCTGCCATCCCCAGGAGGCACTGGACCTACGAATTAGCGGGGCTTGTCTCCATGGGACACTCATCCTCCAGACACCTCTCCCACGTTTTATTTGGTCTAAAATAATTGCCCCGTGCATCCCTGTGACATGCTCTCATCATCCTATCTCTGGCTGTCCCAATCAGAATTTCTATAAATGCCCCATGATGCCACACAACTCTGCCACTCATGCTGAAGGCCACCATCCCTCCTACAGAGACAAGGACCTTCCAGCTGATGTTGCCAAATAGGATGGCTTGCACCCAGTTACTGGTTCTATTGTTGCAGCCCCTATTAGAATGGGGACATCAGTGCAAAGCACAGATGAGCCGCCAGGTGGTTTGCCCAGCCAGGTCCTATCAACGTCAAGTGATTAGGGTGGATCATGGGAGAAGGGAGAGGTGCATACCCATCGGAGGGGTTCTCAGGGGCTGAGTCAAAGCAGCACCCTCAATAGGTACTGGTCAATCCACAGGATAATCGAGATGTTGTGTGGATAGATATGTAGGTCAGATGGGTGAGTAGGTTGGTTTGAAGGTCCTCTGATTGATGCCACATGGTTATCCTAAATGCTACTTTTTTTTTAAAGATTTTATTTATTATTTGAGAGGGAGCATGAGCAGCAGGGAGGGAGAAGCAGATTCCCCGCTGAGCAGGGAGCCTGATGTGAGGCTTGATCTCAGGACCCTGAGATCATGACCTGAGCTGAAGGCAGATGCTTAATCAACTGAGCCACCCAGGCACCCCTAGATGCCACCTTTAAACTCACTGAAAGCCCTGTTCGTCATGCATCCCCTAACTTCTAAGAAGGAAGAACCAAAACTTGTTGTCGTCTTTTTCCTTGCTGACCCTAAAATTGATGTCAATTAGTTCTCTCTTTTATTCGGTTAGCAAACCATGAATTAAGTGCCTGCAGTTCACCAGTACTGTAGCGGACACAGAAGAAGGGGAGGGCATGACTCCTTACCCTCGGAATTCACCACTTATTCCAGAAGACGAAAGCAGTAGAACACAAAGCAGATGATGGTGCCATCATTTGGCACTTTTTAGGAGTACACTTTTATATGTCTTGTACTATTTGTATTAAGAATAGGATCATCACATACATGTTTAGAGTATTATTATGGCTATATCATAGGAGCACTGCAGGATTTCAGAGTAAAGAAGGAAAATGTTTCAGTAGACATTGCCCTCAAACCAGTGCAGGTATAAGTTGTGACATTTTAAGGTACCTGATCCTGATGATCTCCCTAGGGAGGCTATGCATCAAACTGGCAGTCCCGATGAAAATGTTGGTTCTGACGACATGGGTTGGATGATAATAAGAGTATAAGTGAATTTTCTAGCACAGAGCCTGGCACTCAATAAATGGAAGTTGCTGATGTTTTGTTTTCATTTAGCATTTAGCCCTTGGCTGGGTTTTCTTTGAATTTGAGTTATGACAAAGTGAAACAAGGGTATAATCCATTAGAAAGGTAAATGTGTTCTCTGAGAAGGACATTTCCCAGGCCATTCCTCAATGCGGCCCATTCTTGGGCTCTATAAGAGGCTGGACTCACTCCAGGGTTCCACCTTGCTGTCCTGCTCAGCCCGTCTCCTCTCATGTGTCTTCCAGCCACTCCTTAAGTCAGGGATGTTCCCAGGGCTCTGCTCTGCCTTGGTCTTCCTGTGCTACTGGCTCTTCCTGATTATCATATTCACATTCCTCTGGTCCAAACACGTGTCCAGGCTAATGACTCCTTAGATACTTCTAGTCCTAACCTCCACATAGGTCCTACAGATATCTCTAAATCACCATGTGCAAGCTCAAATGATACTCCCCTGGCAATTGGGTCCTCTAACCCAGAATCAGAAATGTGTATCAAAAGGGCCCTTCATCTCTGTCCCCGATGCTGGAGGTTTGAATCTCATCATCTCTCGCCCAGGTTATTTCAAAGGAATAGCTGTGTTCCCCTCTTCCTTTTGAGTCTACTCTTAGCAATACCTCCAGATTTATCATATCTTAAAGAAAGACCTTGTGCAGTTTTCCAAATCGAAACACTGTATTGACTTGCTTATGCCCGAACAACGATGCGTAAACTCCAACATGGCATGTGAGGCCTGTCACTGCCCTGAAGACCCACCTTCCCTTGAACACACCAAGCTCTCTGACATCTTTGTGCCTTAGGACATGCTGTTTCCTCAGTTGAAGTTCTTTAAGACCAGCTTGGTTTTTACACAAACCAGGAAGAGTTCTCAGACTCCCCCAAGCATGATGAGTTGCTCCTCCCACAGGCCTTCAAAAAATCTCTTTCTTATGGGATAGAGATGATTTCAATGTAATTTTCTGCTTTTGCCTCTCTTTCCTGAACTAGATACTGAGTGACTATACACCAGGACCCTGTTCCCTATTCATCTCATTATACCAGGACTGGCACCTAGTGGGTGCCCAAGAAATGCTTGAAGAGTGAGGAAGAAGTAACAGGGGTTCTTAAAGACTGACTTCAGAACCCTCAAAATTGACCTGACCTTTTGTTTCTCCTGCCCCCAGTCCCATGCACACTTTGTAGCTCTCTGGACCTCTGTGATCTGCCCAGTTGCTGGGCCTTGCCCCCATCTTGTTTCTACCTCTATGCAGACAACATCTCTCTTCCGGGTCTGGGTTGGGTACCCCTTCCCTGGGCACCCATAGCAACCAATTCATCAATCATAGTGATTTGCAGATTGCTTGTTATTTTTCACTTTTGTGTTTCACTTTTTTCTCTTTCCTTTAGTTTCCTCCCCAACTAGATGAAGCTGCTCAAACATAAGGACGCTTGGTTCCCTTCTTATTTCTGTTGCTTTATACCAGTGATTCTCAAACTTTGGTGGGGATCTGGATCCACAGAAGAGCTTTGTAAAAATGTCAAGATCAAGGCCCTGTCCTACTACAACAAGCCAGGCCGTCCCTGTGCTTGATTAGCTCTCCAGGTGATTCTGACCCCCACTGAAGTTTGAGAACCACTGATCTGTAGATCAGGTCCTTAACCCCACGTACCACCTTACATCTTCTTTCGTAGGAGCCTGAGGAGGGCCATCGTTTCCCCCAGGGCCACGTAGAGCTGGCTGTCAGCCTATAGCCATCACCCCTTACAAATCAAAACTACGTGCCCAAAAGAAAAACACAAGCTGCTCTGACCACTTGCCCAGCGTGCTGAATGGGTCTTTCTCGAGTCTCTGGGGAGAGCCAGTATATCCTCAGTCCGTTTCCAGTGCCTGCGTCTCCCATGCTCATCTGAGACCGGCATTCATGGAAAGGCAAATGGAGAGCCAACCTAGGGAGGCAAGAGCAGAGAGGGGGCTCCCCAGGGTTGGCCCTGAGGTACCCACCTGGCAGCAGATGGCTGCCCCTGCATCCTGAGCTGTGCTGATCTCATAATGAGGAGAAGTCCTCACCCCCTCCGCAGCAGACAATGACCACGTTAGCCTCCACAGTTTGTTCTCATGGTAGAAGCAGCAAGAACGTCAGAGAGACAATTTAAGGATGTCCAGTTTGCTTTTCTGTCTGAAATGGTTTTGTTTCTATCCGTGTCTGCCCCCTACAGACTGGTTCTCGGGGCAGAAGACACGGTTTTCTGAATGTCAATAAGGTATCCATTCATCACAGTCCTTTTAAACTTCCTGACACTGGTTCTATCAGTAAATATTCTCAGAATTGTGCTGTGTGAAGGCATTGTTCTCAGGGCTGCAGGGAGACAAAGACAAATCAAATTGTACTTAAATGTCTGTCACTTCACTCTTTCCCCAGAGTCCCACTTGCTTCAATGAAGAAAACAGAAACAATTGATTGGTACTTTAAAATGATTTTGCTTCCTTCCTGCAGGGTCAGATGGTAATGAACTTCAGCCGCTTGCCATTCTAGCAGTTTTGTTAGGTCCTAAAGCTCACATATTCCCATGTTGCAAACTCTGTCCCACACGTTTGTTTCCTTCCAGGGCTGTCGGGGCATTGGCTTTACGTTGTTGGGAAGTCACTGCCTGGCTGTTTCTAAACCGTTATGTTTCTTTTAATGTGTTTTCAAATATTCTGGAATATAAAAGGCTGGATGGCTTTGGGAAGGCCAGCAGAAACCAAATTCAAAAACCTTCTGGGAGTCAGTTGGCTAGTTTATGAATAATCTTCAATTTTGTAAGATTAAATTAACATAATAATAGCAACTTTTGTTCAGAAATAGTGAGCTTCAAAGGAGCAGGGTATAAGTGACTTAGAAACCCTGTGACCTTTGTTTTTTTTCTTCTTTCTGATGTGTCATGAAAGTAAGAATGGCTGGGGAGAATCTTAAAGGCAGATCATAACAAAAATCAGTCTCTAGAGGGTGGTGCTAAAGTGCGCTGGAAGGCTAGGAAGACAAATTTGTTCCTCTGAAATAAGATATAAACAAATTGTTTTCAAAATGCGACCCTCTTCTGAGGCCCCCTAAATTCCTCTTCCAAAGAGGTGGGAGCCAGGCAGATGAAAGCCGGGGTATGGCCCTTTGATAGAGGCAGTCAGTGGTGTGCTGATAAATGTTCAACCACCAGCTGGGGCTGGACCCTCATCTGCAGCATTTGCCAATTTCCGCGGTGTAGAACTCCCACCGAGGCCTGTTTCAGGCCCCCAATGTGATGGCCCTGAAGGCTCTCACCAGCCCACATGAGCCTCCGCTGCACACCACCGGATGACGCTTGGTTGCATGAGCTCTGGAGACAACACCGGGGGTTCATACCCCAGCTCTGGCACTTAGTAGCTGTGGAACCTCGAGAAGGGTTCCTGATTTCTCCCTGGGCTCCACATTCCTATCTGAAAAGTAGGTCTGTCACAGGATTACTGTGAAGAATAAATGGATACATATATGGTTCACAAAACAGTACATGATAAATGGTTAGTTAGTAACCTTTAGCCATTTAGAGTGATGTTGTTGTTATTTCTGTAACCAAAGTGGAAGAATGACTATGGTGTCTCATATTAAAAAAAAAAAAAAGAAAGAAAGAAAGAAAAAGAAAAGGCAGAGTAAGTATTACATAAATAATTTTTCAGCAAGGGAAACAGCATTTAACTCATACCTACATAATGCACCCCTCAATACTGCCTCTTTTCCTCTATAATTAATACAAATCTTCCTCAACTTATAATGGATTACATCCTGATAAATTTATCATACGTTGAAAATATCCTAAGTCAAAAACTCATTCACTACAACTAACCTCCTGACCATCATAGTTTAGCCTGGCCTAACTTAAACATGCTCAGAACACTTACATTCACCTACAGTTGGGCAGAATCATCTAGCAAAAAGCCTATTTGATAAGAAAGTGTTGACTATCTCATGTGATTGAAACTGTACTGAAGGCGACAAACGATGGCTGTGTGATGGCAGAAGGGTCGTCAGTGTACCGTTTGTTCGCCCTCATGATCATGTGGCTGACCTGGAGCCTGGGGCACTGCTCAGCATCCCCAGAGACGACCTTCCCACATAACTCCAGCCCAGAAAAAGATCCAAATTCAAAATTCAGTGTACAGTGTCTACTGAATGCGTATTGTAAAGTCAAAAAATCATAAGTCGAACCATCATGGTTCTATATTTAAAACTCACCTATAAAAGAGCTCTAGTGGTAGTGAGAATTTGACATGACAGGGTATGGGCAGGAATTCTGATTTCTCTCTGTTGTGTCTTCCCTGGAAGCAGCCTGACTATGATCTGAGCATCTAGGCATTCATTCAGGCCTCACTGAGTGCCTATCATGTGCCCCCTGCCCACCCCTGCCACGAACCTACAGACACACCTGAAGGGAGCGACAGCACCCACGAGGGAACACACAGCCTCTCTGAAGTTAGCCATACAGACCAGAGAGCAGTGATTAGATTCCTCAGACAATGTCAGGGAAATTCTACCTTAATTCCTCTAATGACGTCAAATTTCTCTGCTTAGTTGGCCCACTGAAAGGATTTTGCTCATTCCATGTTGTTCCCTCTTTTCTCTAAGACTTCAGATCTTGTGGAGGTTCCTGAAGAAGCTGATGGGCCAGGAGAAGGCTATGACCCACGGAAACGCAGCAACAGTGGTGAGTGAGAGAGTGGGGAGGCAGGCATCACCCCAGCAGGCTTGTGAAGGGCACTATTCATCCCGGTCTGTGGCCAGGGAAAGTTGACTTCCAGTTCTCTACTTTCTCTACTAGCTCTGGAATTCAGTCTGAGCAAGTGTTCAATATTCTGGAGGGAAACTGGGCATCATTCCTGGTGGATCTCCGTGATTGGACCACAACATTCCCTGAGTTGTGTCTCCTGAGTTCTCATCCCTTATGGACTCAGCCACATTGAGGTCTAGGAGTCACTTCTGGACCTTTTTGTTAATACATCATTTCCCCCCACTAACCTACATTAGATTAGCAAACTGTTCTGTAAAGAAGCCACTCCCTGCTACAGTTGAGTACCCCAAGCCAGGTGGGTGGTGCTGCCAGGTGAGTATAGGCCTCACACGTGGCTCCCTCCAGCAGAGATAACCAAGACTGAAAAACTGATCTGTATGATCTAGCCGAGCATTCTTTATTAATGTTATTTAATTTTCTCACAGCTTAGGCCCTTGTTACAATAATTTCTAGAATTATTGAATGCTAACTACATACTGTTGCTTGCTAACATTAAGAAAAAACAACCTCTTAAACCAGAGTTTAAAGAGACAACCAGCCCCTTATGGATGAATCTTGCCCAGCCTCTCTGATGTCAGCAACTACTTAATCTTCACTCATTTATGCAAAAGGTATTTATGAAGTATTTACTATGACCAGCAAAAGTACATGAGTCACCAGGCTGTCCTCATGTCGCTCATAAGCTAGCAAAGTTTTGGGTTCTGATTCGCGTTGTTAACCTGCGCTGAATGTGTTCTCCTGGCGAAAGTTATCCCTGCATGGGAAGCATGGGGATGTGCCACCTTGGGTAGATTTTCCACTTGACTTCTTGTCTCTGCCCTTTCCAGACTGGAAGCAGAAGGTCTGCATTCAGTACCCCAGAGCTGCTTTCTCAGCAACTGTCTTATGCGGTGTCTCTTCCATTTCCTTAGCTCTAGGAGCTCATTCCTTCTCTTCTCTAGTTAGGATGGTGTCTCTGTGATTCCCACATGAGAATCCTCTGTGATTCTCCTTCCTACATAAACATCAATGTTCACCAGGGCCCCCCTTGCCAAGCCCACTCACATCTGCTAGAGCACACATCTAGGCTAAGGATTCCTTGGCATCATATGGGGAAAACTGCACTTTCAGATCAATGCAAACATTCACTGAGCACTTAGCAGTGCCGTTAGAGAGACGAATTAGAGAGCCGGCTGCCAGGGGAAACTCACAGCAGGGCAGTAATGTTACAGGACCATCCAGCCCAAGTCTGTCTAGCACTGCAGATACGGCAACTGAATTTGGCTGGAATTCTTCAGCATCTGAGCACAAGTTCACCAGACACGGGTATTAAACCAGACCTTCATGTTAACACTTCAAGTTTGGTCAGCTGCTCTGTCCTCTGAGTCTGAATTCTGCCTGCATCCTTCCCTGACACATCTCACCAGATTGCTGATGGTCTGCTCATCACTATGCACAGACATATTTGGCCCTGGCCCCTTCTTGCTCTGGAAGCTGACTACTAGACTTCAGTCAGTGGTCATGTGGCCTCAAAGCAAGGACCAGGCCTCTCTGCCTCAATCTCCCCATCTCTGAAATGAAGATAGCGATAATACCGAGTCCATATGGTGCTGTGATCATTAAATGAAATAATGAATATAAGTACTATCCGTACATTGATGACTCTGAAACTTCAGGCCCCTTTGCTGCCTCCAGATGCCTACCGTTCACTGGACACAGCCATCTGAATGTAGACTAGGCATCGTAAAGTTAACACACCCAAACTGGACTCAATTCACTCACCCACCCACCCCAACCAGTTCTTCCTCGTTGTCCCTGCTCAGTAAATAGGAGCTCCATTCTGCTAGACGATCTTACTCCAGGTCAGAACCCTTGGCATCAGACTTGACTCCCCCTTCTTCTCACATCTTGCCACCAATCTGTCAGTAAATCTTACTTTCTGCTCTTCAAAATCATTCCCTGCATTCCCTGCATGTGCCCACCACTTACCTCTCTGCCTCAGGCATCCTGGCCAACAGTACTGGTGCTCTTGCTCACCTCTTCCTCAGTAGTTAAGGTTTCTGTTTGCCCTGGAGATTTCTTTACTTAGAAAGTGGACTTTGATAAGTTTTTATAATGTGAAGGAGCTGTATTTGGGAATCATCAAAGTGAAGCATGTTTGCTGGTAATAAACTCATCATGAGGTCATCAAGTGTCAGAGGTGCAGCCTAGAGCCTCCCCATTCTCAAGTGTGGCCCATGGACCAGCAGTGTGGACATCACTTGAGAAGCTGTTAGAAATGCAGAACCTCAGGCCTTTCCAGAACTGCAAGATCAGAATTTGCATATGAATCTTATGAAAGTTCAAGAAGCAGGATGAGAAGTCATCTAGTCCAACTCCCTCCCCTCTAATACATACAACACATACATACACACACACACACACACACACACACACATGTATATTGTATGGATAAGGAAACTGAGGCACAAAGTAATACACTCAAAGACACAAAGTTGAATATTTGCCATTTCTTTTATGTTAAGAGGCATTTTTAGAGCCTAATTCATAGAAATCTGTTGAAAGAACTTAGCAAGCAATAGACCTCTATAAAGCTTTGGGGCTCTATTAACTATTCCTTTGACCAGCAATAGCTTTCTTTACAATGCACCCTTGGAAGCTGGAGGGATTAATTATGCAGCAGTTAGCTTCAAAACATGTACTTGTGATTGGATTTAATCCCCTGTCCATGCAATTTGGGAAACAACGCAAAGAGAACACCCTGCTTGTGTGTCCAGGTTCCCACTGGTTTCCCCACAGTCATGGCATGGAGGGTGCTGGCGTTTCAGAAGGAGTGCTTGGCTTCCGGTCACAAGCTGTTCTGTATGACGTGTTTCATTTATGTTCTAAAAATTACAGTGCATACAGGTGTCGTTTCTGCCAGCCAAAAGTCATGTCAAAATCCTTGAGGAAGATTTCCAAAGGCACCTTGGAAGAGGATACAATTCATACACCTTTCTTTCTTACCAAGCATGCAGTCTCTGTTTTCTCTCTCATGAAAGATATTGGGCAGGTCTGACTGTTTCTGGTTGTTTTCAACGCTATTTGTGGATGCATCAGAATATAGAGGGGAGAGTTGTTGTTCTTCACCTTTGGCCAGAAACTCCTCTTGAAGCAATGTGATGAGCAAAGGGAGAAGTAAAATCTAGGCTTCCTATTTCAGCTCAAAATGCCAAATAATGACGCCTTCAATAATTGCATTTCAGTATGACTCTATGTGATTATAACTTTCCTGGAAGAGAAGCAGAGGGAAGAGAACATTAGTAAGACAAATTCCTAGAAACATTCTTCAAAAAGAACTGGGTTAATCACATCCACTGAGGGTATTACAAAACCCAATGATACCTTACTTTTCGCTGAAGCAAAGAAATTTTGCCTAGAAGGAAAAAAAGCAAGCTCGGATTTGGAAAATTTATCCTTGCCTTTAACATGCACTGATTTTATATCTCACATTTTGATTTGTCACCCAGAAAATGAAGCAAATATTTTAATGTCTTCTTTGACAGATACCCTAGTATCTAGATGTCTTATATCTAGATCAGGTAAAGGTCTTTTTAAAAGCATAGAGGACTCTCTTTCCAGCTATGTGGAGGGCTGGATGCTTAGAGAAATTTTTTTCCACTTTAGCACACCTAAAATTGCTGGGAAAAAGAATTAAAAAGAAAGTTCCAGTTAAAGCATGGCTGAGCTGGCAGCAAAATAAAGCAATTCCTTAGAGTCTAGAAATGACAATAAAGCATGAATCCAGAGACATAAGCAGGTGAAGGCCATTGTTTAATCTACACATCCTTGGGGCCTTAGACTGGGGAAGAATAAACCCCCTGTATGGTCAATAAGGAACAAGACCTGGCAAGCAGGCAGAGTAATAGGTTCGATGAGAGGCCCTTTGGGAAAATGCTGATACCCCAAAAGGCACCTTAGTGGCACTAGGAAAAAAGAATGCCTTGCAGAGGAATTTAGAAAAGAAAAATGCTGTAGTGGCCTTAACTCAAGTGGGGAAGAAAAGAAAGAAAAGGAGTAGGAGCAGGAAGGAAGGAAAAGAGAAAACAAAGAAGGGAAGAAACTCTTCTTACTTGGGTTTAGGGCCTGAATTCATACTACCTCTGTGAACAAAGTAAAATAACATAAAATTTTAGTTAAATTTATTTAAAGTGGCCCAGTTGGATAAATGCACCAGGCATTTGGCAGAAGTAATATAAATGGCCTCTGGAGGAAAAGAATTTAAACCCAGACCTCAGAAGTTTCCACAAATGAACTTTCAAAGGAAGTGAGCTAAAAATTGAAATATACCAAAGACATGAGAAAATGAGTCACCATATGAAAGAGTTAGCTGAAATCACCTTTTTTATGATCAGACTTCAGAGATTGTTATATGTTGGAATTATAAAAAAAAAGAAATATCTAATGATATAGTTATATATATCTAAAGATCTAAAAAATGGACTAGAACATATAACAAAAGGGTAAGACACTATCAAAGCTGAACAGGCAAATTTTAAGAAAACCAAACAGAACTTTTAGAAATTAAAAAAAGAAGAAATTTGACTTTTGGATTTAATAGCATATTGGATATAGCTGAAGAGAGAATTAGTGGTGTGGAATACACAGGCGAAGAGATTTCTTACAGTAAGTAGAGTCAGGGAGACAAAGCAATAGAATTCATGATAGTGAAAGAGACACAGAAGATGAGCAGGGAAGTCCAACATGCATCTAATTGACACTTAAAATGTACAGAATGAGAGAATAGGAGAGAGACAATATTCAAGAAGATAGTGGCTAATATGTTTCAAAATTGATTAAAGACACCATTCCTCAAATTCAGAAATTTATACCTAGACCTATCTTAGCAAAACTGCAGAATTACAAATGTTAAATGCAGACTGAAAGACAGATTACCTGCAGAGAAATGAAAACTAGACATACAACTCTTTCTTGTAAGTGACAATAGAACCAAGTAACAGTAGAACAATACCTTCAGTAATCCAAAAGAAAAGTAACTCTTAAGATAGAAGTGTAAGTGGAGCAAAAGCAAAACTCTTCCAAGAATATATATTCAGACAAACACTGTGTCTACAGTGCAGTGAAGATAGATCCACTCAAGAAATTTCAAAACGATGTAGTACAGAGAGGAAAATGTGACCTCAGAGGAAGGACTGAGGAGCAAGGAATGAAGCATGAAGAAAGAACCAAGTAAACATTGGCTACATAAAAAGATAACGATGTTAGCAAAAAGTTGTTAATAAAACACTAACTGAAATATTGGATATTTAAGTAAGAAATGAGCATTCAAAGATTCTCATATTAATTGGAAGGAAATAAAAGATATTCTTTCACTTTAGATTTTGTTAAGTTAAATAAACCTCTTAAAATTTTAGAATATGCAGTAGAAGATTAAAAACATAGATTTAACCTTATAACCTATAAGGAAAAAAGAGGAGAGGGCACAGAAGTAGAAGAAAAAGCATAGAAAATTTGAGACAAATAGAAAATACAAAATAAAAATGCTAGAAGAGAATCCCAGTTTATCAGTAATCAAAATTAATGTAAATCAACTAAACCCTAGATAAAAGAGTTTTACACACTGGGTTGTTTAAATGACTACTTATAGCAATCTAAAACTTAAGGATTGGAAAGTTTAAAAGTAAAAAAAAAATACATATATTTTAAAAGGCAAAAGAAAGATTGTATAGCTATATTAATGTATGAAAAAATGGACATTAAAATCAGAAAAGCATTACTAGAGAAAAAAAGCATCATTACATGATCATCTCCACTTCATCAGAAGATAAAAATTCTAAACTTGTGTCTACTTATTATATAGCCTCAAAATGGCAGGAACTCAAAGAGCAATCAACAGAAGTATTAGGGAAATTGACATTCCCCTTCATAGTGAGAGGTTTTAACATGCCTCTCAAGTCATTGGCAGAGCAAATGCATAAAAAGATTCAGGATTTAGAGGATCTGAGGACACATTTGACAATCTTAATCTAATTGACTTAAAAAGGGCACTCCATCTAACAAATGGAAAATTCACATTCTTTTTAAGGACATGGAACAATTATAAAAATTGATCATCTGCTAGACCATAAAGCAAGCTTCATAAATTTTCACAGCATTAATATATAGAACACACCTTTGTGACTATAATGCAAAAAAGGTAGAAACCAATCACCAAAAGATATAGGAGAACCCATCATTTGGGAAATTAAAACATACATTCAAAAAGCTCATGTGTCAAAAAAGAATTCTAATGAAAATTGGAATATACTTAAAATAAGTCATAATGAAAACACTACATATCAAAATTTGTGGGATGTAGCTAAATTGTGACTAGAATATTTGCTTTTAAAGTATTCTATGGGCACCTGGGTGGCTCAGTCAGTTAAGTGTCTGACTCTGGCTCAGGTCATGATCTTGGGGTCCTGAGATTAAGCCCCACATCAGGCTCCCCATTGAGCTAGGAGTCTGCTTCTCCCTCTCCCTCTGCCCTTCCCCCTGCTCCTGTGAGCGCCCTCCCTCTCTCTCTCTCAAATAAATAAATAAAATCTTTAAAAAATAAATAAAATTAGTCTATTAAAAAATAAAAAAACTGTAAAGTAACCTAAGTAAGCATCATATTTGAGAAGTCAGAAAAGAGAAATAGAATAAGCCTCCAAAAAGCAGTAGGAAGGCAATAAAAAGGTAAGAGCAGAAATTATCAAATGACAAAGATAGGTCAATCAATCCTAAGAATGGTCCTTAAAAGAAGGGTTGCCTGGGTAGCTCAGTCGGTTAAGCCTCTGACTCTTGGTTTTGTCTCAGGTCATTATCTCCGGGTCTTCAGATCAAGCCCCATGTCAGGCTCCATGCTCAGTGCAGATTCGGCTTGAAGAGTCCCTCATCTTCTGTTCTCCCCCACTCACATGAGTGTGCTCTCTCTCTCTTTCATAAATAAATCTTTGAAAGAAGAAGAAGAAGAAGAAGAAGAAGAAGAAGAAGAAGAAGAAAAAGAAAGAAAGAAAGAAAGAAAGAAAGAAAGAAAGAAAGACCTCAAAATCACTAAGAATTTTTTGAGAGAGAGTACAAGCAGGGAGGGGCAGAGGGAGAGAGAGAATCTTAAGCAGGCTCCACACCCAGCACAGTGCCCAACAAAAGGCTCCATCTCATGACCCTGAGATCCTGACCTGAGCCAAATTCAAGAGTTGGGTCACTTAAGCAACTGAGCTACCCAGGCACCCCTAAAATCACTAGCAATTTTTTTAAGAATAAAAGAGATGAAGCAAAAGGCAATAATGAAAAAGGATGACTATAACAGAGATTGAAAAGAAAATAAAAGAATCCCATGACCAACTTCATGCCAATAAATTTTTTTTAAAGATTTTATTTATTTATTCGACAGAGATAGAGACAGCCAGTGAAAGAGGGAACACAAGCAGGGGGAGTGGAAGAGGAAGAAGCAGGCTCAGAGCGGAGGAGCCTGATGTGGGGCTCGATCCCATAACGCCGGGATCACGCCCTGAGCCAAAGGCAGACGCTTAATGACTGCGCCACCCGGGTGCCCCCATGCCAATAAATTTTAAAACTTTTTTTTGAATGAGCACATACCAGAAAAAAAATACCAATGACCAAGATCTGACTCAGGAAGAAATAGAAAACCTGAGAAGTTGAATTTGCTTCTAGTCACGATAGAAACTGAATCAATATTTTAAATTTTGCACAGCAAAAATACCAGGCCCAGACAACTTTATAAGTAAACTCCACCAAGCTTTTAAGGAATGAAAAATTTCCAGATTATGTAAACTCTTTCAGAAAAATGAAAAAGTTGCAGGGAAGAAGGGCTGTTACATTCTCTAACTTAGTTTATGAGGCTAGTCTAATACTGACCTCAAAACCAATTGAAGGCAGCTTGAGAAAGAAAAATCACTGGCTAGTCTCCACATTGAACCTGGATGCAGAAATCTGAAATGGAATTTTAGTAAATGGAATCCAATAATTTTTTTAAAGATTTTATTTATTTGAGAGAAAGAGAGTGAGAAAGACAGAGCACAAGCTGGGGGAGGGGCAGAGGGAGAAGCAGGTTCCCTGCTGAGGGGGGAGCCCTACTCAGGGCTCAATCCAGAACTCTGGGATCATGACCTGAGCTAAAGGCAGATGTCTAACCTACTGAGTCACCCAGGCATCCCCGATAATTATTTTTTAAAAGTAACGCATAATTACTAAGTTAGATTTATTCCAAAGATGCAAATTTGTGTTTGTGTTAGATAAGCAACTAACGTAACTTGTACATTACCAGCTTGAAGAAGAAAGACCAAATAACCAGCTCATTAGAAAACGCAGTGCTGGACACGGTCCTCACAGGACTACAAAGGGAAAAAGAAAGAATATGAAAAAGATAGAAGAAAGTCCTTTGGGGATGTGGCAGAAACTAAAGATTCATTTGCTTCTGCAACATTAGAAAATATGTCTGCGTAACGGATATATTCTTTGAGTAGTTGTCCTGGGTGAAATCAGCAACCAATTTCTAATAAAACAAACTTAAAGCACCAAACATAAAAAGTATATGGTATATTTTTACCTTTCTTTATTCTTTTCCCCTCAAATCAAGGTCTTAGAAATAGCCCATAGGAATGGGTTTTTATTTTATTTTATTTTGTTTTATTTCATTTTATTTTTTGGCAGTGGTCGGCTTTCAGTCATATAGTTAAAAATACTTGAAGTATTTTTACTTAAATACTTAATACTTAAAAAAAGTATTTGAAGAAACCCCAAATGTATGTTCAGCATAGTTCACAAAAATGGTACACATTTTGAACCAGATGGCTCATAGAGATTCAATAAAAAGCTTAAAATAATGTGAAATTGCAAAATTGTAAAATCAGTTCAAACTGATATGTAGCCTATGAAGTCTCCCTTTTTAACTCCAATCAAGAATTTTCTAGGAATATTCTCTGCATTTTTCCTTCAGATATTCAATATTCTTTTAGAAGTATCCAGTTTTATATTTATGGGATCAAATGTTTACACCGAGCTCTTAGGGAATCACATAATCCCAAAGGAGAGTATCGTTGGCCTCCACTCAGTTCAAATTAGTAAGGTGAGTAGCCAGATATTGAGGCAGACAAGGTCCATAGGATCATTTTCCACTTACCTGCAAACCAGAGCTCCTCCAATGACTGCATATTTATGCCTAGGCTTCCAAGGAATCATGGAATTTCATGCACAGGCTCTGGAACTATAAACTGTGGGGAATAGATGTTTACTGAGCATCAGTACGTTTACAGAGGCTCTTGTTCTGAAGCATGTTTTCTGCATCACAGTTATTGAGTTCATTTTAAGGGCAGTGAAGATGTCGGTGCAGTAACTGAAATAGGTTATAGAGCTTTCTGTGGTGTGTTTCTCCTCCTTTATTGATATTTCCTTATAATCTGAAGGGACACCAAAGGGAAGAATCATGAAGCAATGTGTTATTTTAAAATGTCAAGTCATCTAACTAGTAGGTTAATTTAGACACCAAAATTCTATTGTACAAACTTGGAAACACTTGCCACATTTTCATTTGAGGCAAATACATGTAGTGAGAATAAGGCTGTCACGTTGGTCACTGGGGTAAATGTGGCTGACTGAACTAGCTAAGGCAGAGCCCCCCCCAATAGCCATCAGGGATCTCCCCCAGCTGTGCATGTAGACTGTGGAAACTCCTGCCCACTTGGGGAAGCTTTGTTCTTTACTAAAGATCACAGAGTGGTTGCTTAGATGCACAAGGAAGAGAATTACATATTTCAAAACAAACTAAATGAGAAACCACTCTTTGTTTTCTATTCTGAATAATAGTCCCAATGCACTGACAATAGCAGATCGAGGAAATATTTTGAAGTTTTAAACTAAAGCTTTAGGGGCGTCTGGGTGGCTCAGTCGGTTGAGCGTCCCTGTCGATTTGGACTCAGGTCATGATATCAGGGTGGTGAGATCAAACCCTACATGGGGCTCTGCACTCAGCACTCAGTGGGCAGTCTGCTTGAGATTCTCTTTCCCTCTTCCTCTGCCCTTTCCCCCTCTCTCAAATAAATAAATCCAAGGTCATGTATTGCATGGAGCATTAGGTGTTATACCCAAACAATGACTCATGGAATACTACATCAAAAACTAATGATGTACTGTATGGTGACTAACATAACATAATTTTTTTAAAAATTAAGTCAGACAAAGACAAAAAATTAAATTAAAATAATATTTTAAAAAAACTAAAGCTTTAATGTGCAAAATAGAGTATAGATGTCAAGAAACTGGAATCAAGATATTGAAAATTGATAAAAGAATCTGGTATTTAGAAAAGGTCATTCAAATACAATTAGGCCATACCTCACCCACTGCTCCGTTAAATGATTTGATACATGCAACAGATAAACAACTATTTCAAAGATGAATAAAACTCGCTGCCAAATAAGGCCGAGTTGTGAACACAATTACCAAGTACTCAGGGGATGCGTGCTGGCTGGAGGCGTGGACACGGGTGTGGGCATAAAGAGAAGGTGGTGCGGAATGCCACCTGCGGAGGAAGGGGAAGCCTCATGAGGAAGATGACGTGAAAGCTGTCACTAAGATAAGGAAAAGGCAGTGAGGAGGAAAGTAGAAGCTATGGAACAGGGAATACATAAAGCTACATCTTCCAGGCATGATTCCAAAACATGGTGACTGGATTCATAAAGCACCTGCTTTTTCTTGTCTCCTTCAGTGTTTACGTATCCAGAAAATGGCACTGACGATTTCAAACACCAAGCAAAGAACATAAATCACCAGGTATTTATCTTTGATAACCTTAAAAAGTTATTTTACCAGCAAAATAAAGGTTTATTCAAAAACAGTAGAAAATGTCAATGCAGGACAAGTAAGCTATGGCAAACCATAGACAATCCCACCAAACAAAGGAGGGAAAAGCTGTTTTATAGAGGAAAGGGGGGAGTTGGGGAGACTGCTATAAACAAAAAGTCCATTGGAGGAAACTAGGAGCGCTATGTATAGTGGCTTCTCATTGGCTGAGCTGAGACTGTCTCTCATTGGCTGAGCTATTGGCGTTCCCTTCTCTTGCTGGGATAATAAAGTAGTAGTGAAAGTGGTATCCAGAGCAAGGTCCCTCTTTTCCTGTTGGGTCTAAACTGACTTCGAGTAATAGGGCATAAAAGCTCCCCCTGCCCAACCTCCTGATCATTTTAGTGAGGTTTCCCTTTATTAATTTTCACAGATGTCACAGAAGACAGACCAGAAGGGTCCTTAGATCACATTGCAGGTCACTACCTAAGTGGGTTATGAAATCAAGTTAGTAGGTCTCAGAACAGAATAGAGTATAGAATAGATCAGAAAAGAATAATGTAGCATAACGTGCCATAGCATAAATAGCATAAAACCGATAGATGTCCCTAACCGGAACTATCGAAGTGCATCCAAGATAAGAAGAATAAGTATTGTGCTGTATACTTTTTGTTACCATTGTATATGTTATATACAAATTGATATATACTGTAAATTACATAATTACATAATCTATTATGACCATATTTTATAGTATGTAAGTATATATATTTTGTACTCATTTATATATAATATTATATAGTAATATCTATCTATATAATTAGAACAAGATAGACTGGAACAGAAGTATATAACATAAGGTACTTGAACTTTGGATAGCAGAGTGAATCAAAGTTGTGTACAACTTTTATTTGTGTCTTATATAGTATATGTTTATCGTATTATTAAGTGTTTAAATATATTATACAATTACGTATTACATATATAATTTTATATACACATATATAACATGTTAAATAATGATGTGTATGTTATATAGTGTAATATATATTACATATGTTATAGAATAGTAATATACAATTATGCTTTGTATATTATATAATTTGTATTTTTGTATATTACAAAATGAAAACATTTATATAGCATTGATGTATATTTGGATAATAATAATGGGTAATATTTATATAACACTTACAAGACTCTTGGATAATCTACAAATTGGGAACAACAATTGGAGGCTGTTGTGAGGTTCAAGTATGCTTATGCATGTAACATAAAGCTTGGCACACACAATAAGCTATCAAAAATGGTAGCTTTTAATACCATTAGTGCAAGGTTTCATGATCAGAAGGTGGTGATTCTTTGATAGATTCTAAATCAGTCTGATGTCAGACACTATGCTTTTTTCACAATATGCATGAACTAATTGCCAGCTGACTATACCGGAGTCCCTTTGATAAGCTGGATACCGAATTTTAGGCTAATTGATAAAAAGTCAATTTTAGAAAGTCGAAATTGTTTACTACTATTCATATGTCCCTATTTCTATAGAACAAATATTCCCACTCTCGGAGCTAAGACTGTCACCTTTCATGAACAACTATAGCAAAAAAAAAAAAAACTATTTGAAGAAATTTGGTTTTGTTTTTTTTTAAGATTTTATTTATTTATTTGACAGAGATAGAGACAGCCAGCAAGAGAGGGAACACAAGCAGGGGGAGTGGGAGAGGAAGAAGCAGGCTCCCAGCGGAGGAGCCTGATGTGGGGCTCGATCCCATAACACCGGGATCACACCCTGAGCTGAAGGCAGACGCTTAACCGCTGTGCCACCCAGGCGCCCCTAAATTTGTAGTTGTATCTGATAGATTTCCACATAATTGGTTTTGGTTTCTAATGAAATCAAACTTAGCTAAGAAATTGAAAATAAACCTATGGTTGAAACAAAGCCTCAAATAATAGGTATTTTAACACTCACGATCCATACACGAGAATTACATTGCATTCACTTATTCATTTTCTGTTTTCCTCCTTCCTTCTCTCATTTTTCTATTATTTTCTCTTTCAGGGATCTCTTTCCAAAGAACCATTACAGATGAACACCTATGTTGCCTTGTACAAATTTGTACCACAGGAGAATGAAGATTTGGAAATGAGGTAAAAAAAATTTTTTTAAGAATAAGAGAGAAAGAAAATTTAAAGTCAGTTTTTCATGTGAAAAAAAGAGTTCAATTAGTGCTACCTCCTAATGCTATAGAGCAGTGATTCTCCCATGTGAGCAAGCACCCAGGGACTTGTCGGGCTGCTTAGCAGACAGATTCCTGGGCCCTATCCCTACAGTTTCTGATTCTGCAGGTCTGGGGGGGGCTTGAGAATTTGCATTTCTCACTGGTCAGCAGGTGGTTCTGACTGATCAGGGTCCACACCTGAAGAAGCGCAGTGTAGTGCATCAGCAGCAGAACTGCCAATGGGTGTTTGTGTGAAGCTTGAGCATTGAATGCACTTGGCATCCTGTGGGGTCTAATAGGGAATCAAAATCAATGTCTTTAATGGCCAAATTAACATGGATTAAAGGCTCAAACTAAAACTGTTTGTTTATCCTGGAAGCTCCCCCAAGGCACGCCCTGAGCTATGCCTTTGTTTCAGGGTCCATCCCACTTCATGGTACCTGAAACACAGGGGAGGGTAAGGTGAGCTTTGGGACCCTCAAGCAATCCTAAACCTTCTCCTGACCACAGTTTATGTTCCTCCTGTTTCGGGGCTATTGAAGCTAGAGTCAGTGCTCTTCATAGGCTACTTGTTGTGTGACTTTAAGCAATGTATAAACATTTTGTTGTTCTGATTTCCTTACTTATAAAAGAATAATAGTGACCTCTTACTCTGAGGTATTTTTGAGGATGAAATGAATAATGTTCATAAAGCACAGTTCCTCATCAACAAAAAACTCAGTGACTGATAATTATTACAATTTTTATGACGCGGTGTTCACTGGCTATCTCAGAGAAAATGCTTTCTTCCTTTCCTCCATGCATAACCCCAAAACATAAGGGTTTGGTGCTTTTTAACCCTAGAGCAGGATAGAAGGGGCTGCTTTTCTAGTCAGATGTTCCCTTGGAGATTGGTTCTTTCCTCTTCTGAAGAGAACAGGGAGCTAAAGTAGCACTGAAAACTACTGCAATGCTAGAGCGTTAGGGATATGGCCTCCATTTTGAGGCGGACTCCACTTGTCGGGATATCATGGAGGCCAAGTTACCAGTTGCCAGGCACTCCCTTCACATGGCTTCTGGAAGGTGTCGTCTCTTCAACCTGGAGCGCTTTGGGCTTCTCCTCCAGAGGCTGCGCCATTTCCCAGGCATGGTCCCTCTCCAGCTTGCTGGAGTGTGGTTTCCCACTTCAGTGAAATCTGCCTTTCCTCTTTCACTTTACCCAAAGCCCCATAAAAGGAAAGAGCTACCAAAAAGTCTCCACTTAGCCCCCCTTTCCCAGTTTCCAACTGCCATGAGGTCAAGCTCAGCAGTGTGGCGCCCTGCATCCAACAAGACTCCGTAGCCAATGTGTGTATCCTGCTGGAGTCTGGCTGGTACCCAAGGTCAGCTTGGTTTCAGTATTCACTTGCCATCTTCTTCCAAGTGATTCTTGGGCCTTTCCAGAGCAGAGTTCAGGGCCTGAATCCTGGCGCCTGGGATATGTTCAGACAAGTAGGCTCTTATAATCTGAGTTTTCTCCATCATTGAGTAAGAATTGCCATGCTGAACTCACTGGCTGGAGCTGTAAACAGACCCGAACAGCCTGGCGTCAGTGAGTGAGAAGGTGACAGCACTTACCAAGTGAAGCCCTGTTCTCTCAGGGATAAAACCAGCCGTAGAAGTCAGAGCTTGCCTGGGAGTCATCGCTGGGGGGCTGCCTTGCCTCTGGCTAACTGTCCACAATCAACTCTCTGCTGATGAAGACAAGGGTGGTATCTGTTCACATTGCAATAAATACCGTTTGTTGTGTCCTTCCTGAGACTGTCATTTGGGTATCTAGAATTTAAACTGGAACAACTTCCCAGTGTGTCAGTCCCACCATTTTATACCAGAAGATTATTCTCAGGTCAGCAGATGAAAGGAACAATTCCAGAGAAATATAGGATGTTATTAGGGTACTGAGGAATGACGTCTAGCTGCCTGGTGGTGGTCATAAATTTTTGTGCTTCTTTTAGACAGTTGCAGGTCATTAAAAGTCAAGTTGTCTGGTCACGAATCAAACGTTTACAGTCTGCTCTGAGGCAAACAAGACTATTCATTCCCAGGAGTGAAATGCCTGCATTACATAGACTGCAAGATTGGAGTGATAAATCATACTTTTTCTTTTTTTCCTTTTCTTTTTCTTTTTTTTTTTCCAAGAAATTGTATGTTCCCAATTTAAAAAGCTAGGCACTTGATTTAGAATGTGTAAAGCAATGCTTTGGGTATTTGGTATAATTCCTTGAATGAACTGGCGCTTTGTGAATTATCCTTTTCTCCTCATACCATAAGGTAGAAAAAAATTCCTTTTAACAAAATATCATTCTTATCCACCTACATTCTCATCCAGGGAGCACGCAGGTATTGTCCTCAGGGCAGAGGACAAATGAGGTGAGGGCACAGGGAATGTTTGGAGTGTAAGCTTGAGGGCAAAGAAGACCCAACTGGCAAAGCCAACAGCTGTAATTCAGAGCGGCTTAATCATTGCTTCACCAAGCATCCATTACATATCTGCTCAGGAACAGGGAAGGCTTTTCTGCCAACAGCTAACAATCCAGACCTTTCTCCTGACCTCCAGATTCACATCCCTACTTGCCTACCCTAGGAGTGGATGGCACACAGCAGGGCCACCCTCCCTCCCACAAACCTGCTCCTTGGGGTGAATAATGTCATCATCTATCTGCCTGGGCTTCTAGCCAGCCACCAGGGGTGACCCTTTACTTTGTGCCTAAAATGTATTTAATTTCAAGTCTTAAGTTCAAAGTTCTCTTTGCCTGAATCTGCTGTGTCCATCCCCATATCCACCTCTCACTGGATTGATGTAGCAGACCCTACATGGTCTGTGTTTCTAGTCTTGCCCCTCACCCCTCCCTTCCCATCCTTCTTGTGTGGAAAAGTCTCTAAGGTGACAGCATAGTGTACCGGGGGGGGGCATCTATACTTGGGAATCAGATGGAATGGGCTCATATCCTAACCCCTCTACTTTCTAACAATAGAGCATATTACCTAACTTCCTGACTCTCTGTTTTGTCATCTTCAAAATAGGGATAATAAGGCTTTCTCCTATGGGAACACTGTAATTAAATAAAATAATAATATATGGTACATAGTAGGAGCTTGTTAGTGTCCATTCCAGTCAGCTCTATTCATATTCCAGCAGTAGACATTTCCTTTCCAGACTTAAGAAATGAGAAACAGAGGAAGAGAGAATGAATATATCAACATGGATTCCCCGACTGTTTAAGAATAAAAAATGTGGGCATCACTTGAAATGGGTTTAACTCCTAGCCAAGCCACACATTAGCTGTATGACCCTCCCAAAACCCCCCAAAAAGTTACACAAGCCATAGGAGCCTCTGCTTCTTCACTTATAAAAGGAGATAATCATTGTGCAGACCTCAAGTTTGCTCATAAAACACACACATTTTTGCTTTAAAGTCTCTGATGTCCTCCCATTTCCCTTGGGAAAAGACTACAGAATATACGGGGACCTCCAGGACGGGCACAGTTTCGTCCCTGGGGACCTCTCCGCTTTGTCTTGTACCACTGTTCCCTCCCCTCCACACTGGCTTCTTTCCTTCCCCAGAAGGACCAAGCTATCACCTGCCAAGGCCTTTTTCTTCCTGCAGTCTGCCCCCCACCCCCACCAGGCCTGCTATCCACCCTCCACCGCCATTGCAATCACACGCATACACACATGCTCCCACAGATCTCAGCTCAGCTTTCACTTCCTCGGTACACCCTTTCCTGACTCCCAGTCTGGGTGTGATTCCTCTATTAGCTCCTTTCATGACACCATATTTCTTTCCTTTAAAGCACTTACCTCAACTTGTATTTATATATTTCTGGAATTATTTGGTGAACCTCTATCTTCCTTATAAACATGAGAACAAATCTGTCATTGCTAGCCTATATCTCCCTGTAGCACAGGACAATTCTTGAAACATAGTATATGATTGATGAATATGTGATGAAGGAATGGACAAGTATCATGGAGACGAAATGAACTAATGCTGTGCCTGCCATGCACAATCAGTGGGCACGTCAAGTACATGACAATATAATGGAAACGATAAAAGAGGAAGCAAACCAAGCTCAGAGGGCTTCGCCAGGACCTCTTTTCTGGAGGAGATGGGCCTTGAGCCCATGATAAATATTATTTGTCAAGAAGAAATGGTGGAAAAGGAGACCAAAGGGTTTCAGACAATTTGGAAGAAGCTCTGGTAAGCCCTTACTGAGCACTCACATTTGAGGGATGGAGGAGTAGGCCTCAGAAGGGAGATACCGGGGCTCTGCCCCCTCAGTCTTAGGGCAGGGAGTCCTCCTCTTAGAAGTGCCATGGTCCCATCATTGGTCTCCAAATTTTGTCTGAAGGCAGAGGCTTTCAGTGCAAAATAAACCTCCTTCATAAAGTCATCCATTACCTCCCCAAATTGCTGGAGCTCTCATGATAATGCTTTATCTGTCCAGCATGGGCAGAGAGCAGGACAGACAAGGCAGCAGGGCAGAAAAGAGCACTATCAGGGAGTCACAGAGACCCGGGTCTGCCTTCCAGCACTGATCCTTCCCAGCTGCGTCTATTTGAGCCAACAATGTAATCTCTTGGGGGGCTTAGTTTTCTCCTTCCTAAGGAGACTGAGTATTAAACCAGATAATGTAAATAAAAGGTGGGATTTCTTCCCCAGTAGAAAGGGAGGTGCACGGTGTATTTAGATACCTTCTTAATTTGCATCTTTTCACAATATGTTTTATTTCCAAGTCTTCTGGATCTTCTCAACACTACCCTAAGGATATAATAGTTGAAAAAACACAGTCGAAGGTTCTCTCTGGCCTTTGAGCATGTCCAGTGGGACTTCATCTAATTTGTCTAGCCAAAAGGAGGCTGTGAGACCCTGTCCCTCATCTGAGTCCATTTTGCAGTTGCTGACTTATAGGTATGACATTTTACCCCTGACATTAAAGACATGGTGCCAACATGCACAGGATCCCCTGACTATCACTGACCATTTGAGGTCTGATAACATTAAAGAGCACCCCATTCCTCCATCTGAGTGCAATGAACTTGAATAGTAGATAAACTTCTGAAATTAGGGTCTTAAACAATTTCCACCAATAATCCTTGTTATCAAATTTTTTAAGAGTTTTGAAAATTACACTTTATGGATGGCCAACTTAATATATGAGCCAAGCTTTTTTAAAATGCTACTTGAAATACAAACTAGAGAACCCCATTATAATCAGCACTGGCACTGTTACCATATATGCTGCCTCGTGAGTGCATATAGGCCGTGTGCCCAACAGTCATCCTAACCTAGTGGGTGAGTATATGTGTGTGATACACTTACATATGCACATACATTCCCACACGCTAACAGTCAGATATACACACACATTCATACATCCATTCACACTCAAATACGCATTCATTCACACACACACACACACACACACACACACACACACAGTTAGCAAGATCTTGACAGCACATACTAAGCTTTTGCCTTCCACATTTACAATATAACTAGTCCCATTATCCTCACTGATGTTGAGTTCAGAAGTCTGCAAAACAGTCTTAGAGCCCCTGTTTATTATTCACACCAAGATGCCTTTTAAAAATCATTAAGAATAGGGGCACATGGGTGACTCAGGATTGAGCGTCCAACCCTTGGTTTCAACTCAGGTCATGATTTCAGGGTCATAGGATGGAGCCCATGTAGGGCTCTACACTGAACACAGTCTGCTTGTCCCTCTCCCTCCCCGCCTCTGCCCCTCCCCACGCACTCGTTCTCTCTCTCTCAAGTAAAGAAAATATTTTTTAGAAAGTAAAAATAAAAATCAGTAAGAATAATTCTTATGGCTTCGCCATGCTGGTATCATGTAAATAAGCAGCAGATGTAAATAACTCCAAGTAAACACAAACCCCTAAAACATTTTAGGGGCTCTGAAATAAAGAATGGGGAGTAAATAAAAGACTGACCGGTTCAGATGCATATTCTAGTGGCCATATAATGCCTATTCCAAAGAATCCATTTTGGCTTCCCACATCTAAGTCATTTTCATTTTTATTAGTTCTCCCCAAACAAATTTATATGATAATGGCCATGTTTCATAAGGGGGAGAGAAAGAGGAAAAACGAAAAAAGCTTAGGAGCCAGGAGAGGGAAAGAGGGAACTGCTTTTCCAATATTATTAAAGTCTAAGATACAAATTAATTTCCACTTCAGTGTGTGTCTGAACACCTAAATTGGGGCGGGGGGGGGGCTTCAAAGAAAACTATTTTCTTTTGTAATCCCAAATAAGGATTTAGATTCTTGAATTGCCAGCCTCTTTCTTGGAAGCAGTGAGTCTCGGATTTTTCTGTGGTTGAGTCTGAATGAAACCAGGCAGCCATTCATCTCATTAGCTAATATTCACGAGAACCTCTGGAGATGGGATGGCCTGAATTCATCTCTTTCTGATTTTTTTCAAAGCACCACTTGAAATCGAGTTAAAACTGACTTTTAACCCTTATGTGGCTGTTCTCAGGATTTGCTTCATCTCTTCACTGCTCACCACATGGTGAATGAGCATCCCCTGGCTGCTCAATGAACAGTTGGCAGTCCCTGCCCTCAAAGAACTCAAGTGATCCTCGGGCTGGGAGGATTGGGGTGCAGAAAAGTAGACAAGAGAGGCGCCTGGGTGGCTCAGTCCTTAAGCGTCTGCCTTTGGCTCAGGGTGTGATCCAGGCGTTCTGGGATCGAGCCCCACATCAGGCTCCTCCGCTGGGAGCCTGCTTCTTCCTCTCCTACTCCCCCTGCTTGTGTTCCCTCTCTCGCTGGCTGTCTCTCTCTGTCAAATAAATAAATAAAATCTTAAAAAAAAAAGAAAAGTAGACAAGAAAGCATGCTCCAATGTGAGGTCTTGTGGGCAAGGAGATAATTCAGGATGCTGCCACAGCAGCTCAAGGAGCTATCAAACCTGCCATGGGAGGCCAGGGAAGGCTTTGCAAGGAGGTAGCATCACAACCAAGCCAAGGCTCCCAGCAAGAGGGGACGTGGGAGCCTGTGCAGCTTGGTTAGTGAGCAGTCATTCTCTTTCCAGTCAGGAAAGGGTAAGGAAGAAAGGGTTCAATGGCAGAACATGAGAATGACTTTAAGAGGTAGGAGATGGGGGGCAAATGCCAACCCCATTACAAAGAGATGGTGCAAATTCATTGCACGGGTGGGAGCATATTTTCATAATTACATGCATTCCAGTCCTCATTCTGGAAAGACTATCTTCAACTTCAGTAGAACTTAGTGAATGGACACCTCGCTGTTTTAGTTCATATTCCAATGAGACAGTTTATGGCTCTTTCTCTTTTGGGGGACAAGTTGGGAGAACCAGGGCCAAGAACTGACAGGTAGAAAGTAGAGGCTCGGCCGGAACCCAGGGAGGCATGCTTCCGGTCCACTGGTCTTTTCCCTACCCCAAACTTTTCATCCTGCATTGACTTGTGTGGGTGTGCTCTCTAATGAGGTTGACAATTCCTTCTAATCAGCAGATTGAGACAATGTATTAATTTTTCCCATGTTTGCCATTCATATCTCTTCTTAGGAGTTTATTAGGATTGTTAAGTCTTGATTTTAAGACCAGGAAGCTTGTGATCTACAGAAGGTGTTCATGAATTGTCACTCTAGTTCACTAATAATTTTTTTAATTAAGGTAAAATCATGAGTCTATACAAATATAAAATGAACACATGTCAAAATTCTTATTTGACTCATTAATTAATGAGAGAACCAGTGTAATGTCCCATCTGGTACAAAGGAGAATTCAAGCATCACACATACGTAGGTGATAGGAGCTCTGACATGAATTTACGAATGCGTGCCAAACTGGTCAGTCCTCCGGGGCAACAACTGGTTACATCCCACCAGACACAGTTCAGTTGCATTTTAGGGACAAGAGTCATTTGCATCATCACCGGTTTTCTACGAGTTGTAGAAAATATGTAAAGTAGCCCAAAGACAATGAAAGGGGGAGATGGCCAGAAAGGTGAACTAGACACCCAGATCTGTGATATTTGTGCCTGTTTCAAAGTCTTTCACAATTTTCCCAATTTTCCCTGACATCCCCTTGAGTTCTTTTCACAAATCTGTGAGGTGACCCAAGCAATTTGTATTTGACAGAGGAGAAAACTATGGTTGGGATTCTTAAACCACTTGTCACCAGCCCTAAGAACCTCCTGGAGAATATTATTAAAATAGAGATTCCTGGGCTCCCCCCAGACCTAGAGGGTCAGATCCCACTCGGAGGTCTGAATGGCTAAGCGTTCCCCCAGCTTCTGAGTATCTGCCAGACTTGAGAATAGCTGTGACACCCGAAGACACGCAATGGGCCAGTGGCAGACTCAGGACTACAAGGCAGGCTTCCTGATCCTCGGTCACGTTCGGTACTCCGGTCCGCATCAGGGTTTTGGCCAGCAGCTTGCGTGGCTATGTCCTTCACTCTGTAAGGCTTTATAAATCCTTCATAAAATAAGAATAGGAGAGCCCTTGAGATAGAGTAAGACAGAATAAGACTCCCTCGGTGTCTCGTTTCCATTCTCTAAGTACATTACCGCTTGGCAAATGCATCAACTTAATTAAAACTAAATGTAATTCTAATGCACCAATTTGATTTAAAAATAATCTTCACAGTCACCAGGACATCAAAATGCAATTAAGGCTATTTGAGGAAAGTCTCTGATGCATATTATGTTCTGAGGCTGTACTATGTCAGGAAACCCAGCTCCTCCTGAATGCCACTAATGTGCTCAGCAGCCATCCTCTCACCCAGATGCCTCTTCCAATTAGGTTCTGGAGAGCGTGATCCGTGACAGTTCAGGAACATTTACCAAATCCCATCCAAATGGTCCTTTAGCTGAATGCTTTTTCTCCGAGCCTCTCTCCGGACTTGGGGAAGAGCAGGCAGTCTCACAGATGCCAGGTCTACGACAAAATCAAACTGCAGATTCAGGAGTTCCTCGTCACCTACCTGTATGCTCAGACTGTAAAAGGCTCTGGACCACGACTATGGAAATTGAGAAGCAGGTCTAGTGAAAAATTAAGCAGTAGATCTGAAGTTAATGGAGCAGTTTGGCTCCTTTTTATGTTCCCCTGACTGGGTTTTTCCAGCACATCTCTTTTGGCTGAGTAACTCTGGTTGCTATAAGACTGATTCAGTTTTTGTTCATTTGTTTGGTTTGGGTTGGTTGGTCAGTTGGATTGTGGTGTTGTTTGGTTGGTTTTTTGTTCCTAATGAATAGAAAAGGGTAAGAAATACTAAAGATATCTGAAAAATATTTGGCAGAGTCAAATGGGCAATTCTGATGAGTTTCACAAGGCTTGGGGGGTGTAAGAGGCAGCTTGATTTAGTGGTGTTAGTAGTGGATTCAAATCCTGCCTTTAACTGGTGAAGTCTCTCCGAACCTTCTTACTTGTGTGCAGATGCAGCTGGCTGTGCCTGCTTCATTTAGTAAACCTCCTGTCCCTCTCCGGACTATTTGGCTGTCCTCCTCCATGATTCCAACATCTCTGTCATAACCAGTATAACTCCCAGCCCCCAGCCCTTGCCACACCTTTCCCGTTACTACCTGGGGTGAAGGGCAAGAGGGAGGGGCAGATGTAAAATGAGAGAAAAGCTTTTTCAAAGCTCTGAATCACACTGAAGCCACTTAAGAGGCCAAAGATGATTTCATGAACCAACCATCCCTGCCAAAATCCTAAGGGAACACCCATTTGAAAGGTAATAATCCCTGGATCTTCTAATTCCCACGTGAAAAAATTACACTTTCAGGAAGAAATTAGAACTTTTGAGTCCCTAATGTATATCAATCAGGGCTAAAGCCTTCCACATATGTGTTCTCATCCAATCCACACAGCAACTTTGAAAAATAAATATAGTTAATTAAGTATTTGTTATGTATAGTATATACTTATATAAATATCACTGAGTCTCAATGAAGCATATATGTTGGGATTTTTGTTTGGGATCAGTTCCACACTTGTTTGTCCCCTCCCCCTCCAGCATATTTCTTTTGTACACTCCACACAGACCCAAAACCTACCATGTAACAAGCATTCAAAAAATACTCAGATGTCCTATAATTTCCTTTGACTCCATAGGCAGAGATGGAGGAATAAAGAAAAACAAATGTCGTTTGCATTCCAGAATATTCAGTATATCCAAAACGTTGTGAAAACAAAAAGAGCCCAGAACATCCTTCCTTGTCCCTGTGCCTCCCAATGGAGGGCCAGTCTGAGGTCTCAGGTTGTCTGAGACAGTGCAGAAGGGGCTTCTCAAATGAGGTGGTCTCATCAGGAAGGTGTCGGTGTCTGCAGTCCTAGGAATTTATGGTCCCCATAAATTGGGACAGGCGAGACTGAGCAGGGGGCCTCAGGACAACTCCTTCTCCACCCTCCAGAAACTCACCCCTAGAAGACCAAACCATCGCCATAGCACCTTGCAGAAGAGCTCCCTGAAGCTGGCTGGGCTCAGGTGACATCATCCATACACTCTGTGACCCCGTGGCCTCTAAGTCCCTGAAACCAATTTCCCTGGTGGTAGAAGAGAGAGGTACCTATGTCCAAGTGCAAAATTGAGAGATGAGGGAGGCAGAGGACTGCTGAAAATGAACCAGATAGCAGCCATCTAGTTCCCACGCACACACACACACACACACACACACTCACTCACTCACGGATCAACTCTGTCCCTTCACTGTTGAGCCGTAATTCTGCAGTTAGCTGTTCCTACTCTTGATGATAGCACACAGTTCCCTCATCATGTCAAGACTTTCCAAAAATCATGATATAACCAACCCAAAAGTCTTCCTCTGGATCCAAGTCCAATGTTACTGAGCAAACCAAAAGAAAAGACCAGCTGCGGTGCTCTAACAGTCTGCACCAAAGAGGGACCTGATCCCTTTACCGCTTATGGATTACATTATATTGTGTACATGTATAATTCTTGGGTACAGTACAGCAGAATGCTTACCTGAACTTAGGATGATCTGATTGAATTAAGCAAAGGGAACTTTTTAAAAAAATATTTGGAGGCCAAATTGGACAAGTTCATCCCCAGGAATTTGGAAATAAATTTAAATTATAAAATCTGCACATTATGGATCAGGAATATAAGGTCTCCTGAAAGAAAGAGAGTAACTGTTAGGCCAGAACAGGACTCTGGACTGTGAAAACCCAAAATGAGAAAGAATTGTTCCATGGAGAGAGGCCTGGTTGACCACAGAAACATGAAACAGTTGGAGGCAGAGGGCCATGCACTGGCAGTGTCCATCCTAAGACCAACCACAGGAAGGAGGATCTTTAGGCATTAGGCCTCCATTCCTGCAGGAACAATGGAAAGGCTTTCCCTCTGCAGAGCGAGTGGGCAGAATGTTTGCGCTTAGCTCTTTGATGGCAGGACATAGTGCACCAACACCATGATGGGAGAAGAGAACGAAGTTGAGAACTGATTGAGCAGAGATCTCACAGTTAATAGTGGAGGGCAGCCACACAGGCCACTCAGGCTTGCAGCTGGGAGTCAGGGGAACAGCACACTCAGGCTGTAGGGGCAGCTTATGTATGGCCAACAACTGGGGCTAGCTGGTTTCCCAGGCTCCCTGTGGATTAGCGAATTTGAATAATTTCACAGGTTCCAGGACATAAGAGCTGTCCCTAGTTGTCTGGTCCCTGGTCCCAGGAGCAGGTAGGGTTGGGGCTAGTGCTTCATGGCCTGGATTGTCAGAGTCTGAAAGGAAGTGGTTGGGGTGTTGACTTAACCAGTTGCTTGAGGGGAACTGACCGGCCTGTAGCCAGAGTTTCAAAACTGGGTCAACACACCTTTTAAAAAATAAATTAAAGGGGTGTCTGGGTGGCTGTCAGTTAAGCATCTGCTTTCAGCTCAAGTCATGATCCCAGGGTCCTAGAATGGAGCCTCAAATCAGGCTCCCAGCTCAGTGGGGAGTCTGTTTCTCCCTCTCCCTCTGCCTGCCTCTCCCCCTGCTTGTGCTCTCTCTCTCTGTCAAATAAACAAATAAAATATTTTGAAAATTAATTAATTAATTAATTTAATCAAAAATATTATATTACACAGAGTGGTTTTATCTTGCTTGCCTACTCAGATCCATAAGCCTGAACCCTGTGTTGAAAAGGAGTGTAAGTCTGAGTGCAGGTGCAGTGGCATGAGTGCCGAGATTGATGGGTGATGCCAGGCAGGGGCAAGGGGCAGGGCAAACCCCACGGGCCATGGGTTTGCTGACCCAGATGTCAGAGCATTGATATCTTGGATTCAAGTGCTGCCTGGGGCAAGATCCTGCCTGCAGTGAAAAAGAGACATTAGCTGTCTCCACCAGATGATTAGAGTAGTTGGCTAATATCCAGACCCTACCCTTATGCTTTATAACTGCACTGTTATCTATTCCCTTCATAGCCCTTATGACAATTTGTGATTATATGTCATGTTATCTCTTTGCTTATTTGTATCCATCTTTCTCACTAGAACATTAACTCCAGTGAGGACATTATTCTCCAAAGAGTACCAAGAGTTGGCATTCTGGAATATTTGTTGAGTGGGTAAACAAACATCAAAAAAGGAATAAGTAGTTGAATGTAGCTCTCCTCCCTCACTAAGGAATTTTCTGGTCCTGGCAGTGCTCTTTTATAGGATAAGACAATCCCCATCACACTGTCAAGAGGATATCTGGTATTGCTCATAAAATTATAGCATGTGTTCCAGTGAGTGCCTCATTCTAATATGTGGTTTAGTTACCATGGGCCATATGCTCAGGGACTGCCCACCTCTGACCATAGTAAAAAATGAGTCTCTATCTAGACTGTAAAACCAGCGGGATCCAACCAAAAGGGCAGCATCCTTTTTCACCCTTAGGAAAATGTACCTCCCCCACCTCCAGCTTTATTCCTTACTTCCAGTTTCTACCAAGCCATCAGCAAAGTCATTGGACTTGATGCTAACACATGGTTTCTTGGGTTATTAGGTTAAGTAAAATCTGGTGGAGCTAGAAAGATTTTTCTACATCAGCTTTCATCCTTGCTACTTAATTAAATCCCTCACCTGGGAAAAGAGTGATTTTCAACCATCTCACTTTCTGTGGCATCAGCACAGAACTGTGCCTGTTGAAATACCAAAATGCCACTCGTGTTTAATGCTTCAGGTGCAACAAGCTGTTCTATTTGGAATCCCCTATGAAGTCAGATATTAACTGAGAATTGAAAATGACAGCAGAGGAGATTGAATCAGAATAGCAAAATGAGCCCACAGATCTACTTCCTCTCTTGCTCCAATCCCTTAAAATGTCAGAAAATATATTTTTTTAAGAATACATTCATAACAGTACTAGAAAACAAGAAATAATAGTATCTGAGACCCCCAAATCTTGAGAACTTCCTAGCAAACTACAGCAAATAGAGTTGAGAATAGTAAAGATGTGTGGAGACCAAAGCATGCTCAGGAAAGAGTAATTTTTAGGTGTAGGGGCACATTCAAGGAGACACTGAACTCAGCAAATTCACTGAAGACCATGAGGGTGTCTCCAGTGGCTTGATTGCATTAATGACCCAAATTCTTCACCCTTTCCTATTTTCTTGCCCTTTGCCACGGGACTTTACAGTTCCTGTCACCACACAGATGGAGCCCCATCCCATCCCTTGAGTCTGGACTGGCCTCAGACCAATTGACAATGTGTCAATTCCAAGCCTGGCCTTGAAGTCCTTATGTGTTTTGCATGTTTCCATTTGCTGCTCTTAAAATTCTGGCATTGCCATGAATGTGCAAATTAGCCTTCTGAGGTATGAGAAACAGGAAATAAGGCAAAGTATCCCCAATCATCCCAGCCAATAGCCAGCCAACACCCAAGCATGTGAGTGAGCCATTGTTTTGTGACTGTACATTACACAGCATTATCATGGCAATATATAACCGATACAGGCTCCCAGCTGTGTTCATGACACCACATCACTGCTTATAATGAGCAATAGGCTGCAACGGTGTTTGACTCCAGAATCAAAGGAACACCTGTACTCAGAAGAAAGGGGACCCATGCGTGAGGAGGGCTCTTGTATGAGCATGCAAGTCTGAGAAAGACAAAGAGTTGTGTTTCGATAACTCTAGATCCCAGACCATCTAGAGAGCAGGGGGAGGGAGGGAAAAGGCAGCTGTACTTAACAGGAGAATAAACTGACCTCTCCCTCACCAAGGTTAAGAGAGCCCCCTGTTTTAGCCATTGGGGTAATGGTAGGAGGCCCCAGACTGCTTGCCTGCTACACTTTCAAGCATCCAAAAATGAGATGCCCCAGTCAACACACCCTGCTTTCTTAAGCAGAGCCTGAAATTAGCTCTGGCATGTGGGAGAGAGACACGGTGCAGACGCAGATGGGTATAATAGTAGAGAAGCTTGACCAGCTGTCCATACCCATCTACCTCTGTTTTCAGCCATTAATGTAAAGAAACAACCAAGAAGAAAAAAAAAGAAGAAGAAACAACCAAGAAACACAGATGTTGAAGAAAATTCCTTAACATGAAGGAGAAGCAATAAAATAAAGAGGAGGCCAACCAATTCTACAGGAAACAAAGAATTCAATAAAGGAAAGATATTATTTTAAAAACATAATAATATCCTCAGAAAGATCTATTATAATATCACATCCATAACAGAAAGTGGCAAGTATGACTAGAAAACTTCCAGAAATAATAGAGGACCCTTCTCTATGTGTAAAAATAAAACTAATATTGAGGTACCTGGGTGGCTCAATCGGTTAAGCACCTGACTCTTGATTTTGGCTCAGGTCATGATCTTGCAGTTGTGGGATAGAGCCCTGAGTCAGGCTCTGAGCTCAACGTGCAGTCTGCTTGAGATTCTCTCTCTCCTTCTGTGTCTGCCTCTTCCCCTGCACTCACTCACACACTCTGTCTCTCTCTCAAAATAAATAAAACCTTTTAAAAAAATAAAGCTAGTATCATTTTTTAAAAATGCAGCATGGAAATAATACTTGTTTTGAATGTATAACAAATCTATTTTCATGGGTGGGAAGAACTGAGAAAAAAGTCATGTTTATTTTACTTCTATTTATGAAGTATTTATGAAATGAAAAACAATTACTTGTGACCCTGAAGTGTCATCTTTTTTTTTTTTCTTTTCTTCCCCCCTCTCCTTCCCCACTCAACCCGTTCACTCTTCATTATAGGCCAGGAGACATGATTACTCTTCTAGAAGATACAAATGAAGACTGGTGGAAAGTAAGTATTTCTTTTTCTTTAAAAAAAAAAAAACTATCACTTGGTAACTGTAATTACAACAAATGCTACAATTGTGGATGCATGCCTCCTTTTTCCTTTCAGGGGAAAATTCAAGACAGGATTGGCTTCTTTCCTGCCAACTTTGTTCAGAGAGTACAACAAAACGAGAAGATTTTTAGATGTGTTAGGACCTTCCTTGGGTGTAAAGAACAGGGGCAGATGACACTGAAAGAGAATCAGGTGAGTAAAGGATGCAAGCACATACCAGGTACGACCAAAACAGAGAACTTTGAAAAAAGATAATACTCACTCTGGTGGTATTATGTAGTGTAGTAGACTAAGCCTGCAAAACCAGAATGCTAGGAAGCTCATTTGGTGTTTTCTGTTCACAAGAGGACATGTACATAACGTTACAGCAGCAGGGTAAAAACATCTGTCCGTGGAGTTTTTCTCTGAGGACCACTGGTCTCTGATGTGGACACTTACTCCAGTTTGGGCTCTGTGCTGGTCTCTACCAATGTGTGGTTAATTTTCCTAGTCTCTTGGAAATACTTTGCTGTTACTTGCTGAGGGTTCCACAGTTCATGGCATTTGTCTCCAGTCACAAAGGCCCTTCTAAGTAAGGTGTCCTTGTCCAGACTCCAAGCTTCTGCCTTTTCACTGGAATCCAAGACACCTTCACATTGCTGAATAAAACATAATCAGGACATAGGTAACCAGGGACTATCTCACACCAGTCCCCAGATGTCTCTGTACATCCAATCTAGAGGTGTCTGGCGCCATCTTGCTCTAGTGCCATGTTGAATGTGAGGTTCAACATGCAACAGCAAATAAATGACATTGTTGATTTCCTGAAGAGTGAGGTATGAACCCGTTGCATGTGTATGTCTTCAAGCTCCATGCTTCTTGCTCCCCTATCTCACTCCTGGAATGATGACAGACACAAAGAAACAAGACACACACAGCTCAGCTCTTTGTCTTAACTCTGCCTCTCTTTGCCTTCTTTCATCAGAGAGAGGGCTTCCTACTACCCCTTCTTCTCTGACTCCAACTTCCCTCATGTCAGATTCTGAGTCCTTACTGCAAAGTATAATAATACACTAAGACCTCCACATTTGCTCTTGGTGTATTTGAGGATGACTTGAGAAATCAGACAGTAGAAATTTCTTCAGTCTTCTAATAAACTCTTACAATTAACTCTAATTTCCAGTTTTGGAAGCCAAAGCCTTGCCTTTCTTTCTGTCTCCACTTTTGGTATGATGATTCTAATATTTCGTAAGGCAATTAATGCCTCTGGTTGGAAATGATGAGGCGCACCCTACGAAAAGGTACAAAGTGAGAAACGTATTAATAATTTTAATACCATACCAGGGTGCCTGGGTGGCTCAGTCGGTTAAGCTTCTGCCGTCAGCTCAGGTCAAGATCTTAGGGTCCTGGTATAGAGCCCCGTATCGGGTTCCCTGTTCATCGGGGAGTCTGCTGCTCCCTCTGCTCCTCCCCCTGCTTGTGTGCTCTCTCTCTCTCAAATAAATAAAAATTTTTAAAAATCATAATAATAATTTTAATACTATCCCTATTCAATAGCATTGCCCAAAACACATCTTGAATGTCATTTTTGTAATTGCCTACAAAAATAGTTTCTAAGTCCCATAAGAAATTACTTTATATTTACATTACTTTTTATCTGATTTATAATTTTTAAAAACTGGTTTACCTAACTTGATCAACAATTTTATACGCCACATGGAGTGCCAAATGCTTGATCATCTTCAAACTAACAAGTACACCCTCAAAGAATAATGATTTACATTTTCTTTATGGCTATTTAAAAGAAAATTCTTTATATCTAGCCCCTGTTTCACAGAGAAGGAAAGAACAAATTAATGCAGTCCTAGACATTGCCACAGTGATAATTATTACAAGTATCATTATTATTACTTATAATTTATGTCATACATATATATTTACAAAGTATATATACCTACAACATTTTACTTAAGATCCCACACATGCCCTGTGAATTTTATTGATTTATTATTCACTATTTATATTTTATAAATGATGAAAGAAAGGCTCATAGAGGTATATGCCTTGCTCAAGGGGCCAAAAACCTGGTCAGTAGCCAGGATGGAACTTTTTTTTTTAAGATGATATTTATTTGAGAGAGAGAGAGAGAGAACGAGCAGGGGGGGGAGACAGAGAAGCAGGCTCCCTGCTGAGCAGGGAGCCCAACGTGGAGCGCAATCGCACCACCCTGGGATTATGTCCAGAGCTGAAGGCAGACACTTAACCAACTGAGCCACCCAGGCACCCCCAGGATGGAACTTAAACATATGTCCTCAAACTCCAAGCAAGTGCTTTCCACTGAGCCATGTGCCCTGGGCAATGTGGAACCAACCTTGAGCAGTACAGTACCATTTGCATAGTTTGGCTCCCAGGGAAGGCAAATGTTATAAAGGCAAGTATCCGAGCACCAGAGAGCCCCTTGGGAATAAAGTCTTGCTCCTATAAGTGCCCTTCTGGTTCATCCTTGATTCCAGGCAATGGAATCATCCTCGTCAGACTGAGACCCCATCTCTAATGCCATACACACACCCCACACAGCAAACGGGCACTTTTCCCAGCTGGGTTCCATGCCAGTACTTCTCCAAGTGCCCAACTGTAACCTCCCTGTTCCAAAAACTTGGAAGGTCTTTTGAATGAAACAAATTCAAGAAGGGTATCAATCTTTATTGGCAAAGTGTTATTAAATAATTCTGCTAGTATATTTGATTTTTTCTCAGAATAATCTTGTGCTTTCCCACTTGAAATAAAACATTGTTTTTGTGTTATTAATATACAAGTCAGTGAAATCAGAAAGCAAATTAAAATTTGCTCAACTTGATCAATTTCCAGAAGCAGAGCATCAACTCAGTGACTCCTACCAATTCCTTGGCTGTAGTCCCCAAAACTGTCCTTTCTGGGAACAGGCTCACACCTGCCTTCTCCACTCTTAGGGTTAAACTGCAATCTTCCAGGATGCAGGTGGGTGGGAGAGAGGCAAACAATCCAATCTCTTCAATTAGACACAGCACAGCATTTCAGCCTGAACCAGGAACCAAATGGATCTGCCCATAACCCTCTAAAAAAGTTCCATAAGCCCCAATATTTGTCCAGCCTGGTGTTTCTGAGAGTGTGGTTTGGACCACACTGAATCATAATCACCTGGGAGCTTGTTGAAAACTGGACTCCATCCCAGACCTGCGGAAGCAGAACTTCTCAGTGTAAAGGCAGTGAATGTCTCTCTTTACAAACCCCCCAGGATCAAAGCTGCAGTTTGAGAATGACCTTCACTTCCATTCTCTCACTTTTAAATCCTATAGTAGTCCTCTGACAACTGAAGACATTTTTATGTCCAATTACATATGGGTCAACAAAAGGCATTGAGGTCTCTAGCCCTACACAAATTCTTTATTTTCAATCTTTGGCATCAACGTGGCAATCAATTTTGGAAAAATGTCAGCCACTTGAAAGAAAATGTATATTTTGGAGATCTGGTATTGAGAAAATTTTTAAAAATTTGGCTCCACTTTAGTGTCCTAAATTAGGTGTAAAATTTCAAAACATGCTGGTCAAAATGAGGAAAGTATAATGTAGTAGCAAGAACATGGATTCTAATGTCCTACAAAAACAGATCCATATCCTGTGTGATTTTGGCAAAGTCACGTCTGAATGTCAACATTCTTACCTGCAAAATAGGCATATTAGCACTTCTTTCTTGACATAGGGTGAGGGTTAAACATGACCCTCTGTGTAAAATGCCAGTACAGTGCCTGGCCATCGCCAATGATTAGCAAGGTCTCCGTGCACCAGCATCATCCAGAGTGAGTTCCAGATTCATTTGCAATGGCCAGTGCCACCTAAAATTACCTTGTGAGCGTCAGAAAATAGCCAGTATGATATTTGCAATTCTAAAAATATAAAGAGACAAATGCTCTATAGCAGGGAAATAGAAGAAATTTGATTCTGAAAATAAATGCAATCCATCTCTTTGAAATCACATTTCTGCCTGTGGGGTTAATTTGTCTCATAATTATTATATTATTTTTTCACAGAGCTCTTGTTTCCAAAGAGAATCAAGTTATCCTTTTGTTGTGAACACAACTAGAGTTTGCACTAATGCTGTAGTATGTTTTCTTCATTTTTAAAATTTAAAAAATGTCCTTATTAAATCAAGTTTAAATACCATAAAAGTATTTTTTGAAATTCATCCATAGTTCTGCCATCCCAATAGAACTGTTTTTAGTGATTCTTTGTGTTATGTCAAAGCTTTAAAGAAAAATAGGCAAACTATTTTTATAGAGTACAAAACTAAAATGCATTTATTGTGGAGAAAATTTGAAAAATGCCCCAAAAAAGGATAAAGTAGAAAATAAAGATAGGTAATTCAAGCATCAAGTTATTATTGACATAAACATTTTGCTATATTTTCTACCAAACTTTTCTTCTAATTAATATTTTGGTGTATCATATTCTATTTAGTGTTCTAAGTTGTTTTTTTTTTAACTTAGTCACTAACTGTTTCTCAAAATAGTTTTTAACAGTTCTGTAACATTTTATCACATACATCGGGGTTTGGCAAACTATGGCGTATTGACCTATGGTCAAATCTGGTCCTGTTTTTAAAACAGAGGTTTTAAAACAGAGCTACATTCATTCATATGTGTATCATCTGAAGCTACTTTCACACTAGAACAGCTGAGCTGAGTGGTTGCAACAAAGACCATATGGCCTGCAAAACTGAAAATATTTACTATTTGGTCCTTTAGAAAAAGTTTGTCAACGCCTAGTCTAGAGGTACAAGAATGTGCTTCAGTATTCCCCTGTTGTTAGATATTCCGTTTTAAGTTTTTTAACTAGTACTGATAATTGCAACAAACATGTTTAAACCAAAATCTTTCTCCATAGCTCTGATTACTTCCTTAGGATAGACTTTAGAATTCATAGACAAACAGATAAAACATTTTTACAGTTCTTGATACATGTGACTAAATTGCTTCCAAAAAGGTTGTGCCAATTTCTACCCACACCAGCTGTTTACAAGAATACCCCGGTGGCCACCACATCCTTGCCAGAATTGTACATTACTATCTTTGGATGTCTGTCATTTTGATAGCTTGATAACATTTCATATTAATCTGCATTTCATGGATGGTTGAGGAGGATGAAGTTTTATCACACATAATCAGGCATTTGTATGTCTTTTATGAATAATCTGTTTATGTACTTTGCCTATTTTCTTACGCTGTTGAAAAAGTTCTCTATCTTTTAAAAATATTTACATCTGGTCTACCATATGTGATCAAAATTTCCTTAGTTTTTCATTTGCTTTTTGATCTTAATGCTTCTTCCTTTGGGAACTTAATTCTTTGGTTGGATTGCCTCTATTTTACCATATTTCCCCTCTAGTTTTATTTTTTTATTTTTATTTTAATTCAATTAATTAACATATAATGTGTTATTGGTTTCAGAGGTACAGGTCTGTGATTCATCAGTCTTATATAATACCCAGTGCTCATTACATCACATACCTTCCTTAATGTCCATCACCCTGCTACCCCATCCCTTCACCCCCCTCCCCTCCAACAACGCTCAGTTTGTTTCCTATGATTAAGAGTCTCTTATGGTTTGTCTCCCTCTCTGGTTTCATCTTGTTTTATTTTTTCCTCTCCTCCCCTATGATCCCTCCCCTATGATCCCCTATAGTTTTAACCTCTTAATTGCTTTCCACTTCATAACTCTCTACTTCCTACTGAGAGAACATTTTCAGATGGTACCCCACTTCCTTTAATATTCTGAAGTTTCAATCCAATCTTTCACTGCTTCTAACATAGATTGAACTTAATGTGTATTGTCTGCAGTGTTTTCTTCTCAACCAACCCCCTTCCTCCCACAGAATGTTTACTTTGCCTCTCTTTATATCCTTTCTCCACCTCGAGATTCTCGCCTTAACACATCAAGGCTGAGTCTTCCTTCAGCCCGTGGGATCCAAGAATAACTTTATTCTTTCAGACATATGCATATATTTCCCACAACATTTTTTAATGTTTGATAGTAATAGTTTTGATACTTTCACCCTGTGGTAAGCAGAACAACAACCCCATGTCCTAATCCCCAAAATTGAAAATGTTACCTTACATGGCAAGAAGGACTCTGCAGATGTGGTTGAGTTAAGGTTCTTGATATAGGAAATTATTCTGGATTATCCAGGTGAGCCCAGTGTCATCACAGGTCCTTAGAATAGGAAGACAAGAGGGCCAGAGTCAGAGAAGGAAATGTGAGGATAGAAGCTGAAGTCAGAGAGAGAGAAAGACTTGAAGATGTTATGCTGCTGACTTTGCAGATGGAGGAAGGATCCAGGAGCCAGGGAATGCCTCTTAGAAGCTGAAGGTAAGGAAACAGATTCTCTTAGAGCCTCTAGAAGAAATGCAGCCCACCCTTCACCTTGATTTGAGGACTTCTGATCTCCCAAACTGTAAGATAACTTTGTGTTGTTTTAAGCCACCAAATTAGTGGTAATTTGTTACAGCAACCAAAGGACACTAATCCAGATTTCATACAAAAGGGACTTTGCAGATGTGATTAAAGTTATGGGTCTCGTGATAGGGAGATGTCCTAGATTGTGTGGGCTGGCCATCTCCAATCACTTGAGCCCTTAAAAGCAGTGAGATATATCCAGCTGGAGTCAGAGAGAGATAACAGGAGAGGGCAGAAGAGAGATGAGGCAGAGGGGTAGGTCGGAGAGAGAATGAATGTGAGAAGGACTCAACCCACACTTACCGGATCTGAAGATACAGGAAGGGACCACAAGTCAGGGACTGCAAGCAGCCTCTAGAAGCTGAGGATGACCCCTGGCTGACAGCCAGCAAGGAAACCAGGACTTCGGTCCTATAACCTCAAGGAACTGGATTCAGCAACAGCTTAAATGAGCCTGGAATTAATCTTCTCTTAGAGAAAGGGAAGGAAGGAAGGAAGGAAGGAAGGAAGGAAGGAAGGAAGGAAGGAAGGAAGGAAGGAAGGAAGGAAGGAAAAGAATATGGCCCTGTTGACTCCTTGATTTTGGCCTTATGAACCCCAGAGCAGAGAAAACTAGCCAAGCCCACCAGATAACAGACCTACAAAAATCTAATGTAATAAATTGGGTTGTTGAAAGGCACTGAGTTTGTGGTAATTTGTTACAAAAGCAATAACTAACTATTACACATCTCAGATTACTCAAATTGAGTCAACCTCGTAAGGCAGATTTTACTAACATAATGAGAGGTCTAGATACAGAGAAGTTCTGGGATTCATAATTCAGTAGCTTGATTCCATGGTTAGGGATCTAGATTCTTCCACCCTTATGCTCTGCCATCCTTGAAATATTAACCACCTTTTCTAGTGGTCACAGATGGCTGCAGCCACTCCAAGAATCCCTTCCAGATGAAGAAAGAAATTTTCTTCTTAATGTATCTCTTTTAAGAGGAAAACAAACTTTCCTAGAAGTCTCCTAGAAGATATTCCATCCTGTTTCATTAGCTGGAACTGAGTCTCGTGGGACTCACTAGCAAGGAGAATCGAAACAGACTTGGACAATTAGGATTCACCTGAGTCACACAGGGTAGGGATGGACAACCGAACAAAAGTCAGGGCTCTGCTGCATGGGAAAAGAACAGAAGGATTTACTTATCCTAGAACAAGGAGTGATTGATGCAGAGCAGAGGATTCCCCGCTGAAAGATGAGTGTATCAGAGTGGGTCCAACTCAGCATGCACTGAGAGTTTTTCCGGTATCCTCAGTTGGGGGAACAAGTAATCACACATGGCTCTTATGCTGACTTCTGTTATCTAAGAAGAGTTTATCCCATGTTGGTCTGCTGGGTCAAGTTAGGATTTGCCACTGTCACCATTGCTTTTTTCCCAACATTCTCAACTCCTGGAGCACATGCAAAGCTACTTCCTCCTTCATGCAAGATTCCATGGACTTTCTGTCTCCATTCCTGCTCTGTTTGATTTGTTGAGACCTTACCTCCCAGGAGACACTGGTGCCACCTAATGTGTCCCTACTTCCTGTCATTTCTTCTTCTTGGAGGACCACAGTTTCCAAATAAATGTAGAAAGAGACTCATTGATTAGGAGGAGGGTAGTGTAAGAAACAAAAGGTATATTTTGATTACATCAGAAAGTAGAGCCTGTAGTAAGAGAAAAGTGACTGCCCAGCTTTCTGCTCAAGACTGCCCAGCTTTCTGCTCAGGGCAGTTGCTGAATCTCTGCACCTGGGGCAGACCTTAGAGGAGGAGCTGTCTTTTAGGCTAGAAGATTCATCCTAGATCCAGCAGTACAACTTTCTTCAGTCATCAATTGAGTTGAGCTCCAGTAGTTGCAGGGAAATGCTTGTTAGCCTCCGGAATGACTGCCAGTCTCAGTGCCCAGTGTTAGGACATTCCTCCCTCCCACCCACTCTTTTCATAGGTATTTTGAGGGAAGTCTGAGTCCAGAACCTAGGCAAGAAATCTTTTCAAATAAAATGACTACTCATCATTTTAAGTGGCAGCCTATTTGAATGTTAATGAGTTCAGAGGAAAGACCAGGGAAATCTTAGATGTTATTAGCATATATGCTTCCAAAAGTGGGTTAGACTGTAGGACTTAAGCCAGGTAGGACCAAGAAGGGACTGAGCCAAGAGGGGCACAAAACCGGCAGGGAGCGGAATTTGGGGCAACATAGGAGAAGAAGCAGAGGGCTGGGGAGTGGGTCAGCAACCAGATATCAAATGGAGACAAGAATGGGGAAAATCTAGTCTGCTCCCACAGTCCTGAAGAACTAGGGGGAGTGAGAGCAGGAGGGTGGTAATGCCATAAATGCAGAAACCAAAGCAGAAACATGGGTGAGTGGTGGTATCATTAATAACAAACGCTAAGTGGGATGGCTGGGTGAGTGGGGGTATCATTAACAAACACTAAGTGGGACAGCTGGGTGGCTCAGTCAGTTGAGTGGCTGACTCAGTTTTGGCTCAGGTCATGATCTCAGGGTCCTGAGATCGAGCCCCTCATAGGGCTCCGTGCTCAGCAGGGAGTCGACTTCAGGGTAGGACTCTCTCTCTCCCTCTACTGTCCCCCCTCCCTGCAAGTGCATACATGCTTGCTCTCTCTCTTTCTCTCAAAAAAAAAAAAAAAAAAGAACACAAAGTCTGAGTGATGCCCAGGGGCCGGCAGTAGCCGGGCTGGATGGCTAGGTAAGCACTAGACTATTGGAGATGCTGTGTTGAGTATGGTGGGTGCGGCTGCTCTGTATGTGCTGCACCCACCTTGGTACTGAGATGCCCAGACCATGCCTGCCGCACACATGATGTCCCCTAGACAGTCGGCAATGCTGTCAGCAAGCAGGGTGGACAGGCCAGGGTTTGTTAGCAGTGGGAAGGAAATCAGTCCAGTCTTCAGAAGCCTGGCTGGCAAGAGAGCAAGAGGGCAGGAGGGAGAGAGGAAGGAAGGAAGAGAGGGAAGAAGGACATCAGGTAACAAGAGAAGAAGGGAGAGGAGAGGACAGGAGAGGAAAAAGAACCAGTTTATATAAATCTGGCCATCTCCTTCCTCCACTTAAAATCCTCTAACCTCCAACTGTTGGTTGGTACCAATAGTCATCTCTGCCTTTTTCCCACACGGCAGAGCCCTGATTTTTGTTCTCTTGTCTATGTCTACCTTCCACAACTCAAGTGAATCCTAATTGAATTGATTCTTGCTGGTGCTGATTTCAGTGGTTGGCCAGTGCCCCAGTTCCAGTCAGTGAGACAGGTCAGAAGGTCAGCAAAGGGACCCTTTTCCTCACGAGTTCAAAAATTCATTCAAAAATTGTTAATGATTTATATTGTCAGTTTACTAAATGTTGTTCACTAAATAATCGGTGATTAAAACACACAAGGCCCTTGCACTCAACACACAAGTAATTACTCAGTGAAATATCTGTCCTCCTCCTAGCTCTGCCCAATGTTTGTTATTAATGAACTGCCTGCTCCTTGAGAGCAGGCATCTGCCTTTTTTCCCCCAGCTTCTGGAGTGGTAGCTAGCACATAGTAGACCCTCAATAAAAACTTGACAATGAATGAATGAATGAATGCATAAAGTAGGGAATTAAGGGACCTCAGACACTTGGAGGTATCTCCTACATGGCCTGGCCGGTTAAACATTTGCTGGGATAATCAACTGTCTACTTTGTCTGGGGCTGAGGAATTTCCTGGGATATGGGACTTTTCAGTACAAAGATTGAGAAAGTCCCAGGCAAACCAACACAAGTTGGTCACCCTATTCATGGCCCTGCAAAGCAAAGGAGCTCCTCTGGTTCTCCCTTACCTCCCACCTGTCTCTACCCATAATTTTCGGGCTAATCTTTCCATTTCACCTTGAAATGAATTTAGCCGACACAACAACCAGGAGATGGGTGCACCCACCCAGTGAAATGAAAGGAAACGTCTCCAACCAGTTTATTGCTCCTTAAAATGACAGGTTCTCAAGCCTGGTGAGCTGTGTATTTGTACCACCAGAAATTTAAATCCTAGACCCTTCATTTCTGGAACGAGTACAAGCAGCTGAAGCCTATTTTCAATGCTTTATATTCATCTTTTTCAGCTTCCTTTAGCTTCCTCATCTGTTTACCCATTGTCTGCTGCCAAGACTGTCCAAGCAGTGCATGGTGGATACAGAACTCCTTGTCCTTTGGAAGGGCTCCCCAAATCAAATCACTACAGGAATGCCAACTAGGAGGTGCAGAAATCAATACATGCAACAAAGCATGAACATTTGTGCAAATTAGGCTCCTATTTTTGAGACACCTTCAAACAATTCTTCCATTGCCTCTACCAAGTTCTGCTTCTCTTCCACACCGAAATCTTGAGAGAGAAAGGGAAAAGAAAGGTTTGGAGTGCATATGGATATGCATCTAAACTGTCAGTGGGCTTTTGCTAGAGAGACTATTCATGTAAGTCAGGAGAACTCTGAAAATGACCCAAAAAGGTAATGGAGACCCAAACTGCAGTCGTTTGTTTGTTCTATGACTTAGGGTAGTGGCGTAAGGCTGTGACCTCTGGCCAGAATATCAGTTTTCTGATTCCTTGCCCATTGTTCTCCGTATTTGACATCAACATGATACAACATCTATGTGTATATACGTCAGTAAATTGTTTTCATGTTCATTTTTTATTTAAACATTTCAATTTACATTTTTTAAATAAGCATCTGAAACAAATCTGCACAAGGGAGCAGGTGTAAAGTTTTTTCACTGATGCAGATTGGTTGGACTAATAGCAAGGATTGTTGAATTGGGGGCACATTTCGATAAGGAAGAAAATTCCGTCTTTGTCAGGTTTTAAAGGTAAATCCTGCTCAGGACATTTTTATGGGTTCTTCTAGGACATATACTCCCTGCCCATCACTAGGGTCCCTTATCTGTGGTGTTTCTGGCACAGGCAATGACAGGTCTTAGCTTTTGAAAATCAGGTGGTTCACCCTTCTTTTGGCTCTAACAGGATCTAACATGCCCCATTTCTTTCTCACAGCTCACCTCTGGCCTTCAGGAAACAGTCACCACATCTTCTGTTCTTACAAATAAACTCCTCTTTGCTTCCCCACCTGAGCCTCTTTCCAGTCAAGCTTATCACACAGTTAAGTTTCTGAAACATGAACCAGAAACCAGCCCATTGTATGTCCCAAGGCTCAGGAGTCTCAAATGAAGCTCTTGTAAATGTTCTGTTAAAGCCCCTTATTCTATGTGATGTGGTTTCTGTTGATGCTCTCCCCACATCCCCTTCACTGGGTGGGTGCACCCATCTCCTGGTTGTTGTGTCGGCTAACAACTCAAAGCTGCCCATTATCCAGCCCCTCCATGGACCAAGAGCTGCCTCACCTGACAGGTCACACCTCTCGCACCCACATCAGCCAATTGCCAATGACTGACATGGGGCCCAAGAGGCCAGACCCCTTCCTCAAGGTGGGACCACCCCATGGGACACTTCATGCTCCAGAGCTCCCTGTAGGATCAGGCTGAGGCTCATCTCCAGCTGAGACCTCACCCTTGCTCAGCTCCTTCCCCTGTCCCCCATGATTCCCTCACTTCTCACCTCCTGAGAGCACACCATCAACAAGCCACTTCACAAGGATTCATGTCTCAGGCTCTGTTTCTAGGGAACCCAACCTAAGACATAACTTACTACCCATGGAAGCAGGTCAAGTGGGTGAAACTCACAACACGCTAGCAGATCTTTGCAAAAACCTCTCATGTCCCTCTGACCATATCCCCCCTTCATGCCCTTCACTGCCCTTTTCATTGAAAAGGGTATCCAAATAGATTTTAACCACTTTCTTGTTAAGTCCAGCACAGGTGAGTGAGGGGAGGTATTAGCATCTGTTTGGTTTGCTAGGGGCCAGGAATGGAAAAGCTTCCTTTGACTTACTGATATGATACGTATAAACTTCCAAACACATGACAGGAGCCTGCTGAATGGTAGTTATTTGTCTGGATCTTTAAAACAATGTATTGAGGACTCATTGTATGCCACATGCTAGGTTCTCTGGTAAGCATTATATCATTCTATCCTCATAGTGACTCCTCAGGGGGACACAATATGATTAATCCCATTTTATCGATCTTCATTCATAAAACTTCATTCATAAAACTCAAAGCATTCAGCACCTGGGCCTAGTTCCAAACGCAGGTTCTGCCTAATATTTATTCAACCTTTTTCTTACAGAGCCAGTCTCCCCTTCTCCCCCCCACCTGAAACTGCTCTCCCTTTTCCAATTTGGTGCTCCTGGCCTCAGTCCACAGTGATTCAAGCAGCTCCTAATTTCTTACTTGTTGACACTTTGATGTTTTCTTCCTTGGCATTCAGATCTGCGTGACTTCTGAAGAGGAGCAGGACGGCTTTATCAGAGTCCTCAGTGGAAAGAAGAGAGGCCTCGTCCCCCTGGATGTCCTAGAAAACATCTGATTGCTGGCCCCTCCTGCTTTTGCAGTGGCTGGGCTCCGCTGCGATGCCTCATCTCACACTGTGTCCACGCAGAGGAGCTGCCACACTGACCCGCCTCCCGGGAAACAGTGAGACAAGACTCATGGATCTGAGACTGGGGTACCAGTCACGAGGCAGACGGCCCATCCCGCAGCATTGCTGGGCTGCCCAAGGTGGGGTGAGGCTGAGAGAGCTGAGCGCCGTGCAGGTGGCTGCTGCGGCAGGGCGGTCCCTGAGGACTCACCTCATCCCCGTCCACGTGATGTAAGTTAGCCTGCTGGAGAGTGCTCCAGCTTGCAGTGTGGGCCCAGCGCAAGGCTCGGATCCCCACAGCCAAGTGTGATTCTGGTTCCAGACACGTGTCCCCAGTACTGGCCCATCCGCATCATCACATTTGCGGTCTCTGTGCAGAGCATCAGGAAGTCCTGCTTCCCAGCCCTCAACATGCGAGGGCTCCCCACAGCCCCCCTCACTTTGTGATTGCGCTGTCTCTTCTGTCCTCCGAGTGAGTCCTGGGGGTGCCATGAGATGAGGGATGAGTTGGTGGCACCAGTCACCAGAACCTGATCTGCCCAAAGGCGGGATTGGCAGTTCCTGCTGCTGTTCTAGTTACCAACAGAGGTGACAGAGAAGGAAATGAGGCACAGATACAGAGGGCAAAGTGGGAGTAAGGTGGGGCAGAGAGCCCGATTAATCGAAGATTATGCAGCCCCTTCAGTTAGGAAAGCATTCCCTGCAGAGATGAACCGGGGAAGAGAATGGGACGAAAAGTCTCAGCGATGAGTCCATTTCATTTCACATCCTCTATACTAGGGGCAGCATTCTCTCTCATTCCACCCTGGAGGACCCCCTTTTGGAGGCTGAGCCCACCTTGGGGAGAACCAGAAACATGGAGGAGAACCAATAGCACCTTAGGAGAAAAGTAGCCAAATCAGAATCTATTCTTCTTTAGGGCAGTATATTATACCCTAGCAGATGTAAAATGGAAACGAATCCTTAGTGCTTCATCCTTCAGAAAGTAGAGGAACTTGGGTCCTATTTAGCATCAAGTAGGGGAGTCTCTTACTCTATACTTGTACTAATGTTTACAAGCATTCAATATACTGTGAAGCCTTCCTCCACAAGCCTCCTCCTAGCAGTCAATTTTGCATCGATTACTTAGTCATTAATACGGTTAAACTTCAATTCACAATGACCTTGGAATCAATGTCAGCTCAATCTATTTTGTTACAGAGCAATAAAAGCATTAGAACAATTGGTTTTTAAAAGACTTAAGTGGGTGCATCTTATGCATGTAAGCATTATTTCCCAAACCCTAGTGTCATTAGTCTCCATTTATTTCTTTTGTTACTGCTCAGCATGATGTTGGGAGCTGAGATGGAAGCTGAGATGGGATGGCTGCTGGTTTCACAGTAGTTTGGATGCCTTACTATCATTTTAAAGCCAGCATCCAGAATTTCCTCTCTCTCTGGTACAACCTGCAAAATTGAGTGTACAGAGTCAAGATGGGTTCTCCGAGAGCCAGGGTGGGTAGTATGACTGCCATTCTCTAAAATGGAATGCCAGAGTACAAAAACTCTCTGCCTCTAATTCAGTATTCCACTGAATAAAGACAATACCGTGGATGGAAGGAACATAGAAAATGTGTGTCCTGATCTCTTCTTTCTGGTAGAGTATCCACTGAAGCTTTTGGGTACAGTGGTATCATATCCTAGACAAACTTAACTTGCATTAAAAAATCAGTTTGCCTTTGGAAACTGAATAGAAGGAGGCTGCTGTAGCCAGCCCCCAAGGTGGTCCCCCAGTGGTCCCCACATCCTGATATTCTCACCTTTGTGTAGCCCACTCTCACACTGAATCAGGACTGGTCTTATGTGACCAATAAAATACGTATAGCAGAAGTCATACTGCATGACATCTGAGGCTAGGCCAAAGAAGTCCTTGAACCTTCTGCCTTGCTCTCTGGGAACACTTGCCTTTGGAACCCTGAACCACCGTGTAAGTTTATCTACTCTGAGGCCACCATGCAGGAGAAGACCAGTGGACAGACCGTGTGTGTCTGTAGCTGGGATCCCGGACATCACAGAACAGCAACCATCCCTGCTGGGCCTGCCCAAGTGATAGTTTTATGAACAAAATAAATATGGTTTGGTGGTTTTTAAGTCACTAAGTTTTGGAGTGATTTGTTTTACAGAAATAGATATCTAGAACAGGGACTCATAATTTGAGCCAATGTTAGAAAGGAGAAAAAACACATATTCTGCACAATAAGGCCCAAAAGTTTTTACAAACATTATTGGTGGACAATGAACCCTCCCAATGCAAGATATCTAGTGTTCCTTAAAGATCTGGAGTTGGTTAGATATCAGAGAAAAAGCTGTTCCTCAGTGCAGATTGCCACGGATATTCACACACACACACACACACACACACACACACACAGACTTTAGGAGCCATAGCATTTATTCTCCTCCTGCCTGTCTGCAGAAATGGAAAGAACAAGGGCATCTGTGAAGTTTTGAAGATTTCCAAAACTCAAGAAATGGGTGGGAGAAGATCCACAGTTTGGGAATGGGAGTCAGATGAAGGCCTCGGGAGACAGATTCTGGAGAGGGGCAGGGACAAGGAGGAAACGCTAACATGAAGGGGAAAAAAGGAGGCCTTAGGGGATATTCTTCATAATGTGAGAGAACAGCCTTGTGCCCCCTCACCTCCTCCCCCTGCCTACAACTAAGGGAGGGCACATATATAACTGAAACAGGGATGCTGTGCCCTATACTCCATCACCAGTGCTGTAGGACTTGGATTCTACCAAGGTGAATTTGAAGTGAAGAACTGATTAAACCTTCCTTGGGGCTTCAGGAGGTAAAGAATAGAACTTTTTTTACCCCATCACTAGCAGACAATGGAGACACCTTTAGTGTGGGCTATGGGCTGCAAAGAGAGCCCATGTGTAGATGTCCAGCTGACTACTAGTAGGGTTGATTTCACAGACCACCTTCCTCCTCACCTCTACACACTAAACACACACACACATAAACACACCCCCATTGAGAAGAAGAGTTCAGCATCTGGGTTATATTTAAAGCAACAAATGAGATGGTACATGGTAGGCACTTATTAGAGCTAGTGTTCTTTGCTATTAAAGGGAGAAAAATAAAATCAGTGGGAGGGTCACAGTACATGTAAATAGTCTGGTGACAAGTACTGCTTAAAGGTAAAAAAGCAGCATGGAGATCCAAAAGCCAGTCCAGGTCACTGGCTACTCCAAGGAGAAGAGAGTCAGGAAGGAAACCTAGTGGTTAGCCTTAACCTAGAGGCCCGGGCAGCTGTAAAAAAGTGTTGTGTGCTCAAATAGCTTAGATTTAAATAAAATAAACCAGGCTTCTTTACTCAGGACTTCCCAGAGCCTTTAATTTCCTAATTTTCACAGTAAATCTGTAAAAGGGGAGCTAGATCCATGGAACACCCATTAGGATCAGCTAGACTATTCCAAGGCACATAGTTTGGAAAATGCTGTAGTAGAGAATTGTATCCATCGAATACCCTCTTTCTCTTCCTATGTCTCACTAAGATACCCATGAAATACTGAAAAGGACAAAAGTGCATAATCATAGTAAAAGTGGAGGCTGAAAGACAGTCTACTCTGGAATCGGTATTTAGGAAGTAGGAGAAAGCGGGACCTGTGTCTCCAAGGGTTGAAAATCTCAGGAAGAAGAGTAGCGTTCTCATGCTCTAATGGCTTTAGCAAATACTGACCAGCAGGGTGTAGGCTGGTATAAATCCGGGAGTAAAAGAAAGTTCAACAGTGCCCAAAATAGCCTTCCCAGGAAACTGAGTGAGCAGGTGTGTTCCACAGCTTTAACACAAAACAAAAATCCTTACAAACAACTTGGATGAAAAAAAAAAATTAAAACTGGTTTCATGATATCCTGTCACGGTCTCTTAGATTTTGCTCGGTTGCTATTCTGTTGTGTGTTTGTAGAACATCTGGTGTTTTTGATCCTTAGAACATGTTTTCGTTTTCTTTTTTTTTTTCTTTCTTTCTTCCAACAGGAGTTTTAAATAGTCCTCAATCTTCCCCTGGGTAATAGAAATGTAACTGTACCTCGAAACATTAACAAAATAATAGCAATTTATTTTATAGTTCCTTATTAAAAACAAAAAAGTAGGAGACTTTTTTATCATCTCACCATCAAGTTTAAACAGCTATCGAACATCTTCCCTGTGTTCATGGAGGTCAGGATGTACTGAAATCCTGAAAATACACCCTGGAAAGGTATAACACCTATTTCCAAGGAAAATGGTGGATCCTTTTTAGATTTCCTCCACTGGCCTCATTTACTCAGATTCTCGGGTTACACCTGACCCCATCTGTTTTTATGCATGGCAATACTTTTCTTTATCTTCTCCTTTTAAACAAGTTTCCTAAAAATTGTTTGCTTAGTTTACTTTCATTCTTTACTAAGGTAAAAAAAAAATCATCCAAGATTATGACTTTTCCTCTGAGTTCAGCTTTGACCACATGAAAGTGTTCCTATTTTCATTTATTTCTAAATACTCAATAATTAGAGTTTTGATTTTTCTCTTAGATTTTTATTTCGTGTGTGTGTGTGTGTGTGTGTGTGTGTGTGTGATTAGAACCATTGTGCATTGCGGTCAGAAAATATGATCCACGGTGTTTCTGCTTTGAGGAAATTAATTGGCATTTTGTGCTCTAACATATGAATAATCTTTAGAAATGTCCGAAGGATGCTGGTAAAAAAGAGAAGTCATGTCTGCAGTATATAAATTTTAATATGTATCTACCAAATAAACACTTGAAGTGTTCAGATCATCTGTGCTCTCATTTATGATTACTAATGTGCTCCCTCAAAGACAAGAAAGTCAGGAGCAAGCAACAGTGGACTGAAATAAGGGACATCTTACAAGGACCTCCAATTGCTTGTTTGGTGCCAGCCCTTGGAGGGAGGAAATGCTCTTCACCACAGCTTCTCCTTTTACATTTAGGTTGAATCACTAAAGCCAGTTCTTAAGTAAACATTCTTTTTAACTCCCTGGAGGAAATTGTAAAGGACCCACTTTTAAATGAAGAGGTTCCAAAAATATTCTCAGAAAACTTTAATATTGGGTCAGGGAGTTTTGAGAGAAAAAAATTACAGTGAAATCAACAATCCACTGTTGGGCTAAGACCTCATCACAGCTCCAGTGTGTGCCACCCACAAGACTGGGAAGGGTGGAAATCACATCATAAACTGATGAAATGTATTCATACTTAAGAGTCTAAATCTCAACATGGTGAATCACAAGCTGCTGGTTTCAAACATGGATGTTTCTTTGGGCATTAAGTGGTTGTCATTTTTGCAGTGAACTCAACAAATACTTGCTGGAATCTACTGGGAATGACTGTTGTCAAGCAAGTGATACTGAAAATGTATAATTAGTGCTACAATAGAGAAAGAACAGTGAACCGTAAGAATATGCTGGAACTATGCTGCTTCCATTAGGAACAGGGTCTACAAAAGTTCAAGCTTATCATGCCAAAAACTTTCTGGCTTTGCAAAGGTGATTTTAGACTGAAAGTGGTAAAGCTGCTTTTCAGTTCTCTCTTTTATAATTTACCAACACTTGAAGCACTCTAGTTTCACTAGAATTTATGGATGATGAAGGAGGATATTTTGTGGAGATAAGTTGTGTTAACCTTAAAAAATAAAACTGCCAGTTATTTTACCATCAAAAATAGATTTATTTAGGAACAGCAGAGAATTGTAATTCCAGATAAGCAAGCTATAATGCAAAGGAGAAGACTGCTCTTTTATAGAGGAAAGGGGGGGAAGTTGGGGAGGCTGTAATAAACAAAAATCCCATTGGAGGAAACCGGGAGTTCTAAGTATAGTGGTTTTTCATTGGCTGTCTATCATCATGACTGTCTGTCATTGGTTGAGCCATTGTTACCAGGGAAAGAGGAAGCTTCTTTCCTCCTGTTGGGATACTAGGGTAGCATCCAGGTGCAAGATTCTGGCTCTTCCTGTTGGGTCTCCAACTGAGGAGTGTAGGGCATGACACCTTTCCCTGATGACCTCCCAACACCATTCTAAATAAGATTTCCTTTTACTAATTTTCTCAGATGAAGCAACATTTTGTAAAAGTGAGCCAGTTCTTTTTAACTTTTTAGTGTGCTTCCAGCAGGGTGCCCCCTTCAGGCTCTAGTATTGAGTGTTTGTGCAATATTAGCAGTATTAGTAGGAGATTGGGTGGGAGATGGAGGAGCTAGTGAGGAGGAGGGGACAGGGTTGGGTGAGCCATGGTGTGGTGATACAAGGAGGAGGCTGCTTGGTTATCTATGCCACCTCTTGTTCCAAAGAATATTTAGGTTCTTGATCTCATCTCCATAGAAATGCCCCAAGGAGAGAAAGCCATCAGGTAAGACCTCATCCATCCCACATCAATCTTGATGTCTAAGACCCTAGAAAAAATAATCCAGAGAATAATAAATTTTAAAACACCTTCAAAATGGAAACACAATAGAGACTTCTTCACAACAAGGGAAATAAGGATTTTTTTTTTTAATCACAGACATCCTGTGATTTGGGCCAGATTCTTACCCTATACATGATGAACTTCACAAGAGTCTTACTGCTATAGGGAAACCATGAAACTGCTCACCCTAGTGCTGTGGTTGCTTTTCCCTCTTTCGATCACAGGGGGGAAAAAGGTAAAATCTTAAGTATTCAGAAATCAGTTTTATAGAATCTGTAACTCTTACAGACATGTGATATTAAAACCATAAAATTCAATGCAATGAAGCAGTGCAAGGCAAATCTACTTGAGCCAGTGCTGGAAATAAAGAAACCCATGGGCTCTGGGGACCAGGAAATGTTATTTGTACCCAGGAGGATCAGACATCCAAGGAGTATCATGAGCTCTGCGCAAAGGGTATTGGGTCAGTGAGTGTGCCAGGACTTGGCCAGGAAGGAAGGAGCAGGGAGCAGATGAGATTGCAGCTGGGGCCTCTGGAGAGTGAGGATGAAGCAGAAGCAGGCACTAAAGCATCACTAGCAAAGTGGCAGGGCTTTGCAGGCTCTATTTCTCAGAACTCTATGGGGGAGATCTGTGTTGGCAGAGGGAAGAAATTCTTTACTAGCCCTAGGAGTGTGAGACCCTCAGGAATGAGCTGAAGTAACAATAGATGGATATGATTTTTAGAAAGAGTAGATCCTGATATTCACAGGGCTTTACTTTTGCTCCTGGAGCCTGCAAGCTGGACCCCCACTGAGCCTCCTTGAACTTCAGAAGAGAACCTTTGGGCCCTACTCCAATGAGACCCATTGAGGACTTTTGACCTCCACACTGTAAAATAATAACTTTGTATTGTTTAAGCCACTAAGTTTGAAGTCATTTGTTTCAGCACCAATAGGAAACATATGGCATCACACTGCCACTTGGGAAGGTAGAGACATGATGGAGGAAATCTAACTGAATGTCATTGTTGCACCTTAAGAACATTGCCAAGGAGGACCAAAGCCTGCAAACACATATTAGGAACAAAGAAAGAGCTCCCAAAACTCAGAAAAAGCCAACCAAAGAGAATGGGGGAAATGCAATAGTAAGGTAGTAATATGCAGCCAGTGTGGGAAGCTATTATTTCCTTTCCTAGATAGTAATAGACCAAACTAGTCTCTGGGGATGAGAAAAGTAAGAAAGATGCCTTAGTTTGGCCAGTAAGAGTGCATCCAAGAATGTGCATGCATACACACACACACACACACACACACACACACACACACACACACAGATTTAATTAATACTATGCTGTGATACAAATCTAAGCAGTTATATGTTCTTTGATTCAGTTTGTTAGTTTCAAAGCTATTCCTTACTCATTTTTTACACATGAAGCAGAGTCTCATTGTCCAGGCCTTTGGAAGGGGCCTCCCTGGACCTGTCTTTTCTTGCAGCTGGCTTCAGTCCCTTCCTCCTCAACTGTCCCCATCACCACCACCACCCAAGAACTCAGTCCCACCAGAAAAAATCCAGCCTCCTTAACAAAATAACACCTCTCTTGTATCTTGTAAATTTCATAGCCTCAGGGGATGAATGTAAAGTATTTTTTGTCCACCCAATTTCTGTATCTCCCAGAGGGGAAGGGTGGATTTTGGTCTCAGCGACCTCTGGCTTTGCGTGATGAGGTAACAGGAGCAAAGGTGAGCTCCAGTGCCATGATAAGGAGATGGTCAGATGATGATAACTCCACCCCCAGCTATAATTTGGTTTTTTTTTTAAAGATTTTATTTATTTATTTGACAGAGATAGAGACAGCCAGCGAGAGAGGGAACACAAGCAGGGGGAGTGGGAGAGGAAGAAGCAGGCTCCCAGTGGAGGAGCCTGATGTGGGGCTCGATCCCAGAACGCCAGGATCATGCCCTGAGCCGAAGGCAGAGGCTTAACCGCTGTGCCACCCAGGCGCCCCTATAATTTGTTTTTCAAATGGACTTTTTATTTCAAGACAGATCAATCATGAATACAGTAATAAGTAATACACAAAACATGAGAAAAGGAGAGGTTTAATCAAAAATGGATTGTGGAAAATAAGAATATAAAACAATTGGGGTGAGTCAAGCAGATGAAAAAACCTCAGGAGGGTTATGAGACATCATAAAATGTAGGTGATATCAATATTCTGTAAGGGTTGGGTGGAAACAGAATTGGTACTGGGAGAGGTGAAATGGAAGGGAAGACACTCCTAGGAACAAGAGAGGGGACAGTCTACAGATGAGGGAGGCCCATGCCTGAGTGGCAGAGCCTGTAGCCATATAGGACAATGACAAAGGACCCATGGCAGCACAGCAAGGTCAGCTAGCCTGCTTGGCAGCCTCATCCTGGCACCATGTGCTCACAGCTCCACCACTCGAAAGCCTTTTTTGGCGGTGGTTCTTCTTCAGAGGCAATCTCAAAGCCAGAATCATCTTCCTAATGCATCACTTTGATCCTATTGCTTCCCTGCTCAAAACCTTCCAGTGGTTCCCCACCCCCTTGCCTCCCACCACCTCTCCCAGTCTACAGAAGCATGTGCAGCCCCTACAGTGGAGTCTTCTCCAATGGCCCCAGACCAGCTCAGTATGCCTGAAACTGCACAGCCCTGACCAGATCCACTGGATTGGCATCCGTCACTACTTGTCCAACTGCTGATAATTTTTAAAGTTTTTTTCAGTAAACAGACTCTATACTCAAGGGAAGGATGCCAGGCTGGATTGCCCTGGAGAGGAAAACACTCTCTTTGTGATAAGTTCAGGGTACCATGGAGTAATGGCAGCATACCCAGCCCCATTTGTCATGACCAGCACACCATCCTACCTCTTAGCACATCTGGGTCATGGCACTGGATGACCATGACCTCTGCCCATAGCAGGTTGGATCAGTCAACAAAGCCCACCAAGATAGAGATCAAATTCGAGACCTGGACGAGAGGTTGGGTTTAGTTGTGTCCCTTGGCAGCGAATGCAGCTGCAGCCCCAGTCATGAGGTAAGCGTGTGATGTTGCAGATCCATCACCACCTCCAGAGAAACAACTCAAAGAGCACTTGCTGACAGGGGTGCCTCCACAAGGACCCTTTGTACATCTACTGCCCTCCACCTCCATTGCTTTTCCAATCCAGGTTGTGGGGCAATGAGGGGAAAGAATAGGAATTGTTTGCATTTTACGATTTTTAAGTCTCCAGTTATGAGTGATGTTAAAAGCAAAGTGTATTAAGTCTGTGTCTTAGATTAACTGTAAGACTTACATTAGCACCTGGAAGGGGAAACTGTGAGCCTTTCACCCAGATGTTCCCACATATTGTCGCAGGCCTCATGCAGTATAGTGACAGGTAGGGGCTCTGCACTCAGACTAGCTGTGTTCCTGTCTGGCTCAGCACCTGCCAGTTGGGAGAACTTACAGCCCATTTCCCCAGTTGTAAGGTAAATACCAAATAATGCCCATCTCTTGAGGCTGTTTAGAGAATTAAATAGGAAGATCTTATCACAGGTTACTGTACATAGTAAATAGTCAAGTAAAACATATATATAAATCTACGTCATGCATGCAGTGAGGATAACCTCCCTGAACCTACTACCCATTTAACTGATAGCTCTCTGGCTCTCTATGCTGTTCCAAGACTTCTTAACTCATCTGCTTTATAAACTAGATGCTTACTTATTCCTCTCTTTGACTATATTATAAGCAACTTAGGGGAAGGTACTGATTTTTCTCACACCTTCAGCAACACACAATGTGAAATGTGCAGCTGAATCTCTCTTTTCCTTGCACCCGACATGATTCTTTACATATAATGAACACTCAATAACTGTTTTTCAGGTTAAACTGAATTTGTCTCCAAAACAGAGGTGCTCTCTGAGGTCTTTTCGACTGTTGACATTTAAAGAGAGTGACTAGGGAGTCTCAAGTCCATGGCCCAGAAAAGTCTAAAGCCTCCATTACCAGGAACATAATTGGTACAGCCACATTGAAAAACAGGATGGAGGTTCCTCAAAAAATTAAAAATAGAGCTATCATATATGATCCAGCAATCCCGCTTCTGGGTATAGATATCCAAAGGAAATAAAAACAGGTTCTTGAAGAAATATCTGTACCCCCATGTTCACTGCAGCATTATTCACAACAGCTAAGACACGGAAAGAAACTAAATGTCCATCAATGGATGAATGAATAAAGAAAATATGGTATATATACTCCGTATAATTCCATTATAATTCCAATATTCGAATAGCATTCCACTGTGTGTCTGTGAGTGTACATGTGTGTGTATAAATGAGCCTCTGTCACAATCTCCAGAAATTCCCAAAGTCTTATGTTCGCCTGGACTCCCTTTGCCTCACTGTTCCTATTCCCTTGCAAAACTGTCTCTGTTTCTGTACTACCTCAGGCTAGACGCTGAACTCTGTCTTCTCACCAGTGTTTACAAGAAATCTACTCCCATAAATCGTGCGCTGAGGTTCATACACTTGACATGATGATGTCAGCAAGAGACCCAGGGAGGAGTCCCAGCCCATGACACTCCATCAACTCACTGTCCCCTCACCCCCGCCCTCCTCCCTGCTCCTTCTGCTTCCTCTCACATTGCCCCCAGAAGCTCCAGCTCTCTCCTTCACTTTGCATATCGAAATGCTCAGAAGGGCAAGAGGTCATCTTTCTGACAACACCTACTCTCTGTAGAAAGACTTAGAGGACACAATTTAAAAAAAGAAAAGAAAGACTTAGATGACAGTTAAAATTATAATAATAAAAAGACAATCTTTAGTTACCAAGGAAAGCCTCCATTTAGAACAACACATTAGAATAGCCCCAGAGGTTTCTCCCCTCCAGGTCTGTGGCTTGCCACCGGCCCTAGAGGACGCAACTCCATCCTCAGCATCTTAGAAGGATACGTTCTCAACTTGTGCCCTGTGGCCAAGCCAACTGGGATTTCTCTTCGCTGTTTCCATGTCAACTTTTTAACACTTACTTTTTGAAAGTTTCCCCATGTCAACTCCTCAGCTGACCATTGATGTGAGAGAAGTGCATGCTCATTTGTTTAATAATGCCTTACTTTCAAGCTGAATACAAAATTATTTTCACTGGATTTCTGATTTGAAATCTGAATAATTAGTGCAAACAGACTACTTGTGGAATGTCATCTCTCCATCATACCACAGACAAGAAACAGGGAGGGATACTTGGTGATGCTTCACTCTTGGAGAAATAGAAATTATACCCCCAACCGAACAGCAGAAATGAGAGAGTCTGAAACACCATGATTTTACTGCACAAGTTGGCTTCTTTAAAAAAATAATGCTTCTGTTTTGTTTGTTTGTTTTTGTTTGTTTTAACCTGTGTATCTTCAGTTCCCTGGAGCTTCCTTCCCAGAACTGGATGTATTTGGCCTCCCCTTTACAAGAATTCCCATTAACACAAACTTTCTTCCAAGGAGTATAATCTGTTTCACAAATGGGCAAAAATAGTGACAACATTTTTGCTCTTTTATAAGTCTAGGTGTGCTACTAATCCAACTGTATACTCTAAAATATAAAAGCTATAATCCTCCAAAGATTTTTGTCTTTACTTCTATTACCACCTCATCACATAAGAACATGAAGAGTCAATGCTTAATAACATAGCTGTTGACCTAAAAAGACAACCATTAGTGTTTCATAATAGAGGGAGAGAACATGGATTTTTTGTTTTAATACAAACAACCTGAGCTGGAACCCTGATTCAGTTCCTTCCCAGGTTGTGGACAAAATGCTTAATCTTTCTGAGCCCCAGAGATAATAATACTTACTTGGGATAATTGTTGAAGGGACAAAGGGAAGTATTTGTATGAAAGGGTATATAGTGTAGTGACTGGCACATGGGAGGCTCCACAGTTCTTGCTGTTGTCCCCCAAGAGCGCTATTATCCTAATAAGAGGCTGTTGCCCAACTGTAACCTGTTGACTGAAAGGATCCTCTTCTTTTATAAGGCGAGTATTTTTGGAATATCTTTGTTCAGTACATGAATAGTTAATAGTTAATAAACCAGCATAGTGTATACTGATCTCTAATTCTCCACTTTAACTTGTCTGGACGCAACTGTAAACAGGACACACCAAAGATTGGCCCACGCCCATGCTGACTGATTGCCGCCTCCTTCAAGAGCTATGGGCAAAATTCTTTATGCTTATATGGTCCCTATGTCTGAAACACTCAAAGCATTTTTCCAGAGATTAAATCAGAGCTTTCATATGACCCTGGTTAATAAATGTCAAGTCTCCAATGTGAAACCTCAGAATATCCTTTTGAGGAAGGTGGCTGACAACCTTATCTCCCATACAAATAAACTGAGGCATGGAGGGATAAATCAGAGGGGTTTTACAGATTCTTCCCTCCTCATGTACGGTTTTAGTTTATATGTGAAGACCAGCATTCATGGGAACGCACAGAGTGTCAGCAGGGATCCCCAAAGAACCTGGTTGGGGTTTCTTGGAGAAAAATAGTCTATGATTCTCCTAGCATGGCTGGGAGGGTAGGGGACATGGGGGATGGGGAGGCCGTGTTGAGGCAGGGGCTGCCCTAATTGGGTAAAAGGTCTGAGTCAGTGATGTCAGCATAAGCAGATAAGCCAGAACTCCAAAGGTGGGTGGGTTGTTGTGGCATCTTACATGGAAAAGCCAAAGTACCCATTTTGAACTAATTTCCTAAGCCTACTGTAAGCCTCTTAGGAGGAAAGAAGACATCAAGAGGGGCTAAGAAGGAGGGACTTTGTGCACAGAGAGGGTGAGAGTGCTCTGAGGAGCAGTTGTGAGAGGACTGAGGTCCAAACCGCCAGCTTAAGACAGTGTCAGCAACTACAACAGGAAGAAATAGGATAATTTCCACCTCCACCTCACATACTCACCTCCAGCGGACCCTTGGGGACCACCACCCTCCATCCTAGTACTGGTTTTCTCAGAAACTGTCTGTCTCTTCATAAACCAACCACACCACTAGTTAATGTTTATTATCACTTACTATATGCCCACTCCTTAACATGTTACATTGGCTTTGTAGGCTTCGCGCTATAACAATGTAGCTAAGCTGGAACCACATCTTCCAGAAATCCCTTCCCTGAATGGTTCCATGTCAGGGTAGACCACAAGAGAAGTTTTGCTTGAGACTTGAAAAACAGAAAGTGACCTCCATATTTTGTATGCTCAGAAGGTCAGAAAAAGGCAACAGGCACTATGGCACCTGGCTCACATTGTCATTGTCACTTACTCCGACTCCTACTCTCTCTACCCCTGCAACTTCCCTATGTGCACATGTGGCATCTTAGGAGAGGGCACCAGCTACCTCTGCAAGTCAGCCATGGCATGGAGTTTGCAGGTGGGTCCCAATTCATCTTCATGGGTTCCAGTTTGTCTTTACGCATGACAACACCTGGCTTTCTTAGTTTACTGTCAACCTGGTTATACCACTACATCCTCAGTGCTCGATGAAGAGACAACAGCCCAGCATAGATGCCTCTGCCAGTTTCTACAATCACAGAGTCCAATGCTTATAAGATCTGTTTTCTCTATTACTTAGAGTAGCTCTGCTACTCTGATTGAACCCTGAGAGATACACATACATTGTCTCAGTGAATCCTCACAACAGTCCTAGAATGTAGGCACTATTATTATCCTTATTTCACAGGTAAAAAACTCGAGAAACAAGGAGATTGTCCTTTATAGCTCAGCTAGCATGTGGTGACACGGAGATTTGAACCCAGGCAGTCTGATGCCAGAGCCTGAGTTTCAACTCTCTACACATTTTTTCCCCTGAATTCCATGTAATCCAGCTTCTGTCCTTGCACTTTTTTTCTTGAGGGATGTGTTTTCAACACTTCCAAAACTTCTCATTTTCAGAATGAGAATTCTACCCTTTTCCTTGTTGACCTGATATTTCTTTTTTGCTCTTTCCCTCTGACTATCCAAAGTTTTCCTTTATGTTTCCTTTCCTGGTTCTTTTCCGGTCTTCTGTTGTGTAGCACATTCGCACACAGGTGTGACTGTCCCATCTGGCCTCAAATTGCATGCTCATCTTTTCAGACTGCTTGCCCAACAGTGATCCATCAGCCTCTTTGGCCAACCTAAACCTCTGCCATCTCCCACTGGGGGCTGCCAGAGACCCCACCCCTGCCACCCTAATAGTAAAACAGAGGAGATCAAGCATAAAGCACACAGAAAGACAGACACCACATGGGAAAGAGACAGAACAGAGACAGGAAGAGGGGAAGCTGAGAATATCAGCCAAAGTAAGGCTACCAGAAGAGCAGGGCAGAACCCAGTGAAGTCTTCAAAGACAGAAATAAATTTCCAGAGGGAAAAAAATGGCCAGGATGCTATTATGGCTTTCATAAAGAGAGAAGGGGCCAGGTCATAAACCATGGAGACAAGGGAGAAAAAATTTCCCAGAGAAGAGGAACCAGAAGGACCACAGCAGGATTGTTGGTGGGGTCAACTGAGCAATAAGAACTGTTTTAATGTAAAGTTAATCAACAGATATAGGACTAAGAGATATTGTACTCATCCTAAAAGTGGGAACTAAAGCTGGACAACGCCAGAAACCCAAGGGGTAGATGTAGTGTCTGGACCTGCTAACTCAAGAGAAGTGATCATCCAGCAAGGAACTGTTAAGTTCTGGGAAACTTTTCTACGTCAAGAAGCATGAACTGCACATATGAATGATCTCAGCAACCCTTGAGAACAGTCAGGGATGACCCATCCAGAGATCTGTCTTTTATTGAAAAATCTCCCCCCTCCACTCCATTTTCCTCTGGGAATGGGAAACTGCAATTTTCCAAGAATGAGACAGGGTCTTGTGTCTATTTTTCCACATACATACCAACATGAGAGTCGTAAACACCAAGAAGTAAACAATGAAATTCAAACCAGATCCAGGGATAAAATTTGACTGTTTTGACTCCGTAAACTTGGTAAACCTTTGCAGAGGAAAACTTAGACAAGAAACTTATGAAGGCATTCCAAAGGGAGGCAAGTGTGAAAAAAATGAAACGTGTAGTCCTTAAACCCAGTGATCTTGGACCCAGGATATTCTATTTCTGAACCACGTAAATGGAAAAATACTAAACAGAAAAACAACTTTTTGTCCAAAGTTGTTTAACTAAGTGTTACTTATAATAGCATAAAATTGGAAACTGTCTATATAGGGCACAAAGGGGAATGGTTCTATAGTAATTTTATAAATAGCTTATTTTACAAAAAACTACATTTCCCAGTGCTCCTTAGAATTAGATGCGGCCACATTTGCCAGCGTATAAGCAAGAATATGACCCACTACTAGGTCAAGAATTTTCAGATGGTGAACCACACATTCTTTCTTCTTCTACCAGAGTCACCCTGGATATGAGGACTCAGCCTCACTTATTTATAACAAGGTCCACAAAACAGAAGATAATTCCGGCATGTTCCGGAATTATCATGGGAGAGAACCCACCTGGAACTGATACGTAAATGAGAAATTAACTTCTATTGTATTTGAGCCATTACCTTTGGGCCTATATACATGGAAGTATATAGAAGCCTAATTTATAATAGCCGAATCTGGAAAGAAATCAGATGTATTTCAGCGATGAATGGCAACTTAGATTAGTCTAGCTGACCCTTAGATTAGCCTAGCTAAAATGTCCGGTATTATTTTTCTTGTGGGTTCTTCCAATCTATGAACCCAGTATGTCTCTCCATTTACTTAGATCATCTTTGATTTCTCTCATCAATGTTACATAGCGTTGCATAGTTTTAGTCTTGGATATCTTTGTCATTTCTTGATCTAATATCACTAATTATTCCATAGAGGATGTTAAATATTCTTTCTATTTGCACATGCAACAATGTTTTATTTTTTTCTCAGAGTTGGTATTTGTTTCTGACTATACTATTTTGAGTTCAAAATATTTTCTTTCACTCAGAAATTTTTTAACTTTTAATTTTGAGAATATTTTAAACTTACAAAAAGTTTGTGACAACAGTACAAAGAATTCCTACATATTCTTTACACATGTTCACTAATTTTGCTGCATTTGTTCCTTATTTTATCCCTGTAGTTTTTATATATTTAAGAGTAAATTACAGACAGAATTCTCCTTCATTCCTAAATATTTCAGTGTGTATTTCCTAAAATCAAAGATACTTACTTCCATCACCACTCCACAATTATCAAGGTCAAGAATTTTAACTAATTCTATTTTCCAACCATCAGATTAAATTTCACCACTTGTCCCAGTAATGGCTTTTATAGTAATTTGTCCCATAACATTTAGTGTAAAGCCTGATAGCACTTTAATTTTTTAAATTCCTTTTTAAGTATTTTGTTTGCCTCTCTGGAAGTTTTGAAATTTTTCTCTTTCCTCTTAAAGGTATAAAATTTCACTAGACTTGGTGCCTGAGTGGTTCAGTCAGTTAGGTGTCCAACTCTTGATTTTGGCTCAGGTCATGATCTTAGGCCAAGCCCTGAGTCAAACCCTACATCGGGCTCTGCACTGGGCATGGACCCTGCTTAGGATTCTTTCTCTCCCTTTCACTTTGCCCCTCCCCACCCTGATCTCTTGCTCACTCTCTCTCTCTCTCTTAAAAAAAAAATATCTGCACGGGCATTATCAGCTAGAAAATCTATTATTCTTTCTGGTGTGGATTATCAAATCTCTAAAAGTAACTATTCATACTATAAACATGGAGATTTGTGGATTTAGGGACAGATAACATTTGGTTTTTTTACAGAACTTCCCCCAAATCACTTGCCACTTGCTACAGGGGAGCTACAAACATTCCCACAGTGATTTTCTTCCTTGCCTGCCTTAGCTCCCCTCTGGAGGTTTGGGTGTTAAAGCTAGAGAAAGAAAACAAGGCTGAGATTTTTCCTGGTAAAGATGGAGGCTGGAGCATGTGGAGAGCTTGGCGGGACCACATACCCAGACCCCATGTCTCAGCTTTTCAGATCCAAGAAAGCTTTGTCCTGGTCTCCAGAATTGGTCAGTCTCTCAAGGACTTACTCAGACTGATCAACCCATCAGCATCTGAGAAAGAAACTAGGTAATTACTGTACAATGAACAATCAGAGCACCTAGTACCTTCACTCTTTGAAGACTAACAGACCTGATTTCATTTCTCAGCTCTACCCCTTATAAGAGTATGACCCTGGGCAGTGATTTATTTTAACTCTTCTGAACTTTGATGTCTTCATTTGTGAAATGGGGACAATAAAAATACTACCACATAAGGCTGATGTGGGAAAAGTTAAGATAATACATGTTAATATATTACCAGCACCATGGTAGGCATTTCATAAATGATGACTGCTAAAAAAAATTCACACTCTTATTCACAGGTAGATACATTTTCCCACACAGACAAATTCTCACAGTAATATAAATCATAATCATAATGTTGGGGGCACCTGGGTGGCTCAGTCGGTTAAGTGTCTGACTCTTGATTTCTGCTCAGGTCGTGATCTCATGGGTGGTGAGGTTGAGCCCTGTGTCAGGTTCTGTGCTCAGCAGGGAGTCTGCTGGAGAGACTCTCTCTCACTCTCACTCTCTCTCTCAAATAAATAAATAAATCTTTTTAAAAAATCATAAGGTTGTACAATGCACAGAAAAACAGGGAAAAGAGGAGATTGTGGCAAATCCCAGTGCTTGAGGTTCCTATCCCCCAAAGGCAGCATTGCAGCCAAGCGGACTAGAATAACTTACATTTAGAACAAGCTTATTCCTGGAAACTCCTTTCCAGACCTTGCAGATGCTCTTCTGTTTCTTTGTTGTCTCTTAAGGACCTGTCAGGAATGGTAGATAGGCCAACATTTAAGCTGACTTTTGTACAGGGCTCACTACTGTTGGTTTACTACGATCCTCAAAGGATCACAATGTTCTGGGGTTGTGAAGACCCTTCACTTGACCCACCACTGAGTCACCACAGCTAAGGGAATATTTTTGTCCACTGCCCAAATCTTTTTCTGTTCTCCCATAACTTTGTGAAGAACTGATCAATATGAAAACTAATAGGTAATTTTAAATAGGTTTCTCATAATCATTCCCTGGGTGTAAAAGAATCTGTGGTATACATTCGTAACATGAATGATTTTACAGAATCATGGAAACATAAAGATAAGCTTGCCTGGTGATGATGATGAAAATTCAAAAAGTTGGGGCCTTTTTTCTCCTTTCTTCTTACATTTCTGAAATATCTTTAACTCGCTTTGGAAAAGGTCTCCTATCTGATCCTTTGGATGAATTACATGCCAGATGCTTAGGAAAACAGACTTATTTCCTCTATTTCATAACTAATGTAGCAAATTAAGGAAGAATGTGGATTCATGACATGAGAACACTTACAATAAACTTCACTCTTTTTTATTAATTTCCAATCTCCCAAAAAATACTCTAAAATACATAAGACATAGGACAAGTTCAATACATACAATACATTATAATTATTCATCATTAAAAATTAGTCTCTTATAAGCATTTTGTCAGGGACTAACATACAACATTATGTATATTCAGAAATAAAATGAGTATTTTTTTAATAATAATATTTTTTTATTATATCATATTAGTCACCATACAGTACATCCCTGGTTTTTGATGTAAAGTTCGATGATTCATTAGTTGCATATAACACCCAGTGTACCATGCAATACGTGCCCTCCTTACTACCCATCACCAGTCTATCCCATTCCCCCACCCCCCTCCCCTCTGAAGCCCTCGGTTTGTTTCTCAGAGTCCATAGTCTCTCATGCTTCATTCCCCCTTAAGTAAAGCTTTATGACAATTTTCAGCAATTCAGATAGAACTCGCCCACACTTGTAATACAATCTGTTTGTTCCAAAAAGTATAATCATGTGATAGCTTCGTAGCAAATGCAGACAAATGTCTGTCCTGCCATTGGCTTTTGGCAGTGTATTTTTTCAGAACAGTTTAGAGTTATATAGAAATTGAGATCCAGTAAACAGGTAACATTTCTGTTTTCTTTCCTGAAAGTTGTACCACACAATTTAAGAACATTTCGTATGTCATAATTGATTATTTCTCTTTTCTTATCTTTAAAAAAGGCTGTATTCATAGATGTCAAATCATTCTTATGCTCCCATTTTAATTTGCCTTCAATGGGACTTTCTAAAATACTTCTCTTTCTATGTTTCCATAAACAGAAATATAGCATCATGTTTAAATTTGCTTTGAGCTAAGATGATAAATATTCAAGCCAGAAAGAAGAACACTCTGGATTATATAGGAAAGAAGAGGTGACTAGGAAGGAAAGAAGAGAAAGATCAAATTCTCTTTCCAGTTCTACCATTCACAAACTGGAGTCTCGTTTTCTTATCCATAAATAAGGTTTTAGTAAGTTTGTTTTCAACTTATTTTAATGTTCTATGACTATAAATTATCTCTTAAAATAGGTTCATCCAAACCCAAGACCCTTGCCACTGTATTCTTTAGAGAGAGGTGACACCTACAAAAGAATAAAAAAATGTCCTGACTGACTCTCCCGTAAACTGCACCTGTGGTACAAGTCAGTTTTCTGGAAACTTCTGCCTTCTGTTGAGAGCTTACAATGCTGGGGACCCTGGCCTAGATAGGATGCTGCCTATCAAATAGGTTGTCCACATCAAGAGTCTTTTTATGATAGGCAAATCCTATTTCATTCCTGTTTGTGATGTGCCATCACACCAAAACGGGACATTGTCCTAAATATTTACTCTCTGTTTCATGTGTAAGCGTGTCTCATGTTATAAAGCAGTGAGGTCATTACTGGACCAACTCTCTGAAGTTGAGTGGTTTCCTTCAAATGGAAGGGATGGTAGGGTTTCCATGGTACCATGTTGATTCCCATGGTATCAGGTTTCGGCTCCACTTCCAACTCCCTGTTGGCCCTTCTGAATGGAGTAGGAGGGGATGAGGACACGAGGAACACAGCTTTGTCCTAATGGCCTTTAGAAAGCGACTTCTGTTGAAACAACTTCTTCTATAAGAAAACACTGACCATAGAAGTGCCCACAATTTTCTAAATAAGAAAGCTCCACTATTATTGTGGGGCCACATGACTTATAAGCTAATCATCTCCCTCAGCCTCTAGGACCCACTGAATACAACCCCCTATTCTGCTGTTTTGCTTACTGGATGGAAAAACCACAGCCTACTGACACATGACTGCCAGTTCCGCTCTTGAACATGGCCCAGCACAACCTGCCACAAACCTGTCAAGTCACACAATCAGGTGTCCAGCCAGTGTCTGTTTCCTGAGGATGGTGAGTCCTGTTCTTATCATACACAACAGGGTTTCTCTAACTTTCAACATTTTCCTATGACCTAACTGCAATGTTGAAAGAAAAGAATGTACTAAAACCGGATCTTTGAAAAAGACAGGCTGATTTGTGACAACATGGATGGACCTAGAGTATATTATGCCAAATTAGTCAGACAGAAAAAGATAAATACCATATGATTTCACTCATATGTGGGATCTAAGAAACAAAACAAATGAACAAACAAAGCAGAAACAGACCTGTAAATACAGAAAATAAACTGATGGTTGCCAGAAGGAAGGGACATGGGGGGATGGGCAAAATGGGTGAAGGGGAGTGGTAGGTACAGGCTTCCAGTTATAGAATGAATAAGTCATAGGGATGAAAGCATAGAAATCTAGTCAATGGTACTGTAATAGCACTGTACGGTGACAGATGGGAGCTACACTAGTGGTGAGCACAGCATAACATATAGAGTTGTTGAATCACTATGTTGTATGCCTGAACCTAACGTAACATTGTGTGCCAACTATAGTTCAATTTAAAGGAGGCAAAATAAAATAAAAAGACTGTCTGCCCCCAAACAAGGTATTGTAAAAGTTATTCAATTCTGATATTTCTTCAGAAAATAAAATGATATTCTTTTGATGGGAAAGTTACATTCTTCTAGAAATGAAAACCTGAACACTAAATAGGTATGTAAGAACCCTCGAACTTATAGAGGAGTAATTCTCTTTTGAACAATCCCCTAAGAAAATCCCCTAATGTAGGTCTATCACCACAGATAGAAAGAGCCCTGGGCAATTTGTTCGCAAGCAAACTGGCACCTGAGACATTATGTCCACAACTCTATCAACATTTTTTATTAAGTGAAAACTGTCACTGTTCTACATTAAAATGGGTTCAATATTCCATTTCAATTTTTTTGTGTCAAATGCCAAAGTAGAAGGAACTTTTAATGTAATGAGAAATCTATAGAGTGAAGTTTCTTTTAGCTCCTTGCATTAACTGAAACCTGGGTAAACCCAAGGACATGTTTCTCCTACCGTCTTCTTAGGAGGTGGCTGTGTTCTCCTCCCATACCGCAAGTCTCTTCGTACCAGAAGAATGAGGTAGATAGCTGTCCTTCCAGCAACCCCTTGCTACTTCTAGAATTTTTTTTTTCTCTTCACATTCAAAAATCTCATTTCCTTTGCAATGGATGCCAAAAGTCTGTGTCGCCTGCCAGTCCTATTTCCTGCAACCAGCTCCTAACTTCTCAGACATTTTCCCTTACTCATTTTCTTCTTCTCAATTCTTGTTATTGTTCTTGGTTACTTCAACATCCATGTAGATGATCCAGTCAATCCCAGAGACACAGTTGCTTGCCTTATTTTCAATGATCTTTTGTTCCACTCTACACCTCCTCTCATTTCTTGTCATCCCCCAAATCTCAGTGTCAACCTTCTCATTCTCCACACATTATTTCAATCATTCTTATTGAGAATGGCCAGCTAAGCGTGTTGGCCTCACCAGGTTATAATACAACAATGTCCTCAAGATGAAAGCATGAGGTAGAAGAATAGAAGTGAAAGAAGATAGAATTAGAGGTCAGAAGTGACTTCTAGATACAAAAAGTAAGCCATAAGAAGAAAGAAAAGAAAGAACGACAGAAATGCTAGCTAAAAAACTCAGATTGCCCTCTCTTGACATGCTGTCCTGGGCAACAGATTTCACACATGTATGCCTTGGTCAAGAGTTGACTGGCCAAAGGGGGGAAGAATCAAAATAGCAGCTCACCTGAGACTACTGAGGGGCCCACTCCTATCTTTAAGATCCAAGGGGCTGAGGAAAAAGGCCACTAGTGGGATAAGAAATGGCTGTATGGATCTTAGAGGAGACACAGTATGCCCAGGGGAGATGGAAAATACTCCCCTGAACATAGGAGTCCCTTCAGGGACATGTCATACATGTCAGCACGGAAGAGGTTGAGCATTAGTGACTGAGGGTGATAAGAAGAATTGGAAAAGGAAATCTCCCAGTTTATTGGAGAGTCTGTATACCACTGACACCCCTAACATTTGGAATCTGTTATCTATAGTCTCTGCAAATTTCTTTATACTCCTGTCACAAGAATATTTTTTAAGTTTTTATAATTAAAATTAATAATTTTTAAGTGTAAATTTCAGTGGCACAATATTGTACAACCACCTCCCCTAACAAGGTCCAAAACGCTTTCATCACCTCACAAGAAAATCTCACAACATTAAGGAATCACTCCCCTTCCCTCCGTGCCCACCCCCGGAAATCATCAACCCATTAGCTGTCTATGTGGATTTGCCTGTGCTAAATATTTTATACAAATAGAATCATACAATTTGTAATCTTTTGTGGCTGGCTTTTTTCATGTCACATAATGTTTTCAAGGTTCATCCACAGAATAGAACATATCAGTGCTTTATTCCTTTTTATGGTTGAATAATACTCTATTAAACGCACATAAAGAGAATTGTTGGGGTGCTATGCCCTAGTTACTTGGGAAGGTGATGTAAAAATGTGTGCCTGAACAGATGAGCAATCCACATAAACAGGGCATGTAGCCCTGGGTCCTGGTCAATAGAATTCAGTAGGTGTTCACTACCATCACTATTGTTATTATTGGGATGGTAATTTTTATCATCATTTGACTAAATTTCATTCCCCAAATGAAATGCAAATCCTAACTAATTTAAGGGCAGCCCATCTCTTTAATCCTCTGTGATGGCTAATTTTATGTGTCAACTTGACTAGGCTATGGCACCCAGTCGTTTTGCCAGACACTGGTCTAGATGTTGCCAAGGAGGTATTTTTTGGATAAATTTTGAGGAAATATTAGCATTTAGATCAATAGACCTTAAGTAAGCCGTTTACCCTCCATAATGTGAGTGGACTTCATCAAATCAGTTGAAGCCCAAAGAACAAAGACTGAGAGCGCCATAAGAAAAGGTAACTGTGCCTCAAAACTGTTAGATAACAACTCTGCCTAAGTTTCCTGCTTGCTGGCCTGCCTTACAGATTTCAGACCTACCAGCCCCACAGTCATGTGAACCAATTCCTTATGCGTGCGCGCACACACACACACGCACACACACGTGATGTATGTGTGCATGCATGTATGTGTATTTATGCTACAGAAATACATGTATATCTATTATTATTTTATATATCTTCATATATATTATATTATATATAACATTATATAGGTTTGGTTTGGTTTCTCTGGAAAACCCTAATATGAAGAAGGCATCTTACAGTCCGTTATCTCCCAATAGTGAGCAGTCCCCCATCCAAGGCTTATTCAAGCAGCTTCTCTTGCTCTCCAACTGTATTTAGATCTACTTCATCTCACCTAGCTCATATAATAGCACTCTAAGTCAACATCATTAGATGATGAAGCTGAGGCTCAGAAAAGATCAACAACCTCCCCAGGCTCCTTACAGTTTGTCAGTTACAGTACCTGATATGAATCCATAATTATGTAAGTGTAAGATTCATGCTCTCTCCAATGACCTTGCAGCTAGTCATCATTGTAAAGCATGTAGTATTCAACAGAAGTCTTGACAACTCCTAGACACTTAACATGTGTATCCTTTGGACTATATCAAAACTGCAGTTAGTTCATTCACTGAAGAGTGTCATTCTAAAAACTCATCTTTACGATATCTTGAGCTTCTTAACTTGTTGCGTGAATTTGAAAATTATCCTTAGATATTTTCTATACTCTCCACCAAGTGAGCGAGTGCTTATGGCTCTCACGCAATTCTCTGACACTTTGTCCACTATAAACAAACCAAGTTTTAATGTCCGAGCCTTGGTGGTAATGATCTAATCCACTTATTTGCCCCCAAAAAACAGTCACTCATATGTTATATTGTAAACCTCAGGAATTAAAAAAATTAACCAAAAAAAATATTCATCACTGGTCCTTGTCCTATGTATTTAATAAGTTTGGACTTTGAATATATTCTCCTTGTCTTTCCTCTGAGGCAATGATGCAAATTCTTCTATGGTTTACATTTAGTGGGAAGTATGTTCCCTCATCTGGTAAGTTTTACATGTTTGTGGACATGTATTCAATGAAGATGTAATTCATAATTGGTTTTCCATGAAAGGATCCAGTTTGAGTTTCAAGTCCACTTCAGTTAGTGGTTTCCTTTGGCAAATCATTGTTTGCAATGGAAAAAAAAATTTTTAAAGCCCCACTGGCAATGAGTGTGTGTTTAATGTTTCTGGGTCAACTGGAGTCTCACCTTTTTTCTTTCAACTTTAACTGTGAAACCATGTTGTATGCCTGTGATTCTTTGAATTGCAACTTTCTGCCAGTTATAGGTTAAATAGGCAAGAGAAGCTCCAAGAGCAGTTCTTACATTATCTGAACAGTGAAGCATTAGGAGTCTACAGATATCATTTATCTAGTACAGATCATTGATGGTTTGCTACAATTAAAACCTTCTATGTGCCAGAAACTAAAATCTGTGGCTACAGAGAAGTATGCAGTCCTCCTCTGAAGTGAGTATAAAATCTAGCTAGAGAGAGAGTTAATGTTTCTAAAAGATAACTAAAGAACAAAGTGGGAAGTACACAATTGTCAGGTGGATGGTGTAGAGAAAGGATAGCAAACATAGGGCCACTCCCATCACTGATATCCATTGCCGACATTGCTAATCATACCTCCATTGCCCTATAAGCATGGATAAAGCCTCATTTTAATATCTCCTCAACACGCTATCCATGGTAGCCACTACCGATCAATCATGGAAGGATATACAATGAAACCACTTTGCGATTTTTATATCGATAATACTCTAAGAGTTCAAAAGAAAGTGAAGACATGTAAGAATGGAGCAGTTAGAGAAGACTTCTTCAGGAGAGTAGGATGTGAGTTCGAACTATGGATGGGACAGCTTTGTGGAAAGAGGAGCTTAAAGCATTCAAGCAGAGGGGCTGGTGTGAGCAAAGGCATGTCAGGAGGCATTGGTTCGGTGGGTTTGGGCTGGTGAAGAGACCTTGCAAGTAAGAAAAAAAACTTTATCAGCCCATTGCCTAACTCAGTGACTGTTTTCCTGTGTCGGGAAAGCAAACAGAATAGATATTAATTTACTATCCTCCTCGCTTGTCCTTCCTCACAGATTCTGAGAATCAGAAAGACATATCCAGAAGAAACCCTACCTCAAAAAATAAAAGGGTAATATTCTCAGACACCTGCAAACTTCAAAAAATACATGCCAGATTTAAATCATTTACTCTAAATATATCAGACATGAAATAGCCAAATAGTTGGACCTTCTACTCTGCAACAAGTTATATGGGAATTGTTGTGGTGCCCTGATTCAACCCCAAAAGGGATCAGTTTTCAGCTCAGACTCCAATCAGGATCATTTCAAGGACAAAAAAAAAATTGTAATGCAGAACGAAATGGCAAAGCTGCAATATATGGCTGCAGGTTCTCAGCAGATAGCAAAAAACCCAAAACAGAGAAACTTTCCCCAACCATAAAGATTCAGCACTAAGCATTTCTCCAATCATTTGACAATATTGAAAATAAACTTCAAACAAAGGTATAAGGAGAAAATGAGACTCAGCATTCTGATATGAAAATTCTGCTTCCCTTTGCATTCCTGCAAAAGGCAAAAACGGTGTAGGCCAAGAAGAGTGATTTACACTCAGCAGAACATGGACAAAGGAAGAAAAGAATGTCCAGACTGGTTGACAAGAAAGAATATGCCCTTGGGAAAATCTGTCTGGTCAAGGATTCTAACCAAAGTTTGAGCGAAAGGGGAATTAGAAATTAGTATATTATGTATGTATATGTGTAATGTGTGTGTATTATAGTATATGTATAATTATGTACAAATTACGAGCACCATTAAAAGTATCTATAGTTATTGCATGTACTTACGTATGAATTAACTTTTTCAAAAAGTCTATATGGTTGTTATTCTATAAGTGGTTTCAGTTAGTCTCAAATAGTCTTTTTAATGTCTCCTAAAATCCATTAAATGATTCCTTCAGATACTATTAGGGATGTCTATTAGAATAATATAGACGTTGCTCAGCTATTGCATTCAAGAGTCTATGCTCAGGGTGAACTAAACAGGTAAGCCAACAATCTTAGGTCAATATCCTGAGAAGCAGAGTCTGAGACAAGGATTCAAGTACACATGGTCCTGGAAAAGCACTCTCAGGAGAAATCTGTGAAGGAAGGAGTATAGCAAAGTAAGGCAACAGGAGGAGACTGAGCAAGATGGTGGTCTCCAGTACAGTATGACCACGTCCTGATCTATGGAGGGGCTATGGAGTAAAATCCACACCCTGGAAGTCTCCCTTCTTAAAACAAAGAAGCTTACACTCCCATATTAGTCATTCCATAGCTCTTAAGGCCAATAAGTTCCCTCATCCCCAGACAATTTTCCAGCCGATATTCACAGAAGCTGGAAGGGTGGGTGCACCAGCCCAATATAGGGAATCTAGGGGGGGCACCACAGTCCCTCTGCAAAATATTGTCTTCTTTGGCCTTATTTTTATCTAGCAAACGTCCATAAGCAGCAATGCTGGCAAACCTTATTCCAGCACCTTCAGACTCTTTATAAGGCCCTTTGGGAATAACTCCTGTACGTGGAACTAGTCTCCAAAACTCCATTTCTGAAATGTGTTCTGAAATAGAAACAATAGCAGCAATGCAGCGGTATAAATTAATGCTATCAGATCAGTCTTTGATATGCTAGAGGAACACACTAGGACTGAGTACTAGAAACTAGGGAAAAGGAATCCAAGGGGAAATGGAACAGGGAATCAGCCCTCGCAATTCCAAAATGAGGTTAAAATTAGAAAAATCACATCTTCTAGAGTCAAACATATCCAGTTGCATTCCATGATCTGGAAAATTATGGATATTCTCAGACCCATCGTCTCTCCATTGGTTAAAATGCAATAAGATGTTGCCTTGCTTAACTGTTGGAGGGGGAAATGTTTCAGAAGCCACTGATACAGTGTTTGGCTCATTGTGTGCACAGCTCAATAAATGGTATTTTATTGCAATGGCATATAGCTCTGCTCCCCACTCCCACCCACTGAAAATCTTCATCCTCCAAGTCCAAGCAGCTGGATTGGATTTATCCCACTACAGAAGCCAAACGAAAACCACAAACACTCAAATACTAACCAAAAAAGCCATGGGCCAGAGCACAGATCGTGAAAGTAGAGTCGTATTCTTATAAAGCAAATTTCCCCATCTGAAAGAAAATATTAAATGACACCAAACACTGGGGGAAAGGGAAGGAAGAAAAACTTGGTAGAATAGAGATGGTAAAATGGAGAATTTGTAAGCCACAGCTTTAGCCTGAATCAGCTCAGTATTGTAACACCAGCACTGAGGAGTTTTGAGTAATGATGGTTCTAAGTTGTCCTTGCCATTGCCTTCTGATAAGGACCACAAATTGCCAGCAGCCAGCCCATTGCTCTTTGTCATACAGTGTGGAATAACACTTGTCTGATCCTGGAGTCCAGCCCCCATCCAAACAATCTCATATGGACAACCACCCTCTGATGACCAGGGTTCCTCATAAGTCTGTCACCCCTATCCCTAGCATGGATAGTGAGGATGAATATTAGGGACCATGGAGGCATGAATGGAGATTATGAAATGCACTTCTCCAACATATTCTTCTGTCTTATCCATGGTTGGCCCTTTTGAACTTCACATTTACTCAACAGGACTCCAGGAAGCATCGAATACAGCTTAAGGCCCTACAAGTCCACCACCCAGAGGGAACTTGGCCAACGTGCCAATTCTATCCTGCCTGCAGAGTTGTTTGGAAGAAGAGCAGTGGGATGTAACAATTTACACTTGGGTTTTTCTTTTATTTGTTCAGAATTTGGTGTCCCCTTCCATTCTCCTCCCTCTTCTTTTACCCCAGCTCCAATTAGAAAATTCTATTGTACAAAATCCCACTCCACAGGAACCTATATCAAATTTAGGAAGCCATTGGTGTATAAAGGACACTCATTTCAAGAGGGTAGGACACAGTGTGCCATGTAATCAAAGGCAATTAAAGACATTCACGCAATTGTGAATATACACCCTTTGCATACACAATTATGGAGAACTGTTCACAAAGCTTACACACTGTGGCACTGGATGGTTTCCAAACAGCACATAAGGCATAAGAAGTACTTATTTGGGGCTTGCAAACATGAGTTTTGTTTGTGTTCTTAGGCATGTTTGGCAAATACAATGCAGGCTTTGCTTTCAGAACATTTGGCCCTAAATAAAAAGAAATGTGTCAGCAAATCCACCAAGAAGTACACTAAATCTAAAACTTCTTCTGTTGGATCTAGAGGGAGGCTGAGGTAGACTCTGTTTGTTGTCCAGCTAAAGGCAACATCTGGATGCAATCGCCAAGAGTTCTGGCTGCTTTGGCCACAACTAGCAGAGAGGCAGAAAGCCTTACCCAAGGCCCCATGCATTCAGTGTGAAGCTGCCCACTGCTTATAGCACACCTGGAGTCAGTTAGGAGGGCAAAATGTCCATGTGAGCAAGATGATCGCATCCTGTGCCTTTCAATGACCTCCAACATTTGCCATCTACTCCAAGACATGTAAAGTACTACCAACATACATATTAGATCTCTTGGATGAGGCAGAGATGGGGAGGAGAAGGACATTTTTCTACCATCTTCACTTAGTAAATAAAAAACAAGCCAAGATTTTACAGTCCATCTACCAGACTAAAGTACCAACTCTGCTTGCTCTGTGACTAAGCAAGTTATATAACATTGGCCTCACTGTCCTCATTGGTAAAACAAAGGTAATAGTATCTGCTTCATGAAGCTGTTAAAGACTTGTAAGATGACAAACATAAAGCGACCACACAGAGTAGTCCTTCAAAGAATGTAGACTAAAAGTATTAAATTATTTTATCATATTCTCCTTATCCCTTCTCTTTGACCTCTATGTGGAAAAGTCTCCTCCATTAAAAACAAAAACAAAAAAGTTGACCTACCACTCACCCCCATAATTCACCATGCCTCCATTTCCTTAAATGCCAGGTCCCTTAAAACAGGAGTCTGCATGTGTCATCCTGCCGTCACTCTCATTCACTCTCAGCCCCTGTTCCTTCCCCCACAGTGGGTGATAAGGACGACTCCTTCACAGCCTTTGCACCTGACTATGAGTGTTTCCCAGGCTACCCCGTTGACATGCTAGCCACATGGCCACAGCCGATCAGTAAATGTGAACAAACATGATAGTTGCCATTTGTGAACAGAGATTTTAAACATGCTTGCTCCACGCATTTTGGCCTCTTTCATTCTTGCCTTCTTCCATGAGGCTACTATGGAAAAGAAAGGCCATTCTTCAGCCTGAGTCCTGGAATAAGAAAATGCCTTGAGCCCAGGTCACAGCCAACTCACAGCCTTCATTTAATGTCAGAAGGAAATAAGTATTTGGTTTTATTCTGTTGAGAATTGGGTTGGGTGTCACTGCAGCAAAAGCTGACTGATACCTAGAATCTGTTCTTCTGCCTACCCAAGTATCCCCACTATAATGATCAATAAGGGATGATCTGCCAAGGACCCCCCTCTTCATGGAACCACCCCTCTACCTCCATTCACCACTCTGTATACATGATTCCCCTGAAATATTGCCATGTTTGTAACTGTTGACTCCCTAGTCAGCAATTACTGCCTCATATGTGGGTATCTGACCCAGTCTGCAGTGGAAGAAAAGCACAAAGCCACCATACACACAGAAACAGAATGAGAAGGAGCATCCAAGAGGGCTAGAGCCACTGGATAAGGTTGTTCTGTTTCTATTGCTAAATGTCCATGTATAGGAAAGAGTTCCCAGCTAAAAGGGGGCAGGGCCAGGATGACCACACACATGGGCAGGAAAAAGCAAGGTCCTGTGTTCACACAGGAGGGACTTATCATGGGCCATTTGGTGGAAAGTAACTTGAAGAGTCAGGTCCAGAAAGAACAGGTTGGTATTGAGCCAGTGGTTTAAAGCCAAGTTTTTCAGTTCAGACATGGTCTTGACCAAAGATTCAAGGAACCATCCAAATTCCTCCATATGGTAAAACCAAATCTAAAGGAAGACTATGAGGGCCTGAGAAAAACTGATGCCCCTCAGGGTTGGGAAGAGGGTCGTCAGGCATACCTGGGACACCAGAGAAGGCATCAGAGCACTAGGTTTCTGACCAGTCTACCCAGGACTGTGAATAAGAGACTTTCCCACCCCCAACAGCAGCTTCTAGAGTGAACCTGGGACCCTGCCTTCAACTTGTTTCGAGCAGAGAAAATCTAACTAGAATCAAAATTGTTGTGACCTCCCAGATACCACTCTGATAGTTCACAGAAAGAGATTCCAGACCAAACACAAAAGTGTTCTGGGCTTTAAGGGTAAAGCAGTCCTTCACCCCATACCCCAGCTGTTTTTCAATTGTGGTAAGAAAATTTTACAAACCCACCATCTTCCTCCTTTTATAAAAATGGAGAAACTAAAGTAGGCAGGGCACCCACCAATGCTCACCCTTAGCAGGGTATCCTGTTCAGAAACCTGTAGGTTGTTGGGTTAAAGACTGATTGGGGTGTCCTCCTGTTGGCTTGGTCCCTGCTGACTTATTTGAGTTTGCAGTACCCTCTGTGACAGCTACAACCCCCAGATTCCTGTCCTAAGGCTCTTGGAAACCTTGGACATACTTGGACTTAACACAGGGGCAAGTTATGTTTGTTATGCAAGATGACCTGCTGGAGGAGCCATGCCCAACATCTGAAGAAACAGGTGAATATGGACAATAACGAGTACAGCTGGGTTAGATTACAGATTATAAAGTATGGCAATACAAAGATAAGAGCTAACACCTCTTGGGTGATAAGTAAGTGATAAGCAATGATCTAAACATGACACAGAAGATTTATGACAATCCTTATACCATCACCGTGAGATAGATGCTATTGAAAGTCCCATCCTACAGATGAGAAGCCTGAAGCATGGGAGAGTTCAATTAACTTCCCTAAGATGTATTAAGGGAGAATGTAAAGAAGTAGACACAAGACTCTTCATTACAGCATTATTTTTAATAATGGTAAGGTTTCCATAGTGATATTGTACACAAAATTAAATGTCCAACAATAAGGAGTGGATTACATAAATTACAATATACCCACACTACATTAAAAATAATCCTGTAGGTGTGTACTTTGGAAATGAAAGTCTGTTTATCTTGTATTATTTAGTAAAAAAAAAAAATCAAGGCACAAAATAAGTTAAGGCATAATCTCATATTTTGGCAATTATATATATATGTGCATTTTTATTTTTTTATTTTTATTTTTATTATATATATTTGCATTTGTTTGAAGTTCTGAAAGAAAATGCATCCAACTGTTTCTAGCAGTCCACAAATGGTAAGGTTGTAGATGCTTTGGGTTGCCCGTTCTTTTTTTTTTTTTTAATTTTAAAGATTTTATTTATTTGAGAGAGAGAGTGAGAGAGTGAGAGAGCACGAGAGGGAGGAGGGTCAGAGGGAGAAGCAGACTCCCCACTGAACAGGGAGCCTGACACAGGACTCAATCCTGGGACTCCAGGATCATAACCTGAGCTGAAGGCAGTCACTCAACCAACTGAGTACCCAGGCACCCCAAGGGTCACCCTTTCATTTATGTAAATCTTCTAATAAAAATGAATTGCTTTTTCACAACAGAGAAGTTATGTTAATTTTAAAGATAATAAACTAGAATGGAGGATTACCTGGGCATCAAGATCAGATATGTGGAAGACTCTTAATGCCATGCACATCGAAGGCAAGGCTTCTAGTCCAAGTGGAATTAGTGTGATCCAGCATTTCCCAAAGTGTGTTGCGGGGGAGGAGAATGTTTAATGGTCAGGTAAATTGGAAAATTCTGCTTACTCTTCTCAAAGATTCAAAATGCATAAATTCTGTTAAAAAGAAAAGAAAAAAGAAAAATATATTTTAGTTAGTTTATTTTTTTAATTTTTTTAATATAGTTGGTACATGATTATATTAGTTTCAGGTATACGACATAATGATTCAACATTTCTATATGTTATGCTATGGTCACCACAAGTGTAGCTACCATGTGTCTGGATATACAATGGAATATCACACAGCCATAAAAAAGGATACCGTCTTGCCATTTGCGACAACATGGATAGATCTAGCAGGTACTGTGCTAAGTGAATTAAGACAGACTGAAAAAGACAAATACTATATGATTTCACTCACATGTGGAAATTAAAAAATAAAACAAATGAATAAACAAACCAATAAGAAGCAGAATCAGACCTATAAATACAGAGAATAAACTGATGGTTGCCAGAGGGGAGGGGAGGGGAGTGGGAGGTATAGGTCTCCAATTATGGAATGACCGAATCACGGGAAGAAAAAGTTAAGCATAGAAACTACGGTCAATTGTACTGTAATAGCATTATTTTACTTAGTTTAATCCAGCATTTTCCAATTTTATTTAATCACGAAGTTCCCTTACATAATACTTACTTATGGTTGAAGAAATTCTTACAGGTTTTGGAAGCTGTAGTATTACTTATCACTCATCTTTCTGCTGATCATGCAACATTTATACAGAATAATATATATTTGTATATCATGGAGCTTGGAAATATCACAGAATTTGGAGCATTGCTGTTCACCTCCTTCTTCTGCTCAACGCTAATACCACCCCCTTCTTTACAGGTGTGATTTATAGGAGAATTCCCGGAAAACCTCCTACATTCAAGCCATCACCTCGGAGTCTACTCCAGACAATGGCATTTGAAAGAATTAAATAGAAAGAATGAAAGACAGGTACACTAAGTTAGAAAACACAAGAATCATGCTAACTTAACTACTTATTCTTATGATTAAAAATCAAATTCTAGAAATTAGATTTTTTTCCTTTCTTTTTCATTTCTTCTTGAGATGGTTAGTTTTTGAAATGCCATGAGGAAAAACAACATAGAGTGATTACAAAACTGGGTCAGGACCTCTTTTCTGTTTTCCCATTGCTGAGGCTTTGGACAATATTACTGGATCCACTCTTTCTTCTATTTGTCTTATTTGTGCCTTTCTGGCACCTTTCCTATCCTTTGGAAATTTCCTACATGTTGAGATTCACCTGTGCAAGACAGAAATCAGGGAACGTGCTTTCCTGGCCTCCCTTGCAATTGGGGCACAAGGAAGTGAACTAGACACACCCTCACAGATTTCAATGACAAAAAAATAAGACAAGAAAGGATTTAGCCCAGGATCCATTTTATTGGAAAGGGACGGGGAGCTTGGAAGTGAAATACCAAGCTTTCAGAATGTCAGAGGATTTGGAATGTCAGAGAATTTCACAGCAGTGTTTCAGGTCACTGCTTTTGGTGAGAACCAGGGGACAAGTGTCCAGCCATCAAGGGACTGTATCTGTGACTCCTGGGGAATACGATTTTGGTTTTCTTCCTGACTACAGAGACTCGAAGCCTGATTCTCTGAGTATTCAATAATTTCCTATTCTATTTAAACTATCTGGAATGGGTGAGCAATGCATTGTTCCAGACACACCACAAAGTCTCCTAAACACACAGCTCAGCTGCTCTCCCCTTTGGTCTAATACCATCAGGCTTCTCACAGGATGACTGAGGGATGCTAGAAAGGTGACAGGTTAATTTTTTGCCAATATTCCAGTGTTAACTAGATGGTTGCTCACTTTACTCCATCCAGTTAATGTTCATTTTACATTTGGCTGGGTGAATTGTACTTACTCTAGCAAATCCAAATTGTCTAAATGGCTAATGAACACTACACCTAAGCCAGTAAGAGTAGCCTTCAGTACTTTTCTTTCTTGGATCTGTAACATGTCATATTCTACTTTTCTTCCTATATAATTGACCCCTCCTCTGCTTCTTTGTACACTCTTCCTCCTTTACCCAAAATGTAAATGTTGGCATTTCTCAGGACTAGGTCTTTTCTCTCTATATACTCTTCCTTGATAAACTTGGGTGTCCTATAGTTTTCAATAGGACCCACATATAAGTACTGTATTTACAACTCCAGCCTCAAACTCCCTCGTGAGGTTTATATTTCATATATCACCTGATGATTATCTAAGAGATATCTCAAACTTAATGTATCCAAAATGGAATATTCACAGGGTGTTGTCATCCACCTGGTTGCTCACCCCAAATACCTAGAGCCTTCTTTCATTCATCTTTACCCCTTTGACTTACATGGCTCAAAGAGATAGCAAGCATTTGAAAGAGGCTGCTATAAAACACAAAAGTAATCTTCATAATGGATATAATTTGTGCTCTCACTAAAATATAAGAACGTATCAACTCCATTTTAAACATGCAAAATAAACTAGGAAATGCTCAGACTAAAATATGGACTGAGATTAAAAGCTCTCTGGAAGTTGTTGGAGGGAAGAGAGGTAGGGGATGGGGTAACTGGGTGATGGACCTGAAGGGCGGCACGTGATGTCATGAGCACTGGGTATTATATAAGACTGATGAATCACTGAACTCTACCTCTGAAACTAACAATACACTATATGTTAATTAATTGAATCTAAATTAAAGAAAGCTCCCTGGAAAAAACAAAGAAGCCTTTGAGAAAATGATGCAGAAAACCAAAAGCACAAAATCAGAATGGATTCTGGTGTTCGTAAAAAGTAGGATCACAACTACTGATTTGTAATATAAGGGAAACGATTCAACAGTAATAATAGTCCAGATTTTATAATCCCGAATTGGGGTACCAAAGATCAGGAAACGGGATGGTGAGCGGGGGTAAATAGAAGCATTCTTAATACCAAGAATGACATAAGGATGACCTGGAATCACTAAATTGACCTTAAATTTAAGCACTAGAGAAAGAGTGATTGTTTCAGAAAAGTTGAACAGCAAGATCAAAAGGAAAGCATACACATTTAACAAGTGCCTAGAAAATAAGGGGGAAAAGTATGTAGGCAAGTAAGCAGATAAGAAAGTTGCCAAAAGGCTAAATATTTCTATTTCAGTCACACAAATGGCATGAGTTAAATCCCCCTATTGAAAAGGAAAAATTCTCAAATTGGGTTAAAAAATAAAGCCAACTGTATCCTGCGTATAAGGACTCCTAAAATGAAATGGTATGTAGAGGGCGGCTCAGTTGATTAAGCATCTGCCATCGGCTCAGGTCTGGATCTGTGGGTCCTGGGATTGAGCCCATTCAGCAGAAGTCTGCTTCTCCCTCTCCCCTACCCCTCCTCTCCCGTTCATGCTCTCTCTCTCTCCCCCAAATAAATAAATAAAATCTTTTTAAGTAAATAAGTTTTAAAAATGCTACATAGAGGTTAAAAGTTAAACGATGGACAAGAAAAAAAATTAATAAAGAAAAAAAGCCCATGATGGTAATATAAACATTAAATTAATCAGAATCGAAGGTATGAAAAGGGTCATTTTATAGGGTACAGTCTATAAATTAAAATTAAGTAAAACCGTGAAACGTTCTTAATAGCCTCAAGCCACCCACCCTCACAACTCCCACCTCCCTCAGATCTTTCTTTCTGCATCAAATTGCATTTTGCAATTCTAAGGACACAACCTCCAAAAAGAGGGGTAGTGACAGTCTGCCCAGGTGAGATTCCCAAAAAGGAAAGCTCCAAATGTTCTGGCAGCAGTAGGTTATAGAGACTAAAGATTGTCATGAGCTCCATTTGTTTAAGAAGCAAAAAGACAGGGGCGCCTGGGTAGTGCAGTCATTAGGTGTCTGCCTTTGGCTCAGGCGTGATCCTGGCGTTCCCGGATCAAGTCCCACATCGGCCTCCTCCGCTGGGAGTCTGCTTCTTCCTCTCCCACTCCCCCTGCTTGTGTTCCCTCTCTCGCTGGCTATCTATCTCTGTCAAATAAATAAATAAGAAATCTTAAAAAAAAAAAAAAAGCAAAAAGACAATGGAAATTTTAAAAAAATAAATAAAGGATTCCCTTTTCCCCTGCTGAGGGGCCCAGGATGGACTGGGGCTAGGAATTATTCACATCAGCTTCCAAAGGGAACTCAGGCAGAACCTGCACGGATTTAGAATGGGACCAAGGGTATTAAGTCCCACGCCTAAGAGGTAAAGACCAAAGTCATAAGGCCCCACTATTCCAACAGCAAAAATAAAAAATACTGTAAATTTACATGAAAGATACAAGTGAATGTTTACCAAAAACAAAAACAGAATTTTGTGATGTTCTCTGAAAAAAAAAGAAAGAAGTGTGTGTGTGTGTGTGTGTGTGTGTGTGTGTGTTGATTAATCCTAAAAAAAGTCTCAGCCTCATTCTGCCAACACTGAAGTATATCACTTGGCCCTTCTATATATTCTGTAGATTGAACTAAATGAAAAGGACAGCCCTGGGGGCTGACGCTCCGCTTTTCAGCTCATGAGCACAAGGCAGTGGGTCAGAACACCATGATGCCCTCCAATTTTCCCCTGGAACGGCTACCTGTTGGGAGCAAGAAACAGACTCAGGAATGGAACATGAAAGGGACAATAAATAAAGTAATAACAGTGAACAGTGAAGCAGTGCAGGGAGTACGAATATTCATGTGCTATAAACTGAGGAACAGGTCCGATCATTCCAATTCTTCATGCCGGGGAGGGGAAAAAGGCTTCCATCCAATGCCAGGATAATGTCTCTTTTAATGCTTACCACAGTCTGAGGTACACAGTATCCTTATTTTACAAGGGAATAAAACAGATGAACTTAAGATAGGTACCCAAGGGTGCCCAACTTCACTGCATTGACAAATAAGGATTAAAACCTAACCCTTGCATAACTCCACAGCCTATGTCCCAATCATGACACATTCTTCCTTCTCTGATGTTCATGCTGAATGTGATTTTCTTTTTTTTTTTTAAGGATTTTATTTATTTATTTGAGAGAGAGAGAGAATGAGAAGGAGAGGGAGAGAGTCTGAAACAGACTCTGCACTGAGTACAGACCCTACTCAGGGCTCGATCCCACAACCGTGAGACCACAGCCCAAGCCAAAACCAAGAGTCAGATGCTCAACTGACTGAGCCACCCAGGTGCCTCTGATTTTCTACATGTCCTTTCTGTTTATCATGGTCATGTTAAAGTAAAGGGCTCCCTGCCCCCTCCCTGGGGCCACATACAATCAATTCCCTCTCTGTATCTCACTTAAATTCCCCTCATACTATAGGCAGATTGTATATATGTGTCTGAGCTGGAAGGAAGCTCCTTGTTGAGACCTTTTTGGCAGAGTCTATGTAAACATACAGAAGAAAATATAACCGAAGTTCACATTCCTCAAAAAGAATAGATAATTCAAGTGACTATATTAAAGCTTTCACATGCTACCTCACCTTGGTGTATAGAAAATGCTGCAGAAATCCTGAATACAAGGTCTTTGTCAAAAATCTGTACTGTGTCTCCTTAACAACTCCCCATGGTTCTTCTAAAAAGAAGACATTTTAAAAGTCTTTGGGTAAACCACAATGAACAAGCCCCACTCCTCCTCATAAATCATGCTATTGTTTAGTGATGCACCATCAAGACAGGCCACATTTATCTCCCCCAAGCAAGCCTGGCAAGAATATGTTCAGAAAATATTGGTCATGTTATCTTTCCAAAAGGTTAAGAGAAGGATTTGCTTATCTATGATGATTTATGGAACTGACAAGCGGATGCATAAATGTGGCCAGGAAATGCATAAGAATAGAGAGAATGGCTTAGTACAAAATTATGGTGTCAGGGCACAAAGCTGATAGCTGCGTTCTATAATGGGACCAAAAACAAAAACAAAAACAAAAAACCCCGGGATTCATAAATCGCATTTGTTAAGAATAAATAAAAAAAGAGAACAGGACGAGGCCGGTGCCCCTTGTTGTTTCTATATCATAATGTGCTGGCCTGCCCTGCCCTGCCTCTGTCAGTGATAAGGACTTCTATTGCTTTCTTCTATCTCCAGATTAGGTCTAAACACCAATAAATAAGACACTCTGGCTTCTGTTCGCGTGTCCTGTCCATATCTGACTTGCCTGGTGACTGTTAAATGATTTTCGGTGACTGGATGGTTTACTCAGTTGAACGAAGATGTCTGACAAGAACCACGTGGCTCCCATCCAGTGAATAAACTCTCCGTGGCTATAAGAAGAATACCCAAATTCCAGTTCTTGCTCTGCAAGTCCCCAGCTGTGTGACTCTGGACACGTTTTCTGTTTTCGCTTCTTTCATTTGCAACATGACTGAAAAATACATCATCCATCAATTTGAAAAACTGAGGTCATGATCCAGAAGAAAACAAAAGAAACTGTACGCAGTCATCCCAATCCTCTGGACCCCACAGCTATTTCATTGCCAAGCATATTGGGGACCTTTGGGGGGTTGAGAGCAAATAAACGTTTGTAAAGTTGACTTGAAAGACAAGCCTCATATCTCTAAGTGGAGAAATGTATACAGAATTTGTCAGTCTTTTTAATTCTGAAATTTTATCGTTGAACTTGTAAAGAAGAGTAGCTAACCATCTGCTGATTTAATTGACATTTTAGCACCAACTGAACTTTTCTGGAATAAAAACATTTTATAACTTCCTGGGTTTTGCAAAACATTCTCTCCTTGTGTTTTATTGTGGCCCTAACAATAATTCAAAGACAAACAAACTTCAATACAAACCTCCTCCACCCCCAACAGTCCCTTGGGCTATTTTAAGCTCTCACTGCACCACGGGTAGCAGTGGTATAAGCACCTTGCCAGAAAAGCTTTATTTCCATTCCCTAGAGACGACAGCTCACCTCCAGGTGTTCTATTCTGTGGATAATGTGCGTGCTGCGATGCATATGCACTTGTTTTTATCCATTTTGAAGCCTAAGTTTGGAACAAATACCGTTTTAAGACCATTTGCAGGACTAAAATATGAAGGCATCATTAGATCAAGCTCTTGTCCTCTGCACCCTCTCCCCAGCTTCTTCCCATTAGGCCACCCACGCATCTCCAAAAAGGCAGCACTGCATGGCCCTTCTCAGCCTCCTGCTTTACCTCCATCCTTACCCCCAGCTCCATGCAGGCTCCGCTGGCTCCGGTCTTGCTACCTTCATCTCCCATTTCCTGGTGAGTGCTCACTTCCTGAACCTGACTCAGCTGCCCACATTGAAACATTAACTTTATCCACTGGGTCCACTCAAGTCAGGAGAGTTGTCAAAGATGGCTAATTACTCAGGTCAGGAAAAACCTGACAGATATGGCAACCTATGATTTTTTTAAGTAATCTTTTTAATTGAACTGTAGCCTATGTAGAGAGGAGTTCAAAATTATACACATGCAGGTTGATGGCTCATCTCAAAAAAAAAAAAATACTCCCATCTAGGAACCACCCAGAATCAGAAATACAACACTACCAGTCAGAAGCCACCCTCATCTGCCTTCCATAAGTCCCTCCCGGTGCCTGGGTGGCTCGCACCTGTCTTCGGCTCAGGTCCAAAACAGAAAACCTTAAACCACTTTTACATATTAATGTAAGAATCCTCATTAAAATATTTTTAAAAAAGAAAAGAAAAGAAAAGCCAGTGTCACATACAAACAACAATATATCATGACCAAGAGATTTGGTCAAAGATGGTTCAGTATTAGAAAATATTTTTCTTTTGCCCCTCCCCCCACCCCAACCCACCCCACCCCCTGCCCCACTCATGCCTGTGCTTTCTCTTAAATAAATAAATAAATAAATAAATACTTAATAACAAAAAAGGCAGTCCCTCCTTCCTCCTCAAAAGCAACCAATATCATGACTTCTGTCCCCAGACATTAGTTTGCCTGTGTTTGAATTTATATAAATGGAATTTATATAAACCTCACATATGCTTTTAGGTCTGACTTCCTTGACTCAATGTTGTCTGTGAGATTGATCTGTTTCGTTGCGTGTAGATCATTTTTATTTTTATATAGTATTCCACTGAATGAATGAAGGTACCATAATTTATTTATCCATTCTAGTGTCAATGGACTGTTGACTTTGCAGTTTGGAGCTATTACAAGCAAGACTGTTCTGAAATCCTCGCACTAGTTCTCAGTAGCTGTCTGCGCACGCTTCTGTTGGGTGTATCCCTCCAGTGGACTTTCTGTCATAGACCCCAGCAAAAGCTGTGCAACAATATACCAGTGTTCTATCAATTTATACACAATTTACTACCAGTGGTAGTTAAGAGTTCCAGAAGCCCTATTTCTCGCCTGTACTTGGGGTCAGTCTCTTTAATGCTAACTCTTCTGATCTGTATATAAGAGCAGTGCTATCCTAGACCCAGGCAAGAGTGGGAACCTTCTACGCCATAGACTTTGAAGGTCCTGCTGGGCCCCTCCTGATGCCATACCACCCCTGGAAGTCCTCTGGGCAAAGGCAAATGGGGCAACAAAAGACCTGACTAACAGAGCTAACATGATAGGCCTCACTGATGTATGAACTACATTCCCTGAAGATAGAAAATGGATCTTTTTTTCCCAAAAAAATGTATAAAAATGCTTTTTAAGAAATTTTATTATAAAAATGTTTTTACCAAAAAAAGTATGAATAAGGGTTAAGTATAAATAACTAGAGAAAGAGAGAACATTTAAAGATTAACACTTGACTACATTACTCAAGATTATAAAAAACTGGATGAATCGTTTATTTTCCTAAAAGAGTGTAAGTTACCAAAATTAATGCCAGGGAGTATGGAAACTCTAAACACACTAATTTCCATAGAAAATAGGAAAAAAAGCTATCAACTTACCAACTTCCAAAAAAGCCTCAGGTTCAGAGGATTTCACAAAGAAGTTTTATTTCAGAATATAGAAAAGACAGAAAAAGAAAATGTTGACATTTTTTAAATTATGTGATTATAATATTGATCTCAAACCCTGATAAAGATTACCCAAAATAGAAAACCTTAAACCACTTTTACATATTAATATAAGAATCCTTATTAAAATATTAAAAAAGAAAAGCTAGTGGCACATACAAACAACAATATATCATGACCAAGAAGATTTGGTCAAAGATGGTTCAGTATTAGAAAATCTATTACTATCAGCCATCATATTTATATAAATAAAGACAAAAAGCATATAATCCTCACTATATGCCATGAAATGACACTTGACAAAATTCAACAACCATTCTTAATATGAAAAATAAATAACAAAAACATTCAATATATACGTATAGATGGATGTTACTCTATGGGTATTATATAAATAAAAGATGTTCTCCTCAGCCCACATATCAGCCTCATGCTAGTAGAGAAACACCAGAGACATTCTCACTAAAGTCAGGAATAATCCAAAGATGTCCAATGATACCTGGCTCTACCATTACCACTAGTATTTAACATTATACTCCAGGTACTACCCAATGTGATCAGACAACACAAAGATGTTACAGGATTAAATTGAAAAGACTGGTGTTAACATTTTGTTTACAGATGATATGGTTGCACGCGTTTGGAATGTCTCCTCCCCTAAACTGACTGAAAACTACAACAAATAATTAGAGATTTCACTAACTTAGCAAGGGACAAACTTAAAATGCAGAAACCAATGGCTTTTAGTTATATAAAGAGCCAACAGCTGGAAGATAAAATGAAAGAAAAGACTCCATTTACACAAGAAATCTGTGACATAAAATAGTCTTTGTCTTAACAAGACTTAACAATATTCAAGGATTATAAAACGGAAATCTTCAAAACTAGTAAAAGAAGATTTGAAAAAGTGGAAAGGCATCATACTGAATAAGATGATTCAACATCATAATGTCAAATCTCACTAAGTTAATTTATAAATTTAACAGGGTTTCCATAAAAATATCAATGGGTGCTTCTAGAAGTCGATAGGCTGATTCTAATTTTAATACAGGAAAAGAACGTTTCCAGGAAAAATCTGAAGAACGACGAGCAACAAAGGAAGACTACCTTCCAGATATTAAAACAGATTATAAAGCCACTGAAGAAAATAAAGCATGGATATTGTGTTATTGATGCATGTGTGTTATTGATGCATGTGTGTTATTGATGCATGGATATACGGACAAACCAAAGAAACATAATGGAAAGTATAAAAATAGACCCAAATGATTTTAAAAATCTGACATATGATAAATGAAGCAACTCACATCAGTAAGGTGAATGTAGATTACTTAATAAATGACTTCAGAGTAGAGTTTCCCATCCTCGGCACTATTGACATTTTGGGTTGGAAAACTCCTTATCCTGAGTGGCTGTCCTGTGCATTGGAGGGTACTTAATGGCATTCTGGACTCTATCCACTAGATGCTAATAATACCCACCCTCAAGCTGTGATGACCAAAAAGGTCTCCCGACATTGCCACATGGCCTCTGTGTAACAAAGTAGCCCATATTTAAGGACCACTGCTTGAAAACAACCGTCTGGGGATAGGAGGGGTAGGAATTGAGCTGTATTTCAGAACAAAAGTAATTCCAAATATGTCAAAGATAAAATTTTAAAAATAATATGATATAAATGTACTTCAAGGAAACATGGGTGAATTACTTTATAATCTTAAGTTAGAGGAGCCTTTTCTAATTTTGACTCCAAATTCAGAATCCTCTTCTTCATCTCTCCACAAAATTTTAAGCAATATATTCGATTCCCAAGAACATGCTGTAGAATCAGAGCCATTGAGGGGATACAAGTTAGTGAAAGCAATGGTCTCAAGATTGCCACTAGGAGACAGCCATGGGACATCGAACCATAGGATATAATTTTTAGGTTCTCTCTTAAAACAAAATTCTGACAATTACTGAGCATGGAGGCTACTACAGTAATTCAAGTATGGAGGTTTTTCATGATAAAAATGAGGAAATTGAGAAGAAGATACAGTTCAGACGGGAGGTGGGAGTTTGGAGGGTTGACTAAATTCAGTTTCAAAGATATTTCCTTATTCTTCAACAGTTAAAAAAGCTACAAGAGGGCCACAATTTGACTCAATTCAGTCATTGAGATTGTCAAGGCAAACAGCCAATCATATTAATAAATGCTTTGGCCATGTGAATTCTCTTCTATTATTTGGCAATTAACCTGCCAACACCCCATCATGCTGGGCATTCACATTGCCCAGGTCACAAAAATAAAACTGAAAGACTATGGTTTGGGACAATGTTTCCCTAGACACCACCTGGGATTCTGTTCTTGTTTAGAGTTTGAAAATGACCAGTTCTGAGTAAAGCAGTCAGGGAAAATTCTGCTTTTCTTTGTATGTCAGCCCTCTAAGAATCCTAAAATACAAAAGTACCTCGTGCAGTGTTTATCATATAATACACAGTCACGTTACAGTCAGGTCTTTCCCAAAATCAAGTAAGACTCAGAATACCCTGGGTAACTTGTGTAAATGCCTGAGCCTGTTCCCGGAGATTCTGCTTTGGGGAATCTACATCAATACCCCCAAAATGATTTGGATGTATGTGCTCCATGGATTTCATTTAAGAAATACTCCTATAGAATTGATTCTCTATCTGTGTGGTAGAAAAAAACACTTTTTCTTTAAATTCCAGTCCATCACAGACTTAACCGTTTTATAAAATACAATAAAAGTGAATTACTAGAAAAACGAAATTTTGAAAAAACAGACACATACAAATATAAGTCCAAATGTTTTACGATTAGATTCAGCAGGTACAAAATTATATACCAATAAATATATCAATTCATTGATAAATATAATCAGAACAAATAAGACGGGGAAGAACAAAATCTGTGTATCAAATTCATTGGAAGTGTGCATAGAGGCAATGAACATAGAGAATCATTATTACAGTCATAACATTGTCATTTCACACTTACAACTACACCAAAAATTATGAGTTAGCAATTCCCCACATTAAGCATCTATGTGCACATTTTGAGTGAACACCATGTACATCACCATTTAAAGGTTTTAATGTAACAAATGGATTTGGTATCCTAAATTGGATTGGCAATGCGATTCACAAGGAATAAAGCATATCCAAATTATTTCTGTATTTTTTTAATAGCATTCATCACTCATAGTAGATAAACCATTCCCACAGAGGTATGTTGACAGAAATGTAAGAAGGTTTCAAGCAATTTCAAGAGGTTCAAGTTGCTCATTTCCAACTTTTTTTTTAAAGATTTTATTTATTTATTTATTCGACAGAGAGAGAGAGACAGCCAGCGAGAGAGGGAACACAAGCAGGGGGAGTGGGAGAGGAAGAAGCAGGCTCCCAGTGGAGGAGCCTGATGTGGGGCTCGATCCCAGAACGCCGGGATCATGCCCTGAGCCGAAGGCAGTCACTTAATGACTGCGCCACCCAGACGCCCTTCATTTCCAACTTTTAATGTGGCGTTACCACGCAGGACTAGTTTGCAGCCCATGCACATGTGACTCATCATGAAGCCCACCGTAGGACTGGTCTATCGTCCATTTAAAGACAAAGCCACAGCTCATTGCTTGGGTGGCAACAATGCCGGGTTGCTATCAAAATTCTAAATGTGCCCTCTGTATTTCCTTACCTGCTCATGGGCCGCTCACAAACAGTTGGCCAACTAGTACCGTCTTCAGACCATACTTTGAATGGTGCTGGCCTGTGGGACCTGAAAAATCCGTCGGTCAGTATTTCCTTCTGCAAACACCCAAGGTAAATGGACACGACCTCTTTTAAACATCAGAGATTCACTCAACGGTGTGTGAAAAGTTAGCATATTTGGAGCAGTGCATTTAACTGCTCAGTGTCTCCAAAACCGTGCAGATGGCGAAGTAGCTGACAGACGTTCATGTCTTCGGTTTTAAAATTATGCCATTTCCATACAACGTTAACTTTACATTTATTTATAAGGGGTATGTTTTGTTTGAAATTCTTGTAACTAATAATTGTCATTTCACATTCATAATGACATCAGAAAACAGTTTCAGCCAGACACATCCAATTAACAGGAACACATTGCGATTTTACCAGCAAACAAGAAAGAACCACAAGGGATAAACTGGCACCCAAGAGGAGGAGCAGAAGTCAATTCTAAAGGCTCAGATCAATGCGTGACCTAACTACTGAAGCCAGACCCACCAGCTGGAAAGCAACAACCCAGCTGATCAACTGGTGCGTGGAGTCGGTGCACACATGGGGCAAATACTCCCACCCCACGGGCGATCAGGGAAGCCAGAGGTGGAGGCCACAACTTGGCTTGGGAATGGTTTGCAATTGTTTGCCTTCTGTGAAAAAGACTTTCTGGGGAAACATTTTGCCCTTCCACAGCACTGAAGTGCGCTTCGTCTGTCTCTGTCCACTTCAACTCCCACTTTGGGGCTCTGCGCGTCTCTCCCCCACCCGTCTGTGTCAAAGGCTCTCAATCCTTGCACCCCAGAAAACAGTGGCCACACAAGTACGCCCCCAACTGTTGATCACTGTGAAAGACTTACTCCTCCCACAGCAAGGGATACATTTCGGTCCATCAGCTGCCCGTCTGAGTGCTGCAGGGCAACGTAAGGGGAGCACTGCTTGCTGGAAACGACAGGGAGAAGGCACAGCAGAGTCAGACAGTACCCCAAGGAAGAATGCAAGGACTGTGCCTCCAGCTGTATGCAAGAATGTAGTCAAGACAGTAACAGTTTAGCTTAAGCAGAAGAATGATTCTGAGGAGCAGACCAGGGATTAGGGGGCAGCTGACATTTCAAGGCAGCAGGAGACATTGTATAGGTGTGGGTGATGCTAGAGAGGTGGCTGGCTTGCTGGTGCCAGACTGACTTCTAGCACCCTCACAGTGTGCTGCCCAAAATCCACCAGGGTGCTACAAACACAAAAAGCTGAGAACCCCCTCCACACGTCTGTCTGCCACCTCCCAGGACAGTGTTTCTCAGGGTGGGAACCAGAAGTGAGGCAAGGTCATAGGCAAAGGGAAGTGATGCTTTAAAGTAAATGCACGTTCCCAACTCTGGCCACAATCCAAAAGATCAGAGTCCCAGAGAGTGAATCCCAAACGACGGGTGGTTCTGGAAGTTTTAGTCCCAAGTGAGGCAGGCCACCCCTGCTGGCCTGGACCCTGAAGTCCAGCTCTATACATCTGCTTTGCCGAGCCCCCGATGCTGCAGGCTCAGCCACCTGGACTCTGGGTCTCTTCTGTCCAGGACAGTGAGGGCCACGCACTCCTGTTACAGACATTCAGGGTCTACCCCACTGTCATAAAACCTGGTTGCCTACACAGCATGGGAGCTGATCCTTCCCCCAGCCCTCACCAGACTGGCCTGAGTCTGATTTCTTGATGGGCTATCTAGGGTTTAGCTGGAACCAGAATTCCGCTCTGCAATGATGGTAGTAAGCATCCCTGTACGTTGAGAACCTATGGTGTGCTAGGCGCCATAGCTGGTGCTTTCAAGACCTTGTATCAGCCTTACAGCATCACTCGAAAGTAGGAATTATGATCCCATTTCACAGATTTGAAAAATGAAGGCCGGTAAAGTTAGCACACAACTAGTGAATGGTTAAACTTGTTGTTTCACTCCCACCACATACAAAGTTGGACTATGGCCGAAACCCTTAACCCCATCTAGTTCTTGTCATCCCACTCCTCCTGACTTTGATCCCTTTTCCAGAATTCTCCACTGTCCAGGGCCCCCAGACAGAAAACCCAGAACCGTGCTAGGGCCCCGTCTGTCTGCAGGCCCCAGTTCCTAATGGAGCACCTGGGATGTCAATCTGGGCCTGGATCAAGCTAGACTTCATTCCTCTTGGAGCCTGTTTAAACTGCTCACCCCAGCAGAAAGTCCAGTCTGACATTCGGGTTAGACACCCCCAGACTCTGACATTTTCCCTCTCTTATGGCTGGAGTCTCAGGAAACCTGGTGGGACAACTACATTTTTCTGGGATCTTGGAACCTTAGCCAGCCTTTCCTGTTTAAAAACAGGGCAGTAATTCTCAAAGTGCAGCCTAGGTTCCGCCTCCATCAGAGTCACCTGGAAGCTCTAAAAATGCACATTCCCAGGTGCCCCAAGACCTCCCAAACCAGACTGTCAGGGCGGTTCTTTTCCCACAGGTGCTCTGTACACACTTCCTGAATTCCATCAGCATCCTCATGATAGAAACAGCTTGCCACCGTTCTCTTCGATCTCTGAAATGCGTATATATATTTGCTTTTCAGACATAATTCACAATACTCAGAAGACCTTCTTCAGTCACGTTAAGAGCAAAGGAGAGAAAAAGGAAACCAACACTACAGAGCTGCTATGAAGCATCAGGCACCTTGTAATCTTACTACAGTTAACCTGAACCAAAATCAAGATTTGGACGCTTAACCAACTGAGCCACCCAGGCGCCCCTTGACTCATTTTAATACTTGGTTACCTTATTGGCTGTTTTGCCACAATATAAAAATTACTCATACCTTTTGCACACAACAAGTTGTCAATCATTATTTGGCTAATAAATGAGTAAAACTCTGTGTAGCCTTTCAAATCTGTAACTAAATCATGTATTTCAAAATGCCGTGCAAAAAATCTGCAAAAATTTGTTCATTTAAACTCTGCAATTGGACTAGTTTTATGGTTACAAATCAGGGAGGTGGCAAACTATGTGAGTCAAACCTGGCCCACAGCCAGCAAGCTAGGAATCGTGGTGTTTTATTATTTTTTTTTAAGAATTGTTTTTTTAAAAAGCAAAGAAAAGAATATGTGACAGAGACCAGACACCATATATGGCCTGCAAAGCCTAAAGTATTTACTATCTAGCCCCTTACAAAAATAAAAAATAAAAAATGTTGCACCCTCCTGTAGACACTAAGAAACTATTAGGTTAAGACCATGTATTCTCAGCAGGGATGATATCACATAAAACTGATTTTTAGGGGAGTGAAAAAAAATTTTTACTCATTTTATGTATCAACAACAACACACATATAGGACATAAACAGACACACGGTGTACCTGTGGTTTGAAATTTCAGGGGGTAGGAGCAATTAGAGAAAAATGTCTAAGCAGGCTCCTTAAGGGACAATAATGAAAAAGAGGTTGAGAAACACTGTGTCCCTTTGTAGCAAACATTCACGAAAGAGCTGTTTTCATGTTCTTTCAACCCACTCCAATCCACAACCGTCCCATACAGTTGCTCTCACCACGGCCATCAGTGAGCTCCACGTTGACACAGCCAGTAGATGTTCTCATCTCATGCTATTCGACGTCCTGCAAACTTTTGAAGTCTCCTCTCCTTCCTGCCATACTACTCTCTTCTTTTCAGCAACTCCACCCTTTGCTGATTTTCCTCTTACCTCCCTGGCTGACCTTTCAAGTTCCTTTTTTCAGATTCCTCTTCCTCCGTCTGAATTTTGAATGTCAAAATTCCCCAGGGCCATCCCAGATCCTTCCTCTTCTTTCTCTATGTTCTCTCTGGGTATTACATAATCTCTCCCTAACTTTGAATGTTACCTGCATGCAAAGGAGCTCCATATTTGTATCTCTTCAACTCTCCCCTGAGTTCCGGGTCCAGGTCCAGCCACCTTCTTGACACCCCTGAATTCTTTTTTAGTTGGAGGATAGCTGCATTGCATTTCTGTAGTGTTAAGCTGCAGACATTTGAGGATCTTTTTTTTTTTTTGCCATAGTTCAACTCTCACTAATATCAGTGGTGAAACAGGAAATGAACCTAAGTTTGTCTGATTCCAAGACCTGTTGGCCCTTATATGTCTTCCTGCTGTTCCTAGACAGGTCTGCATAGAACTGCTCAGTATTATAATATGGCCTTTCCCATCAAGGAAGATGTCAAGAGTGATTCTTCCTTTGACATCTCCACTTTGATATCTGTATGATACCACAAATGTCAGGAAATTACTTTCCCCTCTCCCTCCAACAAACCTGGTCCTAACCCAGGTATATCAGTTATATTCCAGTCAGGAAAACAGAGTCACTCTAGGTCTTTCCAAAAGAGAGGATTTAATACCAGGAATTGGCAAAACAGGTGATGGAAAAGATGATGGTGAAGCCACATGCAGATTAGCCACAGCTAGTGGAAGTCACCACCACCTGAAGGGCTGGAAGGAAAGGAGAGATGGAGGTGTCATCAGAGTCCAGAAGCGAGCACCATCCAGGGACAGTTGGGACCATGAAGGTGACAGAAGCTAGGGCCATAGAAGAGACAAAGCCTCTGCTGGGGATATCTAATGAAGAATGAGAGCCAATACCCTTGGCTGACAAAGCCTCTGCTGGGGATATCTAATGAAGAATGAGAGCCAATACCCTTGGCTTCAGCCTTCCTCTTGCTAATCAGTCCTCTGCCACTGCTTCCATTGGACAAACCTACCAAAATCTAGCTGCCGATGGAGCCTGAGAAATAAGGGGTCTTATGACATAGAGCATAGCATGGGTAGGATGCAGAAAGGAAATGAAACTAAACAGGAAGTGACCAGTCTCTCCTTTCTTAGTGAATGGCACAATCTCCACTGAGTTATTAAAGCCAAATTATAGAAGGATAAAGTCCTGATGGTTCTCAGAAATAAATCTGTCTACTTCTCCTCATCTCACCCATTCTAGTCCAAATCACCTTCATCTCTCACCTGGTCAGCGGCAAAACCTCCTCAATGGTATCCCTGTTGCCAATCTTGCTCTACTTCCAACATGCACAGAGCAGCCAATGCGATATTTTTTAAATATTATACCAAATTAGATCATCTTCTGCTCCACTTCTGAAATGGAATGGGGCTTCCACTTCTTAAATGGATATCTAAGTGATTCAGACAAACCCTCCTGCTAAAGATGTCTAGAACTCTGGGGAAAACACTCTTTTTAAGAAAAGAGAAATTATCAAACAAAAACAACAACAAAAAATTATTCCTAAAAATATTTTATGTGCAATGTGCAACACACACCCAAAGAAATCCAGGCACACAATGAAACAAATCACTATAATCAAGAACCAGCAGAAACAGAATACACAGATTCTCGACGTTTTCCTATATTGTAATTATCAAACATAGGCTACTAGCTTACTGTTCAAACACATAAAAGCTAAGTTTAGAAGTTTTGGAAAATAATTAAAAACTATAAACATTGACATAGCCTATTTTAAAGAACCAGGTATAAATTAAGAATGAAAAAATCAATAAGCAAAAATTTAATGGCAGATTTAACTTTGCCAAAGAGGGAAAGCAACTTGGTTTATGGGGAGAATATATTATACAAAATACAACACATAGAAACGAGATGGACAATAACAGAAGAGAGCATAAAAGAGGTAAAAGACACAATAAGAGGGTCTACTATATTTACTTGGAATCCAAGGAGGAAAAGAGAGAGAAAGAGTGAAGCAGAGACAATATAGGAATGGCTAAGAATATTCTAGAACTGAATAAAACATCAATTCTCAGATTCAAGAAGCTGAAAAATCCCATACAGAATAAATTAAAAAGCAGTTCATATATGGACATTTCATAGCAACACTACAGAAAAAGAGACCAAAAAAAGTTACAACAGCAGCCAAAGGAAGGGAAAAAATAACAAATGACAACCAGTGTCAGGTGACTTCTTAACAGCAACAATAGAAAACCGAAGTGGAATAATATTCTCGTTGTGTTTAGAGAAAATAACTATCAGCCTAGAATTTCATACCCAGAAAAACAAATTATTTCTCTAAGAAAAAAGGTAAAATAAAGATATTTTCTGACAAAGCTTAAGGACTGTATTGCCAGCAGTCCCATACCAGATATAAAGAAAGTACTTCAAGAAGAAAAGAAATTATTTCACATGGAATATTAGGTGTGTGAAAAGGAATGAAGAGCAAACAAAGAGGTAAATACATGAGGTTAAGATACATAACTAAAATATACAATGTCTTAGCCTATGGATCCCTCTCCCTCACCCCCCAAGAAAGCAGATTCTGAGACAAAACAAAAACAAAAAAGCAAAACACATAAATGCAATTTGTTTTTGTTTTGGGTAATAACTGCAGGGGAGAGGAATAACTGAGGAGAACAAAACAGGAAAGGAGTGAAAGCCAATAAAAGGGTTCATTAATGAGCAGTTCATTTCTGTGGATAGCTGGAACTCAGTCTCACCAGGGACTCCTGAGAAGCCACCTACAATTGTCCACAGGAAAGGCAAAAGAGAGTCATACGTATTCCCCAGCTTCTGTCTCCAGTTGGTCATTAACCTCCTCGCATTTCTGGGCTATGGATGCATGAGTGCTGGATAGGTTCTTGCAGACAAGAGAGAGGGTTGAGAAAATGTAAGAGGTGGCATAAGAACTATTCAGTATTTATTGTAAGTTCTGTAAGTAAACAGAAGTGTCCTCAGGTAGTTGTCTTTTCTGGAATGAGAGTAAAGGTATTGTTCGCACTGTGATAAGGTAATGGTTCCTAGAGTAATTTCTAGAGTAACCACTAAAAGAATGTAAACACTATGTAAACTTACAAATGAAGGAAACTGGAATGTTTAAAATACTAAAAAAAAAAGAAAGTAGAAAAAACGGTTACAGAATCCAATCAACAAGTAAAAAACACAAAATAAAATGATATATTTAAACCCAGATACATCTGTTCTTACATTAAATATAAATGTTAGATTTCCAATTAAAAGATAAAGATTATTAATCTGAAAAGCAAAATAAATAGTAAATTTATTTAAAAAGTAAATAAATAGTAAAATTTCATCATGGAATATAAAAAGAAAACTATTAAAATAGGCAGTATAGCACTATCCAATTAAAACACCTATGTGGTCAAGACATCAATCCTTCCCAAATTAGTACATAAATTTAATACAATAAAAATGAAAGTAGAAACAACATATTTTGGAAAAATTGACAAAATAATTCCAAATTAATCTGGAAAATGTTCAAGAACATTTTTTAAAAGTGGAATAATGAGGGATGTTAAAATATCAGTAAAACTATAGGAATAGATGAACAATCACACCAATTCACATGTGAATACTACTTGACAGTTTTCTGAATGTATTTACCTTTATTAACTCAGTGAATCCATGTAATAAACTTTATAGACCAAACAGGCCTTACATTAAGGAAGAAACTGATGCTCAGAGAGATTAACTTGTGCAAAGTTACCCAGCAAACGATGGAGCTAAAGGTCAATTCCACCTGACTCACTCCTGGTGTGGTGGTCTGGTTCATCTCACCCTTTAGAGATAGCTATCATAATTAATCAGCTGTACTTTTGAAATCAGGTCACAATTTATAACAGAGCAGGTAAAATGGAGATTGAAGTGTGAGAAATGTCCTTGATTTATTAAAATATTGCTTTCTTTTGAGCACAGATATACCAAGATCTTGACATAATGGCAATAAAAGCAGCAATCTCTGGCAGAATTCTCCCCTGAGTTTCTAAAATCTGATATTAATCAGCTACCAAGCTCAAGATTTAAGAGTTGGTTTTCCCATAGATGACATCATGAAATGGTTATCTTTCCTATTTAGCTTGGAACCCCCTGGGTTTTCTGTACATCTTTGCTACTATAATTTTTGTTTATTTGTTTATAATAGCAACTTATGTTTAGAACTCATTTGAGCTGGTTTAAAGCATACCTTGAACCAACCATATTCTGTTTGGTGTACTTGCACACTTGCCTGACACCAGCATCTTCCCTACAATAATGGAAAGATAACACAGTACTACATCAATATATAAATATATGAATAAATAAGTATGTCATGTCTTTAAAATTATGGTGGTGATGATGTTGGCAACCTTGGTGGTGATGATGATAATGGTGATAATGATGATATGATGATGGTTATGATGATGACACCTCCCTCCACAACATCAGAGTATAGTGAATTATTTTACCATCTTCCTACAGATGGTAAAGCAAGCATGGGAAAATCTACAATATGGACTTTCTTCAGCAAGTATGTTTCCCATTTTCCAAACTTAAGCCACCATGAAAAAGATGAGATACAGTCCATGTAGTCAGCAGGCATCTCTTGCTGAGGACAGGGTGCATAATGTGTCTGTAAAGATTATAGTGTTCAACCTGGAATTAGTTGTTAGATTTCCAATGAATGGAAAATGGAAAATAATTCTTCAGAAAAGAATTATTCATTTGGACATTCACAGTGAACATCAAGCAGCCTAGTTACATCCAAATATATTTTTCATGTTTGTATCAAAAACATCCCATTTTGAAACAAGTGAATTTTTTAAAGGATTTTTAGGTGCAGAATATAGATAGTCCTTTTCACATAGTATTACATATACCTCTTGAATACTTATATCAAAAAGGTTACTTATATAGTCAGTTTTATTATGTAAAATACCAGATGCAGTTATGTGACTTCAAAGGAATTTCATAGTCATAAATTCCTCAGCTTCTGCCTACCTATCTCATGCGCCCCATGTTTTCTCACCGTTACTTGTCCAACTATGTTTCATATTTAAAATAATGACAATGAGAGAAGGAAACCAGGCCTCCTGTACAAAAACAAACCCATATTTCTCGTCTCATAAAAAAAATTAAAAAGGAATTGTCTATCTGCTTGGAAGACCAGGCCATTCTAATGAATTATGAAGCTCTGAAAAATCCCAAACCTCTTTTCAACCTCAAGCTGATCATCTGTGTGACTCATTCACAGTAAATCTATGCCTGAACATTTTTAGTTTTAACCAAATGTTGTCTCATTATCCCCAAGCTGAAACTATGCTGAAAGCCAACTTCTTGCTTTCCTTTGATGACATACACTGCCAGAAATACAGTCACTTCTGAGTAACCCCTCTTATCACTCCTTGGCTAGTGATTACTCTCAGACTCCTCTGCCTTTGAGATTGTGTTCTTGCTTTTAATACGTGTTCTCCTTTCCTCTTCTTCCTCTGGCTGCTGGCCCTCCACCCTTGTACACACATCAGTCCATGGACTCAGTTCCAGTGCCACCCTTGATGCCTCTTCCTAAAACCAGAGAAGTCCCAGGGCTGCCAATGGAGTTGGAGGCCATCTTTTTCAGCCCCTGATTTTGGGTAAAGCCTGAATGTAATCCCTCTCCCACCAAAGACCAGCCTATCTGTCCCCCCCCACACACACAAGTGTACTATCCCTTCTAGGGACTTGGAACCAAGAGGGAAATTATGCTCTGGCCCCACATGACTTGCAGACTGAGCCCTGCTTTCCCACCTCCTTCAAGACAGCCCAGTACAGGGACAGGTCTTATTTCTCCTCATTCCAGTTGTGACTACACCCAGAACAACTAACTGATCCTCACATTTTATCTGTGCTGCACCTGCTTCATTCCCCAGAATCAGATGCTCTTCCTGTATCCATGCCGGGCCACAAGAAGAGTGGCCATGTTCTTGCTGAGACAAAGTTGAATAGGCTGATCCTCACAAGGACCCAGACCACTTCTCTGTGCCAAGTTATCTCCATGCTTCTCCTGAGAGCACCCTCACCATCTGCCCTCTTCATCACTTCCCTTTGCTCCTGACATGCTCCATAGCTGGCATTACTACTTCCCCAAGAGTTACCACTGCCTGAGGGACCATCAAATCAGACATTTCTAAGATAGGGTGTCAGAAAATATGTCTAATAAAAGAGAAATTGCACCCACCCTCAGCCCTTACACCAGGGTAACTCACCCTTGGCAGAAGGCCACGAGGTCTTCAAAGCCCAGGATAAACATGGCACAGCTTCTTGGGGCATCAACTTCACTTTAATAGCAGTAACTTCAAACTTCTTAAATATTAAAATAAAGTATGAATTATTGCGGAGTAAAACAGAATGTATATTAACTCTTAAAGATAAAACCTAAGACTTGTAGGAGATTTTGAAATTTGGGTGGAAAATATCAGCATGATTGCAGATGACTTATGCCTACTCACACCACCCCATTGCCCCCCAGGTGCAGGCATTCACTCTTCTCAGTACTGAGAGCATTGGAGAGACAAGGCTTTATGATTGTTTCCCATTGTTTAAGGTGGTTCCTGTTGATGGGAATAAATTTTGTATTTTATAGATATGGCCCTTTCCCCTGCAGCCCTGCCAATGACCATCTTCTTGAAACCATTCTAGATGTTGTTGAAGAATTGCAGGGCTGACGTGGCTTTAGAGTGTTTTCTTCCGGATTGACATTTGCAGTGGAATTATTTTTTGTGAAGGTTACAAAGAAATTGATATCTCAATAATAATTATGGATAATTACAATTTTTATTTTTATTTTTTGCTCTTATAAACACAGCTGCAATGAACATTCTTATCATCATGTCTGTGTCTGCACCATTAATTATTTCTCTGATGATAGCAGGGATGGTGACTCTTTCTAAAAAGTAAAAGTTGACCTAAAGTTTCTATATTTCTATTTTTATAAACCCCAGGAGTGAGTCATGAGTATGAAACAATTCTCTTATGCCAAAAAGAGGTGTACCTGTGAATACCAAGGTTGGACTAAGGTTTGTAAGGTGTGATCTTTAGGTCCCCTGACCACATCAGACCATAGCCCAAATCACCCAAACATCCCAAATATAATGAGAAACAGAAGTAGGGAGGAGACAGATGTAGGGAAACCTAGAACTGGATTCCAATACCAAGCCACTACTGCCATGAATATGGGCTACTCACAGAAAGCTCTTTTAGTGCTTTATACTAAATCTAGCTCTAATACAAAAATCCAGAATGGTATAGAAAAAAATGCTACTGCAGAGAGCAATGCACTTGAGGGCTATAAGAGGAGCTGAAGTTAAACAGATGAAATTATACTTTTCTTCCTCAAATTGTGGGTTTTAAAGAATATGGAATAGCAAGAAAAAATATGTATGAAACCTATGCGACAATGATATGCAACCAATACTTGTCTGGTTCTTTTGTTCCTCGTCCTACAAGTTCTGAGCATCACTTATACCCATAAAAACTGAGAGAGCATGTGGCTACACCCTAGCACCCTTTCCCCACCCTGGGAGTACCTATTGAATATATATCCTGGTGTGGGGAAGGCACTCAAACTGGCATTGATTGAGCACCATTGTGCTGGTGCTTCACACTTGCTGACCATTTTATTCTCATGACCACCATAAAAATTAATCTTATTATCATCACCTTCCAGATAAAAACACCACAGATCATGGTAGGCATGGATTTGCTAAATATATATTAAATTTGACCTGCAGTCCCAAACATAGCACAGATATGCGATTGTAGAGGCTGACATATGGGGTCTTTCTAAGGTGGTCATAAAGAAATAAATATCTGTGAGCACAGTAATGACCCATTGAAATAGACATCAGTGTGGTTAGAGTTCAGAGAGAGGTTGCATTCCACTAGAAAATGATGAGAAAGCCCAGAGTCCATAGAAATCTCCCAGATGCTCTGTATGCAGTCTTGTTTAGGTCCAAATTCTTGCTCTCGAGCTCTCTGATGAAAGGTAACTCAAGGAATTTTTCAAGGTCAATACAAGCAGTGACCTCTAAGTCATAGTTCTGTTGCCTCTGAATTGCAAAAGAAAATAATTGCACCACATCTATAGCATATTAGTAGCAAAATTGGAAAGAATGTTACCCCCTCTGCTTCCCCAATCCCTCAGAAAACAGTAAGGACCAGAGGAACGTTGCACAGAACAGCGAAATAATTCAATAGTGTGATTTTTGTATTCAGGTTGATTAAAGATGTCACCTTGCCTCAACAAGCTTCGAGAACTGCCCAGATGGATCCTTTTTTCTCATGACTCATAAATTACACAGTTCGTTGAATCTGTAATTCACAGAAACATATCATGGTGTCGGTCTTGTAAACGCCAATGCCAAGGCACCAGCGCCTTTCATTATATGCTGTGATTATGGATTAAATGATTTCATAAACATATTGGTTGTTTCACGTTTGGTATGAGGCTGTCTTAGAGCCCCTACAATCTGTCATCGCTGTTAATGAGATATCGACCTCCTTGTAATCCAAGCAAAAAAAGTTCCCCTTTGAATGTCAGCCAAGAAGAAAACCCTCCAGAACTTCCACAAACTCCTCTCAAACCCCATATGTAGAATGGCCTCAGGAAAAGGGCCAGCAGCATGACCGGATGACAAGGGCTGCCTCTGAGCATCATGAAGTATAGGCATTAGTGATGTCTGTGATCCCTTCTCTTCCCAAGGCAACACAGGCCATCTTAAGCAGGTGAAGCCCTTAAAGTAGCTTTCTCCAGCATTTCACTGAAAAGTCCCTTCCAGCAGAAAAGGGTGAACTGTGTGTACATGAGTCCTGGAGATAGGGCTGCTAGATCCTCCCATAATTTCAAATTTCCTGGAAGTCTTGGGTGATACCTTTTAAAGTTAATCATACAACTTGCATCCTGTTCCACAAAAGGTCCAGGCTTAATTTGGTATTTAAGTTAAATATTCCAGGAAGTGGAGCCATATTTCTCTGGACATTGAGTAGGCTGTGGTCTTTACTCACACAAGAGTCCCAGGGATCACAAACTTCCACTTTCAGAGCTTCAGTCTTAGCGAGTTTCCTAAATAGAACTAATTTCATGTAATATCTAAAATGGGGAAATTGCTAAGATTGAACTTAGTTTGCAGTTACAGAATATTCTCAATGTCTTCTTTCACAGGTGAATTAAGACATTCCTCTATATTCTTGCCAGATTTCATTTTTGAATGTTGTCTTTGTGTTACTGTTCGTAAATCATGGGGCAAAGATCTAGATAACTGGGGTTTTATATACATCTCTTTTTTAGCAATCAAACTACAGGTTAGGTGGGACATCACAAAGCAAACCCAGAAAGCAGATCAGATGCTAACATTTTTGTGTATAACAATGCTTGCACTTGGGGCTTTAGGGTCTTTAAAGGTCTTTGTATCAAAGGATCTGAAAGATATCTTCCAGTTGTATATATCTATAGTGGTGCTTCAAACTTCTTGTTCACATATACCCTAAAAGAAACTTGAAAAACATTGCACCGAGGCATTTTCTTATCAAGGTGGATGGCATAAGTTCAAGAGGTGAGACAAATCACACAAACACATTTAAAATCTTTACTTGCATCCCACTTGCTAATATTCCATTGCTTAAACGAAATCACATGGTTAAGTCCAACATCAAAGGAGTGGGGAAACGGACTCCCTTTATTGCAAGGGTGATGAGTGAAGAATTGAGTACATAAATCCAATTGATCACTTTTTTTGAAGGTTAGACAATTTATTGAGAACCTCCCCTTCCCACCCTCTCAGTCTTTAGGTCATTTTTTCCTCTTGTAGACCTGTGTGCTAGCCCCAGGACCATGGCTGGGGGCAGGGGCACGGCTCAATAAGGCCCATAAGGTAGGTGGCTGTAGCTGTTTACCTCGTACTGCATGAACACAGCTGGCAGGTTCTGCTCCTCATCTAGCGCTTTCACCTGGGGCCACCTTCTTGGCCTCCTTTTGCCCATAATTCTCCTGAAGGATCTTGGCTGTTCTGGAGAGGCCTGCTGAATACACTGAACCACCAGCCAACTGCATTTGTTGTCCTGGATGTCTGTGTCAGTCTTATCTGTCACACTAGGGTCCCCAAAGAGATCAAGGTAATCATCCTGAATCTTAAAGAACTCCCCCATCTCCAGCAGGATTTTCTTGGCATTGGCATGCTTTTCTCCCTGTTTATGCCTGCCATATACATGGCAGCAGCCACAGGAAGATAGAATGAATAGAAAGCTATCTTGTACTTGACAATAGATTTATACCTCTTTTTGGTGAATCTGCCAAGTCCACATTACCCTGGGGGGCTGTGATGAGGTCCAGGGTCTATCTGATCTCAGTCTTATAGGAACTCTGTAGGAAAAGCTCAATCAGTTTCAGGTAATAGGGCTGCTCCTGGCAGTAGAGATTCAGCAAGTGGTAGATACATGCTTCCAGAAACAAAACATCATTGATGGCATCCAAACCTATGCCTGGCTTCTGATACCAGCAGATCTGCCCCTGTAGGGTGAGAGATGAATCCATGATGTCATCTGACACCAAGAAGAAAGCTTGGAGCAGTTCCACACACCAGCCCACAGTCAGGGCCTGCCAAAGACTGTCAGCATCTTGCTTGCTTGGCTCCACCAGCTCCTGAAAAGCTATCCGCACTGTCAAACCCCACTGGTACTTGCCTCGGATGGCATTGTACTCCAAGACCTCCTTAAGCTGGGCATTTCCATCTCCTGTCTCCAGGTGGCCCATGCCATCCTCAGTCAGCACCTTGACAATCGGGGAGAAGTGCTGGATGAAATCCTGCTTTGCTTGGGCATAAGGGTCCAATTCCTGGTCTCCATCCATTCTGAGGGAGGAGTAAAGTGCTCTGTTCCTGGGTACCAGCTCTTGGTCTAAATCCAATTGGTAATTTAAGATTTAAAAACTTTCTTCTGATTGAATTATCATTATAATTATTGCAAACAGATATCAAAACACAAAAATATAATTTCTGAAAAATAATTATTAAACATAAATAATTTTTTTGGGAAACACATCTCTTAATGATAAGAAATTTTTAAAAATATATCCTATAACTGTGCATAAATATTATAAACATAAAAACAGCAAGATTCAGCATTAATTTATTAACTAATTTTCGTTTTTATAGATAAGAGCATTGAGAAACTTTGTTTAAATAACTATAGCTATAAAGAGATTTTCATAGCAATGTACTCAATTCTTTGAACTCTTCGTTATATACCAAAAATCACATGGTGATCCACCATCAAAAACTAATTTTAATGATCTATATGCTGACAACTTAATTTCAGTCTTCCTTCAATTTTGCTGAAAGCAAAGAATAGGAATCTATGTTTTTTCCAAAGTATTTTATTACACAGTCATTCTGTTTATTCACTTTTTCAGTTTCTAGGATGTACATGTAAAGGACTTTATCAGGACCTGTCAAGTGACCGTTAATTATATCTGGTTATTCCTGATACTCTCATTTATGATCACCTTGTTTAATACAATATACTCAAGAAGGGATGGGGAAATACAGTATAATTAATTTTAACTCAACTGTGCTAAGGCAATATTTCATGAGGAGATGCTTTTACTTTATTTATTTATTTATTGTAACAGCCTTATTTTTTTATTATGTTCAATTAGTCAACACATAGTACATCATTAGTTTTTGATGTAGTGTTCAACAATTCATTAGTTGCGTATAACACCCGGTGTTCATCACCACACATGCCCTTTTTAATACCCATCACCCAGTTACCCCATCCCCCTACCCCCTCTCTTCTGCAACCCTCGGTTTGGTTCCCAGAGTCCAGAGTCTCTCATGGTTTGTCTCCCTCTCTGATTTCTTCCCCTTCAGTTTTCCCTCCCTTCCTCTGTGGTCCTCTGCGCTATTCCTTGTATTCCACATATGAGTGAAACCATATGATAATTGTCTTTCTCTGCTTGACTTATTTCACTTAGCATAATCCCCTCCAGTTTCATCCATGTCAATGCAAATGGTAGGTATTCATCCTTTTTGATGGCTGAGTAATATTCCATTGTATATATGAACCACATCCTCTTTATCCATTCATCTGTTGAAGGGCATCTCGGCTCCTTCCACAGTTTGGCTATTATGGACATTGCTGCTATGAACATTGGGATACTTTTACTTTATAACTAAGTTTGTAGCAGCAGGTAAACTATTTTCATATAATCTGATGATAATGCCACTCCTAACATCAAATCAATCATCAAATCAGAGTTCTTTTCCATCCAGATAATCCAATTTTGTTTTTCAATTCAAATAAACATATTAATATAGGACCCTATGATTCCCATCCCTATATGGAAAGCAACAATAGTCCAGAGTATTTTGAGCCTATTTTCTTCAATGATCAATTTTAAAAGCTTTGAGATAAACATCCTAGATTTATTAATATTGACCAGTTTAATGGCATCACCCAATGGCACATGCAGATTGTGACTTAAATTTTTAAAAATGAAATCTTATGTGTGAGAAAAATGGTATTCCCAAGTGCAAGGAGGATTTAAACTACAAATATGAAGAATAAAACTGATGTTTTCCCAGGCATTGAAACAGTCAGTGAGCAGAGAAACTTATATACTCTTCTAAGAGAAACCCAAACAACTCAGTTATAGGACTGGGCTATGTACCAATGCATATTTATAGAAGGGGACAACCTAAATCACACTAAGAAAAGAAACAGTGGCTCTGTAAACGAAAATGGTATGCAGGAATTTTGCTAAACCTTGATTGGCAGTGTAAAACTCTGAATATTTTACTAGAAAATGGCTGTCTTTTATTCTTTCCCCTATTTTCATGGATCCTTGGCCTTTGAGAGTTCTATCTAGAAGGGAAGGGAAGGGAAGGGAAGGGAAGGGAAGGGAAGGGAAGGGAAGGAAATCATTGACAGCTGGTGAGGAGGATGAGACAGCAGAGGGTTTCAAGCTCTGAGCATGAAAAGAAATGTGGGGAGAGTAAGACTTCTGAGGAGAGAGGCTCCCTAGAGGCTGTGAGCAAGCTAGTTAAAAGTGGATGAAAGGAGGGAAAGTTGAAGTTCACTTCCTTTTCCACTCTCCATTCCAGGATGCCTTACATGTCCCTATGGACCTTTAAGAGAGTCTTCTTCCTCTACTGGACTTTGCAGTCCTGCCCATCAGTTATTCATGGCTTTGCAAATAGACTTTCATTTAAGTTCTCCCTACAACGTAAATGTGATTTGAAAAAAGAAGAAAAATTCCAATGAGGTTCAAAGTTCTCACTTTTCCAGGAAGGAGGAAGTAGAGTGGCCTGCCACCCATGGGAACTACATGAGGCCCAACAAGAAGCTACAGGGCCAGTCAGATTCCTAGATGAGGTAAGACTGAAAGGAAGCACAATATGCACCTGCTAAATATCTCAAAACACACAGCTTCCACTCTGCACAACTGGGTGAATCCTTCACATCTCATTCACATCCAGCTTCCTTCTTAAGAGTCGGACAGACCCTCAAAGTTGCTTGTCTTTAGGAAAGTGTACTATGTATCTTCATGAACCAAATGAAACCTGGAGACTTTCCAGAATCCTATAGTTAGGAAGTGGTGCAGAGATTAGAATTCAAGTCACCTGTCTCTCAGCTCAAAGAGACAAGCACAAAGACTACAAAGTAGACAGGCATCATTTTGCATAATTTGGAGAAATATAACATTTGAAGTTTATCATTCTATTAAAGAACAAAAATTCAACTGAGAAATTTGAAGACCTAATTGTCTTTATTAAACAATTGGACAGCATCCCATCTGGTAGAGAGATGCTCAAAGCAGTTGCGCGAAGTGGAAGGTTTTTATAGGCAAGAGGGTGGGGTAAGAGTTATCAGGAAAAGAAAAGAAGGGATTGTTCCAGTCAAGGTCACCTTCCATTAGGGATGAAGGCAGAGGGTCATATCATGCAGATTACATCTCCTTCCTTTGGGAGATGGACAGCCCATATGACAGATTACCTCACTGGTGCTAATCAGAAAATTCCTGACTGACCCATTGAGACTACATTTCTGGGGGAGGTTGAAACTGCACTTAGGTTAGGTATTAAACCCTGGTTTGGGGACATGGCCTAGCATAAGCGACTACATCTTGGGCCTGTGGTTTTCTTTTTGACAATTACTTCAGCAATTTTTTTCCTTCTATCTTCCCTTTCTTTCTCTCTTTTTTCCATGGAATATAGTCATGCTGTGGATTTTCTAATATATAAAAATTGAACATTTTTATTCTTATTATCATATTTTGCATAGCTGAACATGAGATTCAAGACCTAAAAGATCTTCTTTTCAATACGCAAAGAAACTGATGACCACATTACCATTAATCATTATCACCAATCCTATTTGGCAGAATTCTAAGATGACCCTGAAGTGACATTTGCTCTTTGTGAGTGGGAAGAACCTATGAAAATGAGAAATTGCTCTCATTATTAGGTTATGTTATATGACATAGTTAACTTTAAGGGTGATGGTCCAGACGGACCTCACTTAATTACGTGAGTTCTTTAAAAACAGAGAGTTCTCTTGGGCTGATAGCAAAAGCAGTCAGTGATTCAAACATCTGGAGTATTCAACATGTCACTGTTGGCTTGAACATGAAGAAGGCTATGTGAAAAGAACCTACAAGAAACTTAGTTGCTGAGGGTGAGCTACAGCCAACAGCCAGCAAGAAAACAAGATCTTAGTCCTACAACCACAATGAACTGGATTCTACCAATGATCTGAATAAACTTGGAGACCAATTCTTTCCCAAGAGATTCCAGGTAACTTTGAGCCCTGGAGGAGAGAATCCAACCATGCCTAACTGGACTTCTGACCTTAGTCCTGTGAGCTAATAAGTAGGTATTGCTTTAACCTAGGTGTGTGGCAATTTGTTACGCAGACAACCAATACCCCAGTCTTAGATTTAAAATAAGTATATTCACACAAAGAGAATAAGATCAAGGAAAAAAAATTTCAAGAAACTTTGTTTCTGCTGGTAATCCAATGACGGGACATGGATTTATATACCCTGGATGTGCTAGAATTGGCTTAGGGAAGGAGTTATCTATTGAGAAAACATGATTGCTCTCAAAAGGTATGTGTAATTAACAATCATCCCTTCTGATTCTTGCAGTTACAAATCTTGAACTTTCTAGGGGAGAAAAAAAGCTTCAAAAAGGAGTAGTAAATGCTTCTAGAGGCAAAGACAAAGGAACAGGTTTTTTCTGTATCTCATATTTGCATTTGAAACACAGGGGTCACTAGAAGTATTCACCATTGGCATGCTTATATCCAAAATTCATACACCATCTCCTCTAAAGGTGCTGTTACCAAAACAAAAAGTTAAACATGTAAAAACCAGGGGAAAAAATGATACCAGATGTAAATCTACAGTTTTAGCAGTCGGGCAGTAAATAACAGGGATAAGGGTGAATATCTCCTGAAAAATATCTTTAACTGTCATTACTGGGATAGTAAATTCAACTAACTGTAAAAACGTGCCTCTTATAGAAATGGCTTTGTGAAATTATTCTCTAGGAAATATGAAACTTTATACATTCATTCCATCAGAAGAGAATTTAAAACCACTCGTCTGTTACCAGTTTATAGATAATGAGAGATGAAGGTTCTGTATCAGTAATAAAGATACAGTGCTAAGGTCAAGATGCTTTCACAATAGCAGTGCAAAATGGAGCCTTATAGCAGTTCCCCTGATCCTGAAATATCCTAACAATAGGGAGCTTGCTGGCTCACAAGGCAGGCTACCCCAACTGTGCCTGCCTAAGAGGCGGGAAAGAGGAAATTTATCAGTGAGACTGAAGAATCCTCCAAAACCTTCATTCCAATCTTCATTGGTCTTAACTTCCTTCCACTGCAGCTTTCTAGTTATAAAATACCAGCAGAGATGTATGTCTTTATACCACATTTGTTATATTCATCTTTGAATTCTGTTCAAGAGCAAAACTTTATCATAGTACATTGAATGAATAGAATCAATACATCATATACATTGAATGAATATAACAAGTTAAACTTTCGTAAATATTTCCCAATTCATGTCCTCTTACCAGTAAGACAATTTCTCTGCCTGCACGAAATCGAATATGCCTGAACAGAAAGCAGGGCAAATGTTGTATCAGCAAAGAGGAAGACATGACGGAGGGTAGCCCACACCCAACAAAAGAGAAAGGAAGCCCACCAGTTAGATCTGGAAGACCCAGGCATTTCATAGTATGTAGCAGGTGCAGAGGCTCTGGAGAAAAGCTGGATCTGTAATAAGAGAAATAAAGAAGCAAGCTTTTCTTTCCACATTTGAATATGATGTGAGTAAACCTGAAAGCCTCTCATACAAAGGTTTGATAGCAGATTGAACAGAGGGAAGTGGGAAGAATGGAGTTACCAATGGTCCAAAGCAGTAGAGGCAGAATGAACTCAGAAGCCTGCATCTTAGGGTCAAGGTTGGTGCCCAGTTTGCATTGCATGTCAATGTGTTGAGTGATCCAGCTTGACCAACTAGTCCTGGCTTGCCTGGGAATTTCCTGGTTTTAGCACAGAAGTCCCGTGTCTCAGGAAACCCCTCAGTCCTGCGTGAATTCTGTCTCTGTGTATATCAGCTTGCAACTGTGCATTATGAGTACATATAGTAGGAAATGTAAGACAGAGAAATTTAATTAGATTAGGTACCTAAATCACACAGATTTTAATAATGTGGCATTACTAACCTTATCTTCAAGGGAATGTAGAAGCCTAATATTCCTCAATGGATTCTCATTTAAACTGCCTTTTAAGAAGCGCTTACTGGTAGAGTTTCGGCATGAGGTCTGATTTCTTAAAACAAAACAAAACAAGTCTAAAACTATATTGTCTTGACAAGTCCTTAAGATTACAATCATTCTTTACATTAAATGTGCCAGGATAACATACACATATGTTAATTTGTGTTTGCTTTAGCTGCTGTGGGACACCTGAAACATCCAGAATGGTGGGGACCAGCCAGCTGGAATAGCACAAAGGCAGTAGCCACAGATCTATCACTGACATGAACTACATTGGGCAGGGGGGGAGTGTGGGATGAAAGGGTCAGCCCACCACCTCTGTCAATGTCCTGTCTACATGCAGGAGGAAGAGCAGATGGAAGGTAGGAATGGAAGAAGGCTTAAAAGTCCCACCTCATCCTTACCCTCACCCCAGACAGAAGAGGTCACATGTCCACTGCCTTCAGCTACTAATTTTAGCTTCTAGAATTGATCGATGATATGCATTTCTCTCATCATACAAAATCAATAATAAACTTACCAATGGCATCCGTGCAAATTATGACTACTTTTAAGGGAAATGTGTCCTATTTAAATGAGTCACATTAATGTAAATACCATGTAGACAGGGTCAGCATATAATAATAAGGAGCTCATTATTAACCAAGCTCATTTGAATTTTAGACCCATTTGAGTATTACTTTCTCTCTTTTTACCCCCCAGTCCCCTGAGAGATGTGATAATTAAAAGTAAAATGATATCAAACTGCATGAATAATCAAAAAACTAAATAATTACCTTCCAGTAAAAACACATTTTTGTAAATATATTTTGTATCTATTTCTAGTAAATACATATATATATAGAAACAGGAATATGCTCATCTGCTACAATCTAGGGCTCTGACACAGTGAGAAATGAAATGGGAAGTCCCATGACCTTGTAAATAAAAGATGCAGTGGACTGATGGTCTCTCTCCAGAGGAAAATGCAAAGCGTTGTAAAAGTGTCTTTTCTGTATTAAGTATGGGGAGGAAAGGGGCTGGGAGCACCTCCCATCAGGAGAGAGAAATGAAAATGGGAAGGACTGCCACAATGTTAAATCCTGCTAAAGCTGCCCCTAACCACCATGCTCTCTCAGTACATAAGACTCTAAGGGGATGTTCCTGGCAGTGCTCCACCCAGATCCCCTGGATCTTCCCACTGGTTAGACATGCCCCTCCCCAGCCTCTGTATTCTTCATTCCTAACAGTTTACATCTGGGGATCTCTTCAGAGAACTGACCTTGTGCTACCAGAGCTGTATTGCCACAATATACATAAAGAAAGCCAGAGGTTCCCGGGAGTTTATATCCTCCCTCTATGGCCCATGGCCAGTGACTGACAGGTAGGTGGGTATAAAAGTCTAGCTCCCTCCTTGAGGGTAAACACATGCTGCTGTGTGGTTTATATCCCAGAACCCCTCTCAGAATTAAGTTGAAGCAGGACTTCCCCTGAAACCACACCTTTGCTTGGCTTCGCATACTCTCTCCTCCTTCTCCTGGGAGAAGTTCCTTCATAAATCATTTGTACATAAATCCTTGTGTTGAATTCTGTTTCTGGAGACCCAAGACTTCATTCCAATGCTTCTTTTTGGAGAAAGGAATCTGAAGTTAAGTGTTATAAGCCCACATAAGCCTCCGTAGCGTTTCTAATGGAAAGACAAGCTGATTGAATTTTGTGTGCGAAATCTGGGACCTGAGAAGAGAATCCAGACATAGGCAATGAGCCAGCTACTACCCTCCATGTGGAGTTAAAGTTCTGTGTCATTCATAGTTATTAAGGGGAAGAAATCTCTATCAGTCCAGATCATAAGGTGACAAAAGAACTAATCCTCTACAAAGTTGAACATAAGGTCCAAAGTTAGGCTGCCTTCCAAAAATTCAGAGAAGGAAGGTGTCAGCCTTTCCCTTTCTTCAATAACAGTGAAAACATCAAATGTTACTATTATTCCTAAAAATATAGGCTCTTTTGCCCCCTGGTCCTGTCCAAAGATTCAATGGGAAAAGCATGGGATAGGCTGGAATCAAAACCCATGTTGTATACCAACAATGAACAATTAGAGTTTGAAATTGAATAAGTAATACTATCACATTACACCCAAGAAAATGAAATATGTAGGTAAAAATCTAACAAAATATATACTACCTATTGCAGAAAAGTTATGAAACTCTAATGAAAGAGATGAAAGATCTAAATAAATAGAAAGAGATTCATATTCATGCTTTGAAAAATTCAATGCATGCTATTGGTATTGGAAAAAAGAACATAGCTATAGATATATGGGAAATAGATCACATAAGTATTATCATACTGTGAGGAGGGATGAATAGGTGAAACACAGGGAATTTTTAGGGTGGTGGAACTATTCTGTATGACACTGTAATGGTGGACACATGACTATGCTTCATCAAAATCCACTGAACTTTATAGTACAGAGTGAAGTTTAATCCATGCAAATTTTAAAAATTATTTGGGAGGTCAAGAGGATCCTAGAATGGAAAGCAGAATATAGTAAAATAACCTAACTGTATTTAAAAATGTAAGAAATAACTTTGCTAAAGGGGTTGGGGAGGAAAGACGTTGATCTGTCTTTGGAACTGAATAGAGTATGTAAAACTAAAGGCAAAAAAAAAAAAAAAAACCTGTGCATCGGCACTGTGCTCTGGTTGATAAAGTAGTTTCCTACAGGAATAATGAGTTAACAATTCTGATACTGCATACATATATGCAACTGAAAAATTAAGTATATGGATGGCAGATGGTAGGAGCCAGGTTTCTCACTGTTGGAGTGGGAATTTACAGTTAGGATTAGAAAGGAGGCTAGAATGATCCATGTAGTAATAGAGTACAGTTGGAGACATCGGTATAAACTTATTTAGCTTAGTATAGATACAGATTGTTATATACAGAAAGATGTATGGGTATGTATATACAGATGGGTTAGTATATACATATATATTTTCTTGCTCTGTCAGCTTAGAAGATCTAACAATGACACCCCAGTAGCAACTAGCACATCCAGCACTCAGATCTTGGTTTCTAAAATCATTCTCCAACAAAAGGAACCAGGGCTTCTTGGAGAAGTGGCTGATTCAAGGACTGGAGCAGGAAATATACAACATGAGCCCAGAGCATGTTGCAGTGTCAGGAAGTAAGGCAGTACTTAAACAAATAACCTCACGATGATGGGCGTGTGTGAAAGGGACACAGGAGCCAGCTGAAAGAGCTTCTAATAGCACAAGCTGGAACAATTTGAGCAGCAAAATTAAGTCATATTGGATTATAACCAAAGTATAAAATAACTGTCCTTTGAAAAAAATTATTTTATTATGCTTTGAAAGCAAAGGAGAAGTAAATACTTTCCCAGATAAATAAAAACTGAGGGAGTTGATCACCACCAAACCTACCCTCAATGGTAAAGGGAGTCCTGCAAATTGAAATGAAAAAATAGTAAATACCAAAATGAAAACATATGAAAAGTAAAGCCCACTGGTAAAGATAAATATATAGGTAAATACAGAATACTATAATACTGAAATGGTGGTCCATAAGGCACTTTCAATTCTGGCATGCAATCTAAAAGACAAAAGTATTAAAAATAACTATAACTTTAAGACTATGAGAAATGGATATACAATATATAGAGATGCAATTTGTGACATCAATAACATAAGGTGGGGTGGAGAGATGTAAAAGAATGGAGTTTTTGTGTACAATTGGAATTGTTACTAGCTTAAAATTGTTATAATTACAAGATGTTTTACATAAGCCCCATGGTAATCACAAAGAAAATACTTAAAGAAAAATACAGAAAAGGAAATGAGAAAGAAATCAAAGCATGTCAATACCAAAAAAAAGTCAATAAAACATAAAGGCAGGCAGCAAGAGAAAAAAGGAGGAAAAAATAACTACAAGAAAGACAGAAAACAATTAACAATACGGCAGTAATATGTCCTGCCCTATCAGTCTTTATTTTAAATGTAAATGGATTAAGGAACCCAATCAAAAGAAATGGAATTGCTGAATGAAAGTAAATAAACAAATAAGATGAAACTATATGCCATCTTCAAGAGACTCACATTAGATGTAAAGACACATAGGCTGAAATGAAAAGATGAGAAAAGGTTTCCTATGCAAATGGTAACCAAGAGAGCAGAAGTGACCATACTTACACCAGAGAAAATAGACTTTAAGTCAAAAACAAAAGTCACAGGAGACAAAGAAGGACATCATATAATGATAAAAGGATCAAGTGACCAGGAATATAGCAATTATAAATATGTATCACCTAACATCAGAGGTCCCAAATACATGAAGGAAACCAATATTTCCTTCAGTAGGAGATTTTAGTACCCTACCTTCAATAATGGATAGAACAACTACAGAGAAGATCAAAGGAAATAAATGACTTAAACAATACTAATTGGATCTACAGGTATAAACAGAACGCTCCATGCACCAGCAGCAGAGCACACATTCCTCTCAAGTGCACATGGAACAGTCTGCACAGAGATCACATGTTGGGCCACAAAACAAGTCTTAACAAACCTAAGATTGAAATCATACTATCTTTCCAACCACAATGGAATGAAACTAGAAATGAAGAGTAGTAGGAAAACTGGAAATTTCACAAATATGTGGAAATTAAGCAACACATTCTTTTTTTTTACTTACTTTATTTTTTTTATTTTTTTGTATAATTTTTATTTTGTTATATTAGTCACCATACAGTACATCCCCAGTTTTTGGTGCAATGTTCCATGATTCATTATTTGCATATAACACCCAGTGCACCATGCAATATGTGCCCTCCTTAATACCCATCACCAGCCTATCCCAATCCCCCACCCTCCCCCGAAGCCCTCAGTTTGTTTCCCAGAGTCCAACAACACATTCTTGAACAACCAGTGGGTTAAAGAAGAATCACAAAGGAAATTAGAAAATATCCAAGACCAATAAAAACAAAAACAAAACATACCAACACTAATGGAATAAAACAAAAGAAGTTCTAGGAGGGAAATTTATAGCAGTAAATGCCTATATTAAAAAGGAAGATCCCAACTCGACAACCTAACTTCACACCTTAAGGAACTAGAATAAAAAAAAAAAAAAAACACTAAACCCACTCTAGCAGAATGTATGAAGTAATGAAGATTAGAGCAAAAATAAACAAAATAGAGATAGAAAAAAAATGATGAAACAAGAGTTGTTTGTTTTTTTAATAGATTTACAAAATTGGCAAGCCCTTAACTAAATCAACTAAGAACAAAAAGGGAAGACTCAAATAACTAAAATCATTACGACTAAGGAGGAGACATTACAACTAATACCACAGAAATACAAAGGATCATGAGACTTCTATGAACAAATATAAACCAACAAACTGCATAACCTAGAAGGAATGGATAAATTCCTAGAAAAATACAGCCTACCAAAACTGAATCATGACTAAATAGAAAATCTGAACAGATCTGTAACTGGTAAGAAAATTGAATCAGTAATCAAAATCTTTCTAAAAAAAAAAAGTCTAGGACCAGATGGCTTCACTAGAGAATTCTACCACACATTCAAATAAAAGTTAGCACCAATTTTTCTCAAATTCTTTTTAAAAATTGAAGATGGAATACTTCTAAAGTCATTTTATGAGGCCAGCATTACCCTGATAACCACAGCCAAACAAAGATACAAGGAAAAAAGGAACTATAGCCTATATCCCTGATGAATATGGGTGCAAAAGTCCTCAACAAAATACGAACAAACTGAATTTAACAGCACTTTAAAGGATCATACATCATGACCAACTGGGTTTTATCCCTAAGATGCAAGTATAATTCAACAGACACAAATCAATGAGTGTAATACACCCACATTAACAGAAGGAAGGGCAAAAAAATCACATGGTCATCTCAATAATGCAGAAAAAACATTCAACAATATTCAACACCTTTTTATTATAATAACACCTAACAGACTAGGATTAGAAGAAAATTACCTCAACATAATAAATGCTCTATATGAAAAGCCAACAGCTAAAATCATAAGCAAATTTGAAAAGCTGAAAGCTTTTCCTCTAAGGTCAGGGACAAAGTAAGATGCTGACCCTTGCCACTCTTACTCAACACAATACTAGAAATCCTAGATACAGAAACTAGGTAAGAAAAATAAATAACCTCCACTCAAATTGGAAAGAAAGAAGTAAAATTATCTCTTTCTTAGATTGTATATGCCATAACACAGATGTGCCTGGAGGTTATTAGGCTAAAGGAAATAAGCCAATCACAAAAAGACAGATACCATATGATTCCATTTATATGAAGTACCAAGAACAGTCAAATTCATAGAGAAGAAAGAATGGTGGTTGTTAGGGGCTGCAGAGAGAGAGAAATGGGGAGTTGTTGCTTAATAACACAAAGATCCAGTCATGCTAGATGGAAAACTTCTACAGATTTGCTGAACAACAATGTGCATATAGTGAACTATACTGCACTGCACACCCAAAAATTGTTAAGAGGGTAAATTTATGTTACTTGGTTTTTACTACAATAAAAAAAAATAACTATTATCTCAGTGACCATAGGGGTAGAGGTGGTAAAAAGGTAGGGCTTCAAGAATTTTAGATTCATGGGTTACTTTTCCTGTAGACATTTTAAATAAGAGTTTTTCTTTGTGGTTATATCCCATAGTTGCAAAATCAAACATCACTGAGCTCATATAGGGTTTTATTTCCCATGGCTGTTGGGCAACACTAATGCTCATGTTTCCCTTTCACCACCAGCTCATTTAGCAGCCCTGGTCTCTTCACACATTCATATCACTTTTATCCTGCTTATAACCCACTTGTAATGAGTACTCTCCATTTGCTGCACCCCAGCTCTTGTCCACATTTCCCTGCCCTGCCCTTGACCTCAGAAGGCTGACCTTGGTGCAATGAATCACCCAGGCTCTTTTTCCCTCTAGCTTCTGTTGGCAAATGGAAATACCACCAAGCACCAGAAGGGCAGGGGAGAGAAGTTACATGCTTATTCCCTGGCTCCCTCCTAGCTAGACGACACCTTGACAAATGTCTGCATTTTTCTACTCAAGATTACAGCTCCTTTCAAACAGCCCCTCTCTCACAGCCACAGGTTTTGCCACATTCCCATTGCCATTCCCACCCCTTGCCCATCATGCAAGACAATGACTTCACACTGATTTGGGTCCTTCGGTGATTCACTATCCCTTGTCGGTACCTTTTATCTTATCTACACTTTTATAAACACCTTCTCATGAAACTCTCCTAAATTATATTTGCATGTGCCATCTGTTTTCTGTGGGACCCTGACCAATCCACCACTGTCAGGATAAACCAAGCACAGAGCCACCCCAACAAAGTATGGGTTGTGAGAAACAACTTTTTCCTGTATTCATGGAGAAAGCACCATGTTAGAACCAGTATCTCTCCACATTGCAAACCAAGCTTCCTCAGTAAACTAGCACATCATTACCAATCTGCATTATGAAAGTTTGTGCTAGAGAGAAATGTCTGTATTGTGAAATCCTGCCACAAAGGACTGAGTCGGCATCAAAGAAGAAGTATTCCAATGTCAGAGAAGACTGAGGGTGACAAGGGGTGGAGGAGGGGCTTGCTGGAGGGAGCCAACCTTCAGCAGGTGGTGTCAGGGTGGGTCAGAACCAATCTCGAGGGGTTAATTCAGGCTGTTCTGAATGGCTGGCCCCAAGAAGACAATTCAGAGCAGGTGACACTCATAAGCAATAGGGCAGCCGAGAGTTCTCATGGTGATTAATGAAAGCTTTGGTCTCTGTCTCCCTCAAGCTCACAAAGAAAATTAAATTTTCCACCATATCTCTCTCCTGCCTGGGGCTAGAGAAGCCAGTTGTTCATCCCCTTGGGATGGAGGCAGAGAAAAGAGTTATCATAAGAATATACAATTACCTGGGTGTCTAGAGCTGCCTCACCTTTCTAACTGCCAAGCCTCAGCTAAGCTACAATGGAGCGATAACCTGTACCAAGCCTCCTGCCATGTGTGGAGCACTTTCCACACATTGTCTCCTTCAGGATGACTCTCTGCATTGTCCTGCAGGATGGCCATAGATAGAAGGAGCCCTCCTGGCCTTCCTGGTGAAACAGAAGTGAAGAAGCAAAGACACTCTAGTTAAATATTCCAGGGTCATAGAAGAGTGTCCTGCCTTTCCTAATCCATTTATCAAAACAGAGCAAGGGGGTTTCAGAAAGGGGAGAAGGGAGGGTAGGTGTGAATAGGTGAAGCACAGGAGATGTTTAGGGTGGTGAAACCATTCTGTACGAAACTGTAATGGTGGGTATATGTCTTTATGCATTTGTCAAAACCCATAGAACTGTATAACACAAAGACTGAAAAATTAATACAACTATGGATTATAGTTAGTAGCAATGTATCAATATTGGTTCATTGATTGTAACAAATGGACCACACTAACACAAGAACTCTGTGCTTGTTATGGGGAGTGGGGAAGGGGTTAACAATGAGTATATGGAAATCTGTGTACTATCTGCCTAATTATTCTGTAAATCTAGAGCTATACTAAAAAAATTAAATCTATTAATTACAACGATGTGTAATAATAATCCCACACACTGAGCACCTGCCCTTCCTATTGCTTTGTAGTGGGTCTGGCCTTTCTCCCAATGAAAGAATAGGCTATGTTGTGACTGAGAATAGTGGCTGATGTGTACATGCAGGACATGGGGGATGGTCCAGCATCAACGTGTACAGCTGCAATGAGTATCAGAGGATGCTAAGACCTCAGTGGGGGAAAGTGGGAGAAACCTCCTGGTCAAACGTCTCTGAATTAAGGCTGAAAGTTATAATGATAGGAGGACTCCTTCTTGATAACACTGAGAGCATGTGACAGAAATTGGGAAGGGCTGTGAAATGCTCCTGTGGTTACATTTCATTTTGTTTCTTTTTTTTTTTTTTTAACTTTCCTTCATTCATTAGTGAATGTTTCTGAGGTAGGGAGGAGATAACTGTGTCGAGATTCCCATAATTTAAATTTAAATTAAAACAAAGAAAAAACCTTAAGATTCTAGAAAATCTAGACCTGCCTCTGGATTTTTAAAGATATCCCAGGAACCCAAGTCCAGTTACTTAAAAGAATCTTGTGTTGCTTTGGGTTCCCAGGAGGGCAAAGCTGAGACCAGTTTATTAGAAGAGTGATTCCCAAGAAGTACGGTGCAGAGTGAGGAGAAACAGGAAAGGAAGGGAAACCAATATAGGCAGGATAAAAGGACTTAATGCTGTCAACTGCTTGCTGACAACAAAAAACTTCCATAGACCCCCAAAAAGAATCAGATAAGGCCACTCATGGTAGGTCAAGACAAAAGCAAGACCACTCCATAATCATGAATGAACACAAAGATAAGGACGCTGTGTGACCATGAAAATAATCAAATATCCCCTTTTTCTGACATGAGTCCTGCTTCTTTATCAACAACAACCCAAGATCTGCTTTGTTAGTCCTGCCTCTTACATAAAAATTATTAAAATATGCTGTCATCAAATTGCCCTGAGCTCCCAATTCAGCACTCGATTCAGGAGTAGGGGGATCAACTCACTTCTTACAGTCCTTTTCAGAATCACCCAACACAAGTCCTTCTGTACTAAAATCTCTTTAACTCTCTCACAGTCGCCCATGGTATGTATTCTCCCTGTGGCAGCAAACTAATCAACCTCACTTTGACTTTGGATAGGGTCCTATGACCTTTGGCTGATGGACAGTGACACCAATAAAAGATGAGTTACTGAATTAATTACCATTGTGGGCAGCTGGGATTCAATCCCACTGTGGACACTAAAGAACTACATAGAACACATCTCAGAATTAATTGTGCCAGAAGATGGAAGAAACCAGGGAATTGATAGCCGACTCTCACTCTCCTTTACTTGAGAGTCTTCCCTGGGGTATTACTCCTCTGCGTTTTTGCATTGTCCCTGCACCAGTTGGGCAGCCTCCCACAGCTTCAGAGGAATCCCAGGGACAGCAAAACAGAGAGGCATCTTGAGTTCTGATCTCAAATGCGTTCTGCGGACTCTGACGAAGTCTGTGGAACTGTCCACCAGAGGTGTGCTGATCCCAGGTGGTCCAAGAAGATGTAGTGCAGTGTCCTACACTGCTAGTGATCAGCCACATTTTACAGATGCAGAAACAGAGACTCAGGTTAGAAATGTTGAACTGGGGTCACTTGGCCTTTCTCTCAATGTTAAAAGAAACAACATTTTTTTCTGCCAGAGACACATTTCTGCTCATCTCTCCTAGATGTGTTTCTATGATACTCTAAACAAAAGAGAATGTGTTAAGCCCCACTTCTCTCTTTATCAAATTGCGGAATGAGGTTTGGAGATTATCTGCTACCACAGACCATCTTAAAGAATGTGCAAGACCCTTTGGAGCAGTGATTTGGAAAGCCCTGTAGTCGTGAAACCTCTTTTCTCTTCAGAGGCAATCTTATGGGGAACATAGAGCAGAGATGAGGCCCAGAGCTTCTCCTACTTCATGACCTCAGTCAGCTTGTGAGGCTCCTCCGAGAATGCCCAAAGTTCATAGAGCACAGAAGTAAATCAAAAACGAAAGATTCAGGTGCCTGCACCCACCTGACTTCTATCAGCTTGTTACCCTGAATGCATTATATTATTTTACCTCTGAGACAGGGCTCCTATGGCCCTGGGATTCCAGTGTCTCTCTTATATTACATTGTAGAGCTATCTCTGTTATCAACCAATGATTGAGGGCTAAGTGAGCTGATTAAACAGCCCAACCCTGCTGACATAATTCACAACTAATCTTGTTCATTCTCCAAGTGCAGATTCAACCACTTGATCCTCACCATGCATCAGTGGCGCCTGCTGCGGTGCCCACCCTCCTTTATTATGTGTTCAAATACAGTGTCTTGTGCTCCATGATTATCGTTACAATAGATACGTAGCTGAACACTGAGGCAAAGCAAAACAAAATCCTTTATCTCTTGTTTGCTATTTCCCTTGGGAAACAAATGGAAAAGCATGGCAATGTCAGGTGATTGTCTGTGAAATAGACTGAGCAGAAACCAGGAGGCTTTAGGAGCCTAAAGATTGAGGGAGGATGGAAAAGATAAAGGATAGGGGAACACTTATCAATAGGCTGCTACATGTATTTAGGGGTGAAATGGCATGACTTTGGGATTTGCTTTAAAATTCTCCAATATGATAAAAAGTGGGAGGACAGGAAACAAGATTGGCAAAAGTCTGCTAATTATTAAAGCTGCATCTTGGGTACGTGGAAATGTGTTCCTTTCTGTGAAATTTTCCAGACCTAAAATCTTCATTATAAAAGGATGTGGTTGTTTGTTTTTGTTTGTTTGTTTCCAAGTGTGTGTGATGCCCATCTTAAACGCTTTGCACGTTATCTCATTTAATCTTTAAAAATCTGATTTGCTTTACAGATGAAGAATCTGAGAGTCAAAGCAATGAGGTAATTTCCTTGGAGTGCTGGAGCCAGGATTTCCCTTGAGCTGTCCAACTAGAATGAGGGGCTCATGAAGAGGTTGAGTTGGAATTGGACCTTGACTTCTCAGCATATACAGGCATCCTGGGAGAGGGAACCACGTGAACAAACCTCCTCAGATAAGACCTACAGGATGAGATCCACACTATGAGAAGATGATTTTGCAACTCATAAGTGCATATTTTATTACCCAGCTGATACGAGCTGATTGTCTCATTGCCTGATCAATTGTGAGTAAACTAATAGAGGAAGAACGATGAGAATCAGGTGTTGAGGCAGATGACTGAGCAATCTGAGGGTGATTCTGGGACTTGAACTGATCCAGTGACTTGCTGTCTCAGCTGTGTCCTAACTCCAATGTGAGAATGAAGGGGAAGAGGGAGCCCTGACAGCTAAGTGAGGCAGAAGCTCTGGCTCCTCCCAGCTTTTGAAAGACTAACTTTTATTTCTCCTTCCTTTTCCACTCCCAGCTCCTGGCCAAAAAAAAAATATTTACTTAACATACTTACCGTATGCTGGTCAGCGTGCAGGCAGGATGTTGGGGATTTACAAGTGTAGTAAGTCTGTTTATGCCTTCAGGGACTCCAAGCCCAGACCGGCAGCCACAAAGGAGGGTGATAATGTAAATTCTGAAGGGGAGGTCTGTGTTGGGGTGGGGCTACTTAGAGGAAACAGAACCTGCATTCCACTCAAAGCAAGGGTAGGGCTTGGGCAAACAAAAACTAGAGAGGGCTACTTAAGGCAAATGTGGACATGTTTAATATGTATTTGTCTGGGGAGTAGGCAGAGAAGGGCTATAAAAAGTTACAGAGGAAGGTAAAGAAAAGAATCCCTTTAAATTTGAGCGCTAGACTCAGGGCAATGCAGAGTCAGTGATGTTTTCTATGATTGCAGAGAAGCATCTCATACACAACATGGTAGATTACATTCTGGGGGCCAAATTTTTATACCTCCCTATATCCATACCTTTTCCCATATGACTTTGCAGTTTCCCCATGTAAGCATGAGTGAGTGCATTTCCCCATCTCTTGACTTTGAGATCAACTATAAAACTTGCTTTGGCCAATGGGATCTTAGGAGATGAGACAAAGCTAGCTTTTGCAGAGGGCCCTCCCTCTTGAACTTCTGCCTTTGCATGACAAAGATATGCCCTGGATGGGCTGTTGGTCCAGAGAGGATGAGACACACTGCCTGAGATCCACAGACTTGAGTGAGAACTGGAAATTCCCCAGCCATCACAGCCAAAGCTGAATGGCTTAGCCATGCCCCACTTTGATCAGACAACCTCCAGCCAATTCGTGATGCTAAACAAGTCAGGCTGAGATTAACAGAGGCATATAGCTGACCCACAGATGCATGAGCTGCATAAATGCTTTTTGTTATATGCCACTGGGATTTGTTTTTGGTTGCTTGTTACACAGTAATAGCTGACTGATGCACTCACCATGCTTCTCTCTCCCCAAAATTCAGAGAATTTTGTCAAGACTAGTCAGTTCATGGAAATCATGGGCACCTGAGAAGCTAAAGTTAGGGATTATGTCTCTCTTCTTCTCAGGCTCTAAGTAAGAAAATATGCACACAGTCCTCCTATGTATTTGACCTGGCCTAACTCTCCCTAAGCTAGAAGAAGCAATGCTTTTTCCTAGAGATTAGGAAATTAGGTTTCCTAGATTCCTAGAAGATTCTGAGAAACTTTCAACCAATCCTGGGAGTTGGAAAAAGAAAAAAAAACTGCTCTAGAAAAGTAAACATTCTAAGTCCCAAAACTTTAGACTCTCTTACACACACGCACACACACACACACACGCACGCACACAACACCTTTCAAACCTAAATATTTCTAAGGTTTTGCATTGTGCAGGGATAAAAACACATTCTTATCATATAAAGAGAACTCCCTTTATAACCAATCTATCTTCTTCAACATATGAAAACTCATGCTTTGGAACCCATAACCAGTAGGGTGTCTTGAGCACATTTCACACTATGATTTTAAAATGTTGGCTGACCCTTAACTATTTTAGAAGGTTAAAATGGTAGAGGCCTCACAACTGTCAACAACTCTGTTATTAGGGGGGAAAAAATGTACAATTTGAACATTTCAGCCCGAGATCGTATCTCCTTTTCATGACAGCTAGTTCCAGGCAAGATTGGACAAAGTAGCCATAAGCTCTTATTGCTTCCCTAGGAATCAGAGCTGTTAGCTGTTGAGAGAGAGAGAGAGAGAGAGAGAGAGAGAGAGAGTTGTCCCCAGAATGGACATTCAAACCCTAATGAACTTTTTCTTTCTCACAGATGGAGATTTGGGCAGAAATGAACCCAGACTGCTTTGTACCTTTGAATGTGGCCACAGCCCCCAGCTTGCTTCATGTCCCCAGCCCACATGCATCAGAGACTGCTTCCCAGCAGATGCTGCTCAGCGTGTGTCCTGGTTAATCCAGGAAGAGATGATTTCCCTGAGCCTCCCATAGAACGAATTGGGACCTTTCAAAGCAGCTATTTGACAAGGCTCTTCTAACATTTAGGATGTTTTTATTTAGTCTTTTAAGGCATATATAGAAACGTGGACCTTATTAAAGTATTAAACTATTCCTTTTGAATGTTTGCAGGGTGTGTGCTGAGCCCCTCCCACAGCTGCACCCAGGCCTTTGGTGCACTGGAATCTGAACCTTTCCCCTTTAACAGCCCTGCCCTCTGACCCCCCAACAACTTCGTCTCATCCTTCCCCTGGCCCTTTGCCCGAGCTCCAGCCCCTGCCTGGGTCTGTCCATCCACACCCCCTCTCACCCTGATGTCTGGGACAGATGGGGCAAAGCTAAGTCAGGGAGTCTAGGTAAGGACGGGGGCAGGGCTGCACACTTTAGAGCTTATCCATGAAGCTTTTCATTGCCAGGAGCAAGAACATCTTGTTACAGTGACACAACCCTTATCTTGTCTGACAGAAATATCCCATTTTGAAAGACTAAACCTAGCAGGGCAGAAAATGAGAAAGATACCAAATCCAGATTGTCAAGGAAAGCATTTATCAGAAGCCAATACAACAGAGATCCCTCAGGTACAGGGTCAGGAAGCAGAAGCCAGACCCAGGCATTGTTGCGCTTTGTTAAACTGAGGTCGTCCCTGATCAGAGCCACTCTGAGTCCTCAAGCCCAACACAGTGCCCTGGGGACAAGGACAGATTCCAGGAAAATCTGCCTCACCTGGTAGTGGCCCTACAAGCGCTGCTCACAGCGCCATCTGGTGGCTCCTTGATGACATGTCAGCCTGCAGAGCCTAAAGACCCCAGCAAAATCTCAACCAGAAGGGTTCAGAAAAGTCAAAACCTCACCCTGCCTTTAGTTATTTCTCCCACCTGCTCACTCTTGTTTAATTGTCAAGATTTCCTTGTCCTCATAACGAACATGGTGAGAAAAAATTCGTCCAGACCTCAGTTCTATTTGAAATAAAGCAATTAACCCATTTGCTTTGCTGGGATGTATTAGACATCCCATCAGCCAGACCAGTGCTGGAATGTTCCAGCCCATGTGGAGTGCAGTGCTTTTTCCCACTTGTCCTCCCCTTCAATGACTTTGCAAAGACAGGAGATGAGGATGGGGAGAGCCTCCCCCAGCTGCCCCCCTGGGTCTGCAGGGTCCTCTTACTCTCTGAATGTGATCTCCAAGGGCTGTCCTCAACCCAGAAGGAAAATCTACAGCTGCGAAATGTTTTAGTGGCCAGTGATACAAAGTCAAGGCCTTTTTTTTTTTTTACCTTTTCCAGTCCTCATTCAAATACATCAGAGCAAACCTCTCCTTACAATTAATGTTCATCCCAGTGTTAAAATGCCACGAGGAAACAATATCCAGGTCTCCTCAAAAATCTTACTGCAAACACGAGAAGATGGGTGGGGTAACCGAGCAGTAACACCACTGAAGACAGATGCCTCAGCTAAGATTATTGTGCTCTGAGGGTGTGTTCTTCCAGCTCAACCAGGCACAGGAAGTGACTCTTTTCAGGTAAAAATATTCACTACACCCCTTCCATAATCATCCTGATCATACCAGAAAAATCACAGCAAAGAAGGGGATACAGAACATTCTGGACAGTGAGCAAGAGAGAAAATGCTAGAGCATCATAAGCAAAACAGTCCATCGGGGTAATATAAACATTGGCAGAATATTTTTTTGAGATATTGGCCTATGTTTTTCTCATGCTATTTTAATATCCTTCAATTTCCTGCAAGTAGCTTTTGTAATTCTTCCCCTCAGGGTATTTTTTACAGAGCAGGATACTGATGGGACTTGAGGTCAGAAGCTTATCCTTTTCCTGTCCTCTGTAATGACTCCCTGATAAATACTAGGTGTCCCAGGTGTGGAGTGGAGAGAGAGAAGCCTATGTTGGCAAGGAGAGAATGCAGGACAGGGCTAGGAATATCTATGAGTCCCACATCTATGATGCCGGGAATGTCTGAGTCAAGAGGATAGCACGAGGCAGGGTGGGGGATGAGGGGGTCACAAGACCTCAAGGGGATACTAGGGGAGGGAATGCTAGACCCAAGGACCCAAAGCTCAAAGCCTCACCAAAGATTCTGGCATTCCAAATTAATCTTGAACATCCCCAACAGGCTGGGACAAGGGGTATGTCTCAGCATTAATCAGTGCAGACCCATGACTGATGACTGGAAAGACCTTGCCTTGGCTTTACTACTGTAAGTGACCCCAGGACCCTGGCACAACTCCAGAGTCTAGAGGTGCTTACAGCAACCAGTCTACCCAGGAGAATGGGGCTCCGCATTAAGACATAAGAAAGGTGATCCTCCCCACACACCTGAGTTCAAGATTCATATTCACACTGCTTCAAACATACTGGCAGGAACAGACTTTGCAGGAACCTGCCACTAGAGTTACAGAGATCCAGAAGGAAACACAAAATGGAGACTGAAGGTAAAGACTCAGCAGTATGGAATTAAAATCCAAGCGTTTGAAGCCCAGAGCCACACACAGTGCCCTCAGTGGACCTAGACAGGCCTGGTGTTTGACCACATTGGTGAGGGTGACTCCCAGATTGTCAGCAAGGACACACAAGTCAGAGCCTGTGGTAGGCAGCAATCGCGCTTTGTGTGGCCCCCTTGCCTTTTGAGACCTTAATAACACTGGCCCCAATCATCCTCTCCCACAAGCTGTAGGAGGCACGGTGAATTCCTGGGACACTCCAGGGCTTGGTCCTCTTAAGAAACTCGGGAGAACCGACAGGGTCATGGAGATGTCAGTCTTCCTCCCTTTCCAGACAAGCCCTGAGACAGTGATTTGCCTTCCTTCGTACAAATTGTATTACTCCATCCTCCTTAAGACTTAGATCTATAGTCAGGTTTGTCCTCAAAAAGCAATTACATGGTTGTCAAAACCCATCAAGCTGAATACTTAACATTGGTGCATTTTATTGCATGTTAAATAGCCCTCGCCTTAAAACACACACACACACACACACACACACACGCACACTCATGCGCGCGCACACACACACTTGCTATGGGCATCTCTAAAATCTGGAAACAGACAAATATATATATGTCATCAAAGACATCTTCAATCTGTAAAAAATGATACTTCCACGCTTTAGGACCCTCGAGATTTGGATTAGGTTACTGAAGACGGATTATATATAACACTCACATTCTAGGTGCAGGTTCAATCATTCTCAACACTAGGCATTACCTGGGTAGGACAGAGCAGGTGAGCAGCCCATGACATTGTGCTGGCATGGTGACGTGCATTGAGTTGGGGCTGTGGTGGAGGAAAATATCATTATGACTTTTTTAAAAGCAGGATTGGGAGGGGGGAGAGCTAAACTCATTACACACCCACTGTGCTCCCTTGAGCAAGTTGATTTCCCCTCCCCACTCATTAGATATTCAACTGTAAAAGGAGTAAGATGGGTAAGGTGATCTCTACATTTTAAATTTTATGATCGATTCTGTATTTATCTATCTTGTAGCACTCGGGTGACTTGCATTATAAATCATAGAGGATGTAAGTGAGGCTTCTGATAAGTGACCGTCCCCAAGAAGATGCTGCTATTCCACGTTTCTGAATGGAAAACCAAGGCCACATAGCAACTTGAAAATGAAGTGCCCTCTGATATCCACACCACTGAAGAAAAATGCACACTGGATTTCCATGTTACTAGGGGTAAAATCACCATAACTGCATTTATACAGGCTCCTTAGACTGGTTGTGGACCAGAGCAGACCCACCCCCTTGCCATAGCACTAGAAGCAACCCTCCAGCCTGCAGGTGTGGGGCTCTGGAGTAGACTAGAGCCAGGAAGCCGACTGCCTGTGTCTAAAGAGGGCCCGAAAGTATCCCAGCAAACCATCCGCTGCTAGGCTAGAACCAGGACTGCATACATAGCCTAGAAAAAGGTAGAACGCAGCCCAACGACCAAACCACAGCCTGGTCACCAGCCTGTGCTGCATTAGGGCTAAACTTGGCCCAGATAAGGTCATTGCAGACAGGGTGTTTTTAAAAAACGGAGAAACAACAAACCTACTGCAATGCAACACCAGCAAATTGTATCCAAAGCTGACCCGGGAACCCAGCATTGCAGAATGCAGTGTGATTCCGAATGTCAAGAGCACCACCTGCTGCCCAGATTGGGGAAAGCCTGCTTTGTCAGTCAGCCTGTCTCTTCAACAACACCAACCAGAAAGTGCTTTCATCTCAAACTGGGTGCGGGTGCTCAGGATCCGAAGTTCTCTCCAAGACCTGTGAGCTGTTTGTCTGTTTTTGTGTTTATGATGGCCTAAAAATCTTTACACAAACTCAGTCACATGCTAGATCATTGGACTGATAAAGGAAAGGAAAATCATTAAAACATGCCTGGCCTCTATTTTGCATTTGTTAGGATATCGCTAGGAAGTTGTGTCCGGGCCTACTATTTTAACTGTGGCGTGTTCCTGGATCAGAACATTGGTGGACAGCCTCCTCAAGGAAGTATTTATACTAAGTAAAAGCCAAAGGACTCAGCTTCGAGCTTCATAGCGATTGTAGAAAAACGGGGTGAAAACCGAGTCATCACAGGGGACTCACAATGGTACAAGCACACCTAACTCAGAATAATGTAGACAGAGCAGAAAGGACCATATCTGCAGTGCACAAGGCAATTTAGTGGAAATAAAACATCATCTGCGCCATCAAAGAGATACAAATTATGATGTAGCTTTATTTGAAGCTAATTTGTAATTTGGTTTTGCTCCTGTGATGAAGTATGAATCATAAGGATAAGAAATGTATACCTAGTATTGTTTGAAATATTTGTTAAATTAGGGACGCCTGGGTGGCTCAGTTGGTTAATCTCCTGCCTTCAGCTCAGGTCATGATCTCAGGGTCCTGGGATTAAGCCCCATGTCAGGATCTCTGCTCAGCAGGGAGTCTGCTTCTCCCTCTCCTTAGGTACGCTCTCTCTCTCTCTCCCAAGTAAATAAATAAAATCTTTAAAAAGAAAAAAAAGAAATATTCGTTAAATTACATAAAAATGATTTACTTCTGACTCCTAACTGCTCTCCTTATCTCTATCTTTCCCCTCCAATGTACACACACACATATTCAGTGTTATTCGTTGAGTGAATGAACAAATTCTGTCGACACAGAGGGTTCACTAGAATTTTCTCCCTCTAAAGGGGCCGCATATATGACTCAGCATCAGTCAGGTTTGGGCTGCAGTGGTGGCGTGCTACATGACAAACAATCCCAACTCTCACTGGCTTACAGTGACAACTGTCTGTCTTCCTCACTAACAAGTGTTGCGGGTCAGTTAGAGCCCCTCCGGGTCTGCAGGCCAAGTTCAGGTTTGCTCCACGTGTCTCTCATCTTTGAACCTGGCTCACTCTTTTTGGGGCCGATGACAGGGGCACAGAGGCCACATCAAACAGGCGGACACATCTAAGCCTCTTTGCCCATCACATCTGTTCGCGTTCTTTGGGCCAAAACAATAGGGTAAGGAAGTATATTTCTGCCATGGAAGCGGAAAGAAGCCAGGACAGGGGGGAGGAGGGAAGGTAGGGTTGTGTACAGACCATACAACCTATTACAGACCCACATTTTAGAAATACTGCCTTTATTTTTTTTTTTAAGATTTTATTTATTTATTTGAAAGAGAGAGAGACAGCCAGCGAGAGGGAACACAAGCAGGGGGAGTGGGAGAGGAAGAAGCAGGCTCATAGCAGAGCAGGGAGCCCGACGTTGGGCTCTTGGGCTGGATCCCAGGACCCTGGGTGGGATCAGGCCCTGAGCCGAAAGGCAGATGCTTAAAGACTGAGCCACCCAGGAGCCCTGGAAATACTGCCTTAAGGAAAGGGATCATTTACATTCCTACTGCTCCCTTTTAGAAATATGTGTAGAATCTCCAACCCAAGTGGTGATTAAGTCTCTGCATTTTACCAACAAAAGGGCCCCTCTGGGAGGAGCTCTGGCCTCCTCCCGGCCTGCCACACAGACTTCCAGCAAGGGCCCGCCTGGAAAAGTGAGAGACAACTCCAGCACCCTAGCTCTCACCGCAGATCTGAACCGATGTGGTCGTAGACAGGGGTGAATGGTGTTGCAGTCAGCCAAAAGCAAAATCTAACAACAGGGGCCCTCGGCCTGCTGCCCACACCTGTGGGAATGGGGCCGCAGGGTGACCTCGCTTCTCAGAGGCCCCCCTGAGCTGAGGGTGTGGGTAGGGAGTTGCATGGTACACAATTCCTGCTGTGAATGGCTTCGCCATGGCACTGGGCAGGCTGGCGAGGGCATCTTGATCCCGGCAGCTTCCGTCTGCTGACATGCACGTGGACGGGAAGGGCTCCGGTCTCCCGTGGTGAGATGGCTCCCTCCATGGAAAGGAAGATCCGCACTGGCTCTCTCACAGTGTCCAATATTATACAAACCAGACCAGTCTAACCTATGAGGAGGAGCAATCAGAAAATGACCGGAAGGAGAGAGGGTGGGGGAGGGGCAAAACAGGGGAAGGGGAGGGGGAGGCCCAGGCTTCCAGTTTGGGAATGGGTTAATCCTGGGGATGAAAGGCACAAGATAGAGAACATTGTAAATGATCCTGTAATCGTGCTGTAGGGTGACAGATGGGAGCTGCGCGTGGGGCGAGCACAGCATAACATATAGACTTGTCAAATCACCATGCTGTATACCTGAAACTGATGTAACATTGTGTGTCAACTGTACTGCAATTAAAAACAAGAAGAATCACCGGATGTACAAAATGACTCCACAGTGTCGAAGCAGCAGCCCACAGTAAGTGAAATACAGGGCTTCTGGAACATGGGTTAACAGGTTAATGAAACTGAATATAGTCCAGATATATTGATGCATACATTGGTTGATTGAATGCATAAGAAAATTTAGTATATAATAAATAAGATATTCATGAAATTTTTTTTAAATGGGTAAGTCAAAAAACGGTGTCAGGACAGCTGGCTAGCCACTATGGGGAGGAAAATAAAACTGAACTCCTTATCTAACTCCTTGCACCAAAATAAATTCTGGATAGATGAAATAAATGTTTAATAAAAATACACATAGGAAACAGTTTTAATATTTAATCTCAGTGCTGGGGGGGTGCTGCTCTCCAGGCAATAGTTCAACATCAGAACCCAAAACAGACAAGATCAGGGAGTCCGACCACCAGAAGAGCATTGTGTTCCCTTGAAAGGGAAGCTTACCAGGGTGTGCCCGGAGCACTGAGCAGCAAGCAGGAAATGACACCTAGGGATGGCACTAGAAATGCTGGCTCTCTCCTGCCCAGCGTACACTGTCCTCTTCTTAGAAAAACTACTCTCCATTCATGCTTCTCCGGAAGGGGCAGCCCACATCTCATGCCACCTGCCACCACCATCACACACAGCTAATGGGGCTAGGGGTGGGCACCTGACCCAAGCCAGCCAATCGGAATTCCTCTCCCAGGAATTTGGAAACAGATCCCTGTGGGTGAGCCAGTTAGCTCCAAGGAGACATGCTATAAGGTCACAGAGAATCCAAAGCTGGAGAAGGCACAGGACGGCCGTAACTGTGAGCGAGCAAGACCCAAAAGCTGGCATGAAGCAGGATGATGTGCAGGGTATGAGGAGAGAATACCCAGCCCAAGGCCTAGCAGAAAGCCCCTGGGCTACCTCTCCGTGAGGCTGGACAGTCAGTGCAGGTGACCTTTGGTTCTTGTGAGACCTTCTTGGTGGGGTCCCCCATGACCTTGCAGTATGCGCCCTCTCTACCTGAGTCACTTGAGCTGCTCATCGCCCTTGCAACATCATGATTCCTAATGAAGATGCAGCTTATCAGGATGCACATGCTAAGAAAAGCACCCTAAGAAGGAAGGAACAAATCAGAGCTAAGGGAGGTGCGGGGAGGACAGGTCACAGCTGGCTCCATTCTGTTTGAGAGTGATCAGAAGGGACAATGAAGCAGACCTAAGAAAACCAGACAGTGGAAACAGCGTGCAGTCACTCAGCCTTCAGAAGGTGGCCTGCATCCCAGAGTTTGGCAATAGAAAATACTCAGAAGCCATAAATGTGGGACAAAACATCCCATGGTGCTTCTGTTATTTTCAAGGGAGTAGGCAAAGCAGAAAAAACAGCGATGTTCAGCCCTTGAATGATTTTTAGGAAGGCTGAAAAGCCTCGCCAGGCAGCTTGAAAGGGATTGCCTCCCGGTTTCAAAGGCTAGGCTCTCTGATTCCAGGCAGGGGGAATAGCCCTGCTGACTTTTCACAACCTCCCATTCTTTCCCTGGGATTGGTTTCCACCCCGGAGGGCAAGTGTAAAGAAAGAGGCACAATAAAAGGAATTACCCTCTGGTTTGAAGATTCAGCTCCCCTCCTCAATTAGAGTGCTGTGTGGGTGCCTTGGGCCAAAGTAGGGCCTTTTGTAAAAATAGAATCAAGCTTCACGGATTACATTTTGGAGAATGGAGACTCTTCTTGAAAAGGTGTTTTTGGTTTGGGTTTCTGTTTTTAATGAGTGCAAAGCTGCAGAGCAGCCCTAACCAGAAAGAAAGCAGTTGAGCCTCAAAGAAATGAGGGAAAGGGAATGAAGAGCCTTCCAGAGGGTGAGGGGCCACTCTCCTTCCTGTTGTGATTTTTCTAGCCAGGAAGGATTTGTCAAGTGGCCGTGTCTCCATAGCCAAGAATCTGAGCTGAAAACAATTTGAATTCCTGCTGCAGCCTGCAGTGGATGAGAAAGCCGGTGTCTTCCTCTGGGCACACTGTCCAGGAGCCTCTCCATGTGATCCACAGCCCAGACAGGAGAGCTGGACCGCATTCGAGAGAGAGCCCCACCCTCTACCTCTGTGTGGCTCCGTGTGTCTTGAGATGTGAACTGATGGTTTGTCCTCCCTGCACTTCCCTCCCTCTTTCCTTCAATTCTAGTTGGTTCTCAAAAGGTACATGGAAAGACAGAAAAGACAAGTAAACTGCAGGATCTTCTGGTTTTGTGTCCAAAATCCATCCATGGCAGCATTAAGGTGAGACAGGTGAGGCACCATCCTCAGCTACAAAATCTAAAGAGCCACCAAGAAACTCAGAAGTCAGGATAGATAATATTTTAACGGTATAGTAGGGATTTTCATTCACCTCACCCTAAGCCCAGCCCTGCCCAGGGGAGAATCTGGAAGACCCATGGAGGGTGTAAGGAGGGAGAAAGGAGCTTACAGAGAGAAAAGGAGAAAGCCCCCCTCCCCCCGCCCCAGCCATACAAAGTAATCCTTCCCGGCTTGAGGAAATAGAATCCTACAGGTTCCAGAAGCCCCAGGGATCCAAGTGCAGCCCCGCTCAGGGGTCAGGACCCCAAAGAAGAATAGTCAGTGCAACCAGATTATGGACTATTGTACAAAGGATTCCCAAGCCCTGGAGTGGCAAGGGAGCAGCAGAGAGGTGGGCTGGGACAGAGGGTGTGACAGCAGGAACCCGGGGGGGGGACTGATCGCTGAAGGCTGCCCCCCTCCATGTGACACTTGACAAGAACCCAGAACTGTGATCACATGTGGAACGAATGGCTGAGGTCACTGCCCAGCAGCCAGCAGGATGGGGGTACAGTCAAAAAATCATTCAGCTGACAGAAAATAAAATTATGCAAGAATTGTTGCACATCCGTGGTTTCAGACTGATAGTAACACCTGCCATATCCAGACAGGGAAACTGAAGCCAAAAGGTTAATTAAGCAACTTGCATTAAGCTTGAATTAAAAAAATAAAATAAAAAATAAAAAAAGACTGCATGAATCTACATTTGACTGCAAAAATATCCATTTCAGCATATCAATTTAAAATGACATCCTTAGTTTTAGAAAGAATGATTATTAAAATATTTCCTGTTTCCTGAGTTACCTCCATGATGCTCCTGCATAAATCTCTCTGTCAAAAGCCTAGGAGGGGCGCCTGGGTGGCTCAGTCATTAGGCGTCTGCCTTCGGGTCAGGGCATGATCCCAGCGTTCTGGGATCGAGCCCCGCATCACGCTCCTCTGCTGGGAGCCTGCTTCTTCCTCTCCCACTCCCCCTGCTGTGTTCCCTCTCTCGCTGGCTGTCTCTCTCTCTCTCAAATGAATAAATAAAATCTTTAAAAAAAAAAAAAAAGGAAGCCTGGGAGCCTTGGTGAAGGCTGATGAGAAAGGAGAGCGATCTAAGAACCACCTGCCTTCTCGCCCCCCTCCCCCCGAAGTTCTTTTGGGAAGTTGGAGCTCAGAATTTATGCACATGCTTCCTTCTATCAGATCAGGGGAGGGCCCAAGATCTCTCAAGTGAAATACACTTTCAGATCATGATGAAACTATTGGCTTTCTGTTGACGTAAATTACACAGGTACCACAATAGATGAAGCATCATTTTCTCTGTGCTGCATGGTTTTTATAATAGCAGCTGGATTTCTCAATGTAATTTTTCTTAAGGTCAAATATTCTTCTCCAAGTATATTCGGTGATATGAAACTTGTCAGAACAAATCTAGATATATCTTTATGTTCTTGTATTATTCACTTCCCAGATCGTATCAGGGAGATAGACAAGGAAGAAAAAAATGTACCATTAACAACAAAAGAAATATCTGATGCTACTCTGTATGGTATCTGTGTAAAACTGAAAGAATATAACCCACGGGAAAGAGAGAAATCTCCACTCTTTATTCCAGTACCACTGCTTTCTTGAGAACAATTACAGAGTTTTCACTGCTATTGGTTTCCAGATTCTAGGACACCACCACTGTAGGATACACCCTAGGTTTAAGAAGAGCTTTCAAGGGGCCAAGGAAACTACGCATCATTTGTAAAACGCACTTCAATTGAAGAAATGCTACGATATGGGAAAGTGTCCAATTCGAATGAGAGAGAACAGCCATGGAGATTCTATCGCACGGCAACTCAGCTCTTCGTATTTGCCGTTAGACGGGTGGCCACGGTGATCCCACACTGACACCGAAGGCCAGCTCATAACACGTGGGACTGAGATCCAGAAAAGGGGAGAGGTATGGTTTCCCAGGTTCTCTAGGCAAGATGCCATGGAGGGAAGAGCCACGACCTTCCACAGTTATGGGTTCAGGTCTCAGCTCTGCCATCTGTGTGACACGGGTCCTCAGTTTCCTCATCAGTAAATCAGGGATTTCTTCATTCATGCAACAAATATTTATAATGAGCCAAAATTTTCCAGGCACTGTTCTACACACTGCTGATACCTAAGGGAACAAAACGGAGAAGGTCCGCACCCTCCTGAAGCCTAGGTTCCAGCAGCGTGGAGGATAAGGAGGGGCAGACATCAGGCAACGAAATAAGCATCTGAGACACTGGGTTCACTGGAGGAAATTAAACAGCAGAAGGGACGGCGTCTCGGGGAGGCAGCATCTCCAGGAGATAGCCTTTGAGCCGGGATCTCAGAAGGCTGAGGAACATCATTCCAGAGAAAGGAAAGAGCCGGTCTGAAGGCCCCAGAGGGTGCTGACTGGACTTGAGGAGGCACCGGGGTGTTTGAGTGAGGACAGCAGCACTAGCACAGGCAGAGGGTGGGAGATGCAATCAGTGTGGGTGGGAAGTGTGCTCAGCTTCTATAGGCCACAGTGAGGAACTGGGTTGCATTCCAAATGTAGCAGGAAGTCATTTTAAATGGCCGTGACATGATTATATTTCTGTTTTTAAAATTCCACTCTGGCTATGAGCATTCATGCAAGAGGTGTGGGGTGGGATACTAAAGCCTCTGGGATTCGCTGAGAAAATATCAGGGTCCTGGCAGAGTTCCTGGCTCCGCATCTGTGCTCCTAAATGACCACTATTAATTATAATATATATGGAACCCTTTGAATATCTCCTTCATTCCATTTAATCATTGCATGAAATGGTCAGCTTTGGGGCCTGTGTCCCCGACAAGACATAGCTTCTTGACAGAGGATAGCATGCTCTATCCATCATCGTGTTTTCAGGACCTGGTACAGTGCCTGATTCATGACAAGCACTCTATCATGTTTGCTGAGTAAAGAGCTGAATGCACAAATGATTTTTTTCTTGACAGAAGGAACCCCAATAGTTTCTGTTCTTCCACCATGAGTATTAAGAGAGACTATGGACTCTGGGAAACAAACTGAGGGCTTCGGGGTGGGGGGCGGACTGGAATAGGCTGGTGATGGGTATTAAGGAGGGCACATATTGCATGGTGCACTGGGTGTTATACGCAAGTAATGAATCATGGAACTTTACATCAAAAACTAGGGATGTACTGTATGGTGACTAATATAATATAATAAAAAATATTATTATTAAAAAAATAAAATAAAAGTTATATTAAAAGCCAAAAAAAAAGAGAGACGGAAATTCAGGTTTGCAAAGATGAGTGGGTTAGTAAAGATGGTTGATGCTCCTTGCTGGGCACAGTAGATGTGGTAAGATGCCAAAATGGCCATGGAGTCTAATCTCATCAAGCTTCTTCCATCAAGAGTTGAATCCTGTTTCTTCGCCCATTAAATCTGAGCTGGCTGTGTCAATTGCATTAGCCAGTAATGTGGTGGAAGTGATGTTATGCGAGCTCCAAGGCTAAGCCTGAAGAAACGTCACAGCTACCAACCTCATGCCTGGAACCCTTCCACCACCATGTCATCGAGCTCAGGCCAGCCTGCTGGCTGGAAGATGAGCAACCATGTAGAGTGAGGAGTCCCAGCCATCCCACCTCCTCTAACCAAGAACAACAAAGCACTGCCTAGATCAGGGCTGCCCAGCTGAGCCCAGTCCACAATCACAGTCCAAAGTTTCATGAGAAATAATAAATTTGTATTCTTTTCAACCATTAAGTTTGGTTGTTTTGCAACAAGAGCTAACACAGCAGAGCTAGAGTAGAAATCCAAAGCAAGTCAGCAGGGGAAGAAAGACCAGTTAAAACGAGGAGAATATACAAAAGGCAGTGAACTCCAAAGCATGAATGAAGAGCCAGACTCCTCTTTTACTCCTGCATGCAAATAGCACACCACCCTGCCCCATTTTAGAATGGAGAAGGTCCCCGTATTCTGCTGCCTTGCTGACATGGCCAGATCCACTGTTGGACTGCCAGCCCCCTCCACCTACCTGCCCTTTCTAAAAGCCTGCTCCTTATCTGTCCTAAGATGTCACTGGTGGCATCTGCCTTTATTCCCCATCCCAATGACTGGAACTCCCCCGCGTAGCTGGGTTGGAAGAAATAGAAGTCATAATTTTCCCCATGTTCCCCAAATCAATCTCTGAAAAGCATGCAGGCAGAAGCCTCAGGGCCCTGTCTCTCTGGGCCATTTAAAAGTTGTCACCAAAATGGCTCACCTCCAAGGATCCCATGTGCCTCTGACACCACACATCCAGGAAAATAGGCTGCCAACCCCAGCGAGTGACAATCCCAGCCAAAGGATAATTTAACAGCATCCAAGAGCAAGCCCCAAATGCCACAACCTCCACTGTGATGCCATGGATTCACGAGGGCCCTAAAACCTCTCCAGAATCACTTTGATCCAGTTTTCTGTCATCCTTGTCATCTTTACAATGTCCCTGCCCCCCCCCCATGGCTCTGGGGCACTGAAGGGAAGTGTCAGCACCACAGCAAGTGTATAGTGGCTCCCACATTTCCCAACTTCACACCAACACCGTGCATGCCGTGCCCAAATCCTGGAGGCCCTGCATCCTCTCTTCCTGTGTGTAGCAGCACCGCCCACTGTCCTATCAGTTACCCAGAGGCCCCCCCCCAATAGCTGTTACAAGTGCCCCCAGCTTCCCATGACTCTGCATGAAGGCATCAACAGATGTGAAAGCTTTAGCCCAAAACAGGCCAGAAGTGGCAGGGAGTTCGTCCATCAGGAAAATCACTCCACCGGTGGAAGGACGGGCATTGGTGGTTAAAACCCCAGCTCTCTTTCCCAGGAGTGGGAGGATTCTGAAGTGTATCCTACAGGGTATCTCAGAGCTCCCCTGCCCCATCTGGGAGCAGGCCTCAATTGGCCACAGCAGTCCTCAGGCATGAACGCCTGCTTTCTCGGCTTTTCTCCTTTTCCAGACTCCCTTCCCCACACTCACCAGTTCTTGGAAGACATGTCCCTGTCTCAGCCTCTGCTTTGGAGAACCTCAGGTTCCCAGAATTCTCCCAGGCAGGTTTGGCTTCCTCATCTCCTGGCCGGAAACCTCCAGGACCAACTGCTGGAGCTTCTTCCCTCCACTCCGCAGCCCAGCTACAGGGCTGGAGCCCCACTACTCACACAGGCTCCAAGAGTCTTGTGGACACACTGGAACTAGTTCATATCTCCCCCTTGGAAGAAAGGAAACCAGTTGAGTCTGTAACCCCTCTCTGAGCTTTGTCGGTCCCTGAATTATATGACCCTGCCAAAGTTACCAGGGTCCACCCATTCAGGGAGCCCTGAACCCAGAGCCATTCTGTGCCCTGGTACCCTGGGGTTCACCTCAGTCTGGGCGGCCAAGCATTAGGGGGTCCATTCCAGGTATGGAGGGTCCCTGTCAAGAGGGTCTTCCATGGCTTTTTGTGAGAAGGTAGATCAATTCAAAATCAAGTTGGCAATACCCTCCAAGTTAAAGTTTTTCTAGGTCTAAGAGAAACTCTCCCATATGTGCACAAGGACATGTATATACAATGGTGAATGCAGTGTCTTTGTAACAATATAGAATTAGCAAGAAACAACCTTGATGTCCATGAGGAGAGGAACTAAGAAAGTTAAGGGGCCAGAGTCAAGGAACACTAAGGAAGTAAAGCCAGTGGGGTTGGCCTGGATTCGAGGTGGGGGACAGAGGTATCAAACTGGGTGCCTGTGTTTTGAACTTGCTCAGCAGACCCACTCCATGCAATAGGGAACAATGGAGAAGGGCCAGGTGTGGGGTGATAATTACACATTCTGGTCTGGAGGAATTTATGTCCACACAGATGGTCCGAGCCATGAGGAGAAGCCTGGGAGGAGGGGGGGAGGATCATATGCAAATTGATAGCAGGTACAGGTGAAGGGAGAGTATGGGGGTAAGGAAGAGGGTCTAGGACTGGTCTTGATGGAACTACAACCATTTTTTTAACAGCTTTATTGAGGTATAAGTGATACACAATAAACAGCACATATTGAAAGTGTACAACTTGATAAGTTTTGACATGTATACACCCATAGATCTAGTATTACATTCAAGATAATGAACATATCCTTCACCTCCAAAGTTACCTGGTGCTCCTTTGTAATCCCTCCCTCCCTTCTGTCCCCAGGCAACCCCTGATCTACTCCATTGCTAGAATAAGTTCTCATCTTCTAGAATTGTATGTAGATGGGACCACACAAAATGTAATCTGCTTTGGTCTGACTTCTTTCCTTCACTCTAATTACTTTTCCTTTTTGTTTCTGTTTTTTTTATTTTGTCCATGTTTGTCGCTTGTATCAAGAGTTTCTTCCTTGTTATTGCTAAATTGTATTCATTGTATGGATGCACCACAATTTGTTTATACATCGTCAATGTATGGACATTCAGACTGCTTGCACTTCTGAGCTACTACAAACATAGCACCTATGAATATCTGCGTACAAGTCTTGGTGGGGACATACACTGTATCTTCACTTGTAAGAACCTAGGGGTGGAATGGCTGGATCATACGGTAGGCATATGGTTAGCTTTTAAAGGAACTGCCAAATTGTTCTCCAAAGGGCGGAGACTATCGAACATCCCCACCTGCAATATACAAGAGTTCCAGTTGCTCCAACTCCTCACCAACACTTGGTAGGTCAGTCTTTTCATTGTAGCCATTCTAATAGGTATATAGTATTATTTCACTGTGGTCGTAATTTGCATTTCCCTAGCTACTAATGATGAAACAACTTTTAGTAACTGGAAGAAGACTGAACCTATCTATACAGGAGAGCCAAAGGAGAAGACAGAGATGCAGGAAGAAGACCAGAAAAATGTGGCATCACAGAGGCTAACAGAGAAATGGCTCAGAGAAAGTGGTCAAAAGAATCAAATGATGTTAATGTGGCCTGAAAATTCTCGTTTGGATTTAGTACCTTTGGTGATATTCCAGTAGTAACTGGTTCCACCTTCCAGCCTCTCTCCACCTTTGCAGAACAAGAGTCCACGGTCCTGCCTGCTGGGTGGCACCTTCTCCTCAGGGGTGTGGGCCCCAGCTCCGTCCTCGGAGCCCCTGAGGTGAAAGCACCAGCTGACACCACCTTAACAGCAGTCCCACGTTTCCAGAGGGGGGCACAGGCTCTGTCTCCTGGGAGGCCGACCGTGACATGGAGATTAGCATGCAGAAGTTTCCCTGGGGACTATTCTCCGGCCGGTCACCTCTGAGAACAGAAAAAAGCAAGCCTGGGCGAGGAAGACGCTGGGATGCTGAGGCTGGGATGGCCCTTCAGTGTTGTCCCCACTGGGGGCAAGGGGGCCGAGCCTTCCTTCCTTGCGTGGCCCAGTCACTGGACACAGCTTGCCCCAGGAGGGAGGTGTGACCCTGGGTGTGAGGCGACTCTTTCAGCTGAAAGTGAGGTCCGTAGATAGTTTCTGCTGAGGACTGCCAGCCCGGCAACCTATCCCTTTCATCTTCAAGAGGGATCAGGGTGGCACACTCGGCATCCACTACAAGCGGTTTCTCCTCCAAGTTTCCAGGTTCTAATCACCCAGTCTCTTCTTTGGGCTCCCCACCTCGGACTGGAAGCCATTTCCTGCCGTTATCATTGCTAGATCACTTCAGAGCCTCTGGTGCATTTTTGCAATGTTCCAACGCCCATTTAAGGGATTCCTTACACTAAACACTCTCTCGCTCTTCCCGGTTTCCTGATGTGCTCCTCCAGCCCAAATGACTCCAACAACATTAGGGAGAAGGCGGTGGGGTGAGAAGCCCACGCCTGTGAACTGGTTCTGTGTCCCACTGGCTGGGTTACACACATAACCCAGAAAGGTCAATTTGGGAAATATCAGGATTATGTTTTGCTTTCGGCTCATGCATACCCCCCAGTCGGCTGAAAAGACCAACATTTCCATACAGAAATCTGGAATGAATCAGAGAACATGTACCCTGAGCCCTCCGTGCGTCTGCCCTGCAGGTAGGAACGTGCCTGAACTCTCTGAGCAACTTGGAGCCTGAGTGTAATCCATTTATGGCACTGCTGACATATTAATGCACTAAATGGCTCCCTGGTGATCTGCAAACGTTAACACAGTCACAGCCTGAGTGCCTAACTTCATGTGGAAATGACTCAGGCTCGGGGATAATCGGCTGAAAAACGGTATAAAGGGGTGCTGTAGGGGCAAGAATACATCAGTGACTTCTCCTTTCCATTTTTCCACCAGCACCAGAAAGGATTTTCAGTCAGCGCTGCACAGTGAGACCAGCACATCCTGAACAAACAGGTGCAGCCAATTAATCAAGGGTCCATCACAACATTTAGATGTAGTCACAATGGTTTTAGGAGGCATGTCTAAACTCTACTTCCCTGGTTCCCCTCACCAGCATTAAGAAGTCATCAGAATACAACCCACTTTTGTCAGTCAGAGCACATTTTATTACTACAGACAGACCATGATTCACCTTGTTCATCCTCATAGGGGGAGTTTAGACCCTGGTAAGCACCACTCATGTCGTATACCATGAACTTGAGGAGGAGGAGGAAGCAAAACACAGCATCATTACCAAAAAGTCCTCGCTGATAGTCTTAACCCCCTCCCAAAAGAAACGTATTAAAGTCTTCAAATATACAAATCTAAAAATATGTTACAACATTTAACATTAAGACTCAAGTTTGTTTTTTAAAATATGCTTTAAAATATACTAAGCATCTCTCTCCTTCCCCTGATTCTCCAATGATGGGCAGAAGTCTTCCTCACAGTCGGCCTCCTGGATTTCTGTCTCGTTCTCTGTCCTTGGGGGGAAGGGGGCTGCATAGCACCCGAGGCGGCCACTACGAGGCTTGCTCAGCAGACCGCTTGTGCTGGCTCCGGACGTGGCCCTCACTGCCAGGGGGTACCTCCTTCTGGAGGTTCGCCGCGCTAGTCTTTCCCGCCGTTTCGATCCAGGGGTGCTGAAGGACCTGGTGGGCAGTGTAACGCTTTTTGGGGTCTACCACCAGCAACCGGCTCACCAGATCTTTGGCAGCTGTGGGAGTGCGAGAAGGAGGGGAAAATTAAATGAATGCAGGCTGTTCCAAATTTGTCTGCCCCTCGAATGAACTGAGATCACAAACACCCATGTCAGCACCACACACTAGAGGGCGCTGTCCCACAGAACTTTCTGTAATGCTGGGAACCTTCATGTCTGTACTATCCATTGAGCTTCTGAAATATGGGTACAGAAGGGTGCCTGAGTGGTTCGGTTGGTTAAGCATCTGCCTTTGGCTCAGGTCATGGTCCCAGGGTCCTGGGATCAAGCCCCGAATTGGGCTCTCTGCTCAGCAGGGAGCCTACTTCTCCCTCTCTCTCTGTCAAATAAATAAATAAAATCTTAAAAAAAAAAGATTCTCTAAAATACAGCTGTGGAGATTGAGGAGTGGAATTTTTATTGTTCTGGCTTTCAACGAGTGCACGTTTCAATTGCAATAGCCATGAGTGGCTAGGGGGCTACCATGTTGGGTCAGTACAGCTCTAGAGGATGTCCGCTCATTCTAGAGTCACGGGGCCAGGCCTACCCCTGACTGCCATGGCACCCCAAGCAAGAGAACAAATGGAGGCCACATGCCATATGTCCACATATCTTACATTTTGAAATCAATCATCGGGCTGCTAAATAAAATCTGTTCAATCTCCTTCCTAAGTTGGTAAATATGCCTTCACACTGACAAAATTGAGAAACATGTGAAGGAAACCTAAGTAAAAAATAGCACAAATTCAAAATGAATTTCATTTTCTGCCCAAGATCATAACTGATTCTAGAGGGATGGGGTAGCAACTGGCGGGCCAGGTGGCAGGCAAGGGGGAGAAACAACTTCTCTGGGGTTTGCTGGCTCTCCCTGGCCAGCTCCCTGAGCCTCCTTTTCGATCACGTGAGATCAACAACACCCACTTCTCCCCACCTTTCTTGGGGGATGACTCTTGCTCAAGATGAGCTGTGCAACCACCAATCAGCCCCTCCTCTACACCACTGTCCAGCTGCCTCTTATGCATGGCAGCCACAGGATTTCTCCCACCTCACCCACTTCAAACTGGGTGAGTTCTGCCCACAAAGCACCCGGGCACCCACCCCGACCAGCATCACTCCATCAAGATCTTCAAAGGACTCAGCGGGGAGTGGGTCAGGTTTAAACTGGGAATTCTCAGACTCACATGTACAAGTGTGGACAATTGGACTCCCTGCCAACAAGTCCAAGTTCTCTCTACCTCTCAGAACAGAGGCTCCTTGGCTATCCTGGGGCATGATGGGAAGTGTCTGGGTAAAGAGGTCTCCCCAGTCTTGGAACTGGGCCTGCACCATTCGGTCAGGGAATTCTGGGGTTCTGATTAAGTGACCTAGCAGAGGGCACCTGGGTTCTGGAAGGTGCATCTCCTTGGCTCCAGAGTCCCCTCACTCTGTGGGGTGGATGTAAACTGATTAGGGTCCTCTAAGGCATGAAACTCAGGGTAGGGGCCACTATACCCAAATCTAAGGACAGTGCTGCATAGAACTTTCTAAAATGATTTTCAGTCCTTCAATTCCCAAGTCACCAATGGCTTGAGTAGCTCAAGACCCTCACTCTACCTACAGCACACCACCCCTCTCCCTACCTTATTTAAGGAGGAAAAAATGAAGCTTTCTCCTCGCCTCTTCCCCAACCCCAAGTAAGGAGACTGAGGCTGGGGATGAGGGCAGTTCGATAACTCATCTTAGATGACGTGGTTGGGGAAATTGAGGGAAAATAAAGTTATCACTCCTATTCTACTTTATAAGCTAAAGACTCAAAGACTCAAAACCCCCGAATATCTAGTTCCCAATTTTACAAGGGTAGCGGGTGGTACTGACAAATCAGTAGCAAAAAGGGAAAGACTGCATTTGAAAGGGCCAAAAAGGAGGAAGACCTCTCGTGCCTCTGCTCCCCTGAAGGTAACTAAGACCACCCCCTGCCTTCCAGAGCCTCTGCGCTCCAGCTACACCCCTCCACAACACCTGGCTGTTTGTAAGGAAGGTATGCATTCCCCGTCTGCTCAATTCCCAGTGCTTGCATATACAAGATGACTGATCTTTCCAAATGAGGGTTTAGGTTTCTGATATTCTTCAGTTCTGAGGTCCCTTCACTGCCTTAAGGAAAAATATCTAGTGACTGCAACCAGCGGTCAGACTTTTTCACTGACCCTACAGCAGGTCTTGTTCTCCAGGGTGCCACACAAATTAATCTACACGAAGCCCACACTTCACAAAGGATGAAGCACAGGTCGACAGCCCCACTCGTGCCCGGTTCCGAGGTGGGCCCCCTGCACACCTCACTACACAGCTGACCTAAAATCTGCTCTGCCGTCGGAACCCAGCACGGGTTCCAGCTCTAACGTCGCCTCGTCTCCTGCTTGGGGGAGCCCGTCTCACCGTCAGAAATATTGTCCCAGTAAGGGGCCAGGAACTCAAAGTGGCCCAGCTGGATGATGTTAAAGAGCTCGTCCTGGTCCCTCTCCGGGCTGCGGAAGGGGGGGAAGCCACACAGGAGGATATACAGGATCACGCCCGCGGCCCACATATCCACTTCCAGCCCGTAACCTGTGCGACGGCAGAGACACAAGCGAAACTGAGACCAGGCTGGATCAGACAGGAGGAGACAAACGTGGGGAAGGGTAGCTCTAGGTGACAGAGGACCGCAGCTTTCAGTAAGCATGAGCCACTTCTAAACACATGGGGGGGGGGCATTTGCTGCCAACCCCTACAAACGGGGGGTTGACACCAGTGTTACCCAAAGCTTGGTCCTCAGACGAATGCCAGTTTGTAATCCTTTATTACTGGTCTGGGATAAAATGAACATGGAGACTGAAAGTAAACATTTGGAAACTCTAGCAGTGGGGCATGGCCATGACATCCAGCTGTGTGGTCAAGGACACGTCTCACAGAATGGAGTATAGGGCAGAGTTCAGGGTTTGTCAAACACGTGGTAAGTCACGTGGCATGAGCAGTGACCTCGCCCTGTGTAGCAGGGTCCGCACTATATTAGAAATTTTAAAACCTTCACCAGAGATAGTTCGAGAAGCCCTGGTCTACCCCAGCGGCCTCTCCGTCCTAGTCATTCATTATCTTCTCGCACTGAAAAACTATTTTTAATGGCTCTCTCCTATGATTATAAAGAGACCGACATTACTCGCTATATCCCCATGAGCACACAGACACACACAAACACACACCCACACACATTTATACTTCCTGTAACAAAATTAGGATCCCAGTGGACATATTTTATACCCTATTTCATTCACGTAATATATCATGCCATTTCCTATAAAGAATATTAAAAAATTCTTCTAAAAATATGACTTCTAATAGCTGTCAGTATTCCCCTTATATAATGAATGCTCTATGCTGTAATTTAAGTGTTTTTACATTATAATTCTGTGGTGAACAACCTTATCTATTAAATATTTGTGCACATCTCTGACTATATTCTTGAAATAACTTCCCAGAAATTAAATGCACAATGTAATACACAGTAGAGGTTTTTCATACATACTGCCCAATCATCCCCACAAAACCCTGTAACAGCAGTGTGGACATTTCCAAACACGTTCTAACTTTTTACCTTTGGAAAAGGAAACCCCTCAGCAGCTGTAATCTGGAAGTTGTATATTCATTATTAAGCCCCAGAGCAATGGTGTCAAGACAAATCAGCAAAAAAAATATTACAGAAATAAATCATTGCTGACCTCTCTCTGGCCAACTTTACTGGCCTTTTCTCAGTTCTGTACCACCTTTCACACTCAGGAGGGTCTGGCTCAGCTTGGCCTCCCATCTTGAAATTTGCCCCTCGACCTCTGTGACACGATCCTTTCCTTGTCCTCTTCCTGCCTCCGCTGCCTTGTCCCCTGCCAACCCGTCCTTCCTTCTTTCATCCCCCAACTCTGAGCCTCCCTCCAGAGTCTGTCCCCAGCTGCCCTTGCTAGCTTCAGGAGGAGCTCCTTATCTCGCCCACTTGGGCTGCCGTTTCCAAGTCAAGGAGTCTCAAAAGCACCCGCTCAGCCCAGCGCCTGACCTCCCTGCCAACTGGACAACTGCATCTGTCCGCCTCATACCTGCACCAAATCAGTGTGTTTAAAATCTCAACCCACCCACCCATCCCCCAAAAGAGCTTTCCAACACCCCGTCTTAGCTGGTATTAGCACCAAGGCTGTGGTTCCCTCAGCATTCAGGGAGACTATTTGTTTGCCTTCTTCTCTTACCCAGGTCATCAACGCCTCCACTAAAATGTCTATGGTTTCTCAGCATTCTCCTGTCCCACTGTCACCACGCTGCCATGGCTACTCTGCCGGCCACATGGAGTTCAAATTCCTCTGCTCAGCCTCCCCAGTTGTGGAGACTCCAGACTCAACCTAGTCAGCCAACTAAACTTCCCTCTGCAACACTGACACTAGTCTCCTCAGTGGCTCTACCACCCAACCTCCGTGCATATTCCTGCCTCCCTGTCTTCCCTTCCCTGATGCTCCTGCTGCTGGGAAACTCTCTCCCTTCTCCCCACCAACCCCACAACCCCCCCAGAGCTTTACCATCTTACATACGGCACCTGAACTGATTTCTCCCAAATTGCCACGATGGCTAAACAGTCATTCATGTGATCTCACATAGCTCATTTGGAGCCATGTGATAATAATCACGGTTTCGTTTTTATGTACTTTATAGAATGTGTCACTAAAACAGTTCATTGGATCCTCATATAATATTAAAACTAGTAATAAATATTACTCGTGGGCTTTGAAATGGGACACCCTGTTCCTTAAAATGCAAATTTGGTGGAGGAGTTTTTAAGCTGATTACCATAGGACCTGCTTCAAAATTTTTCCAGTAGAAGTGGCCTTGGGTCAGTGGCACAAATGGCCTTGCTTGCTTGAGTTTCCTGGCAAATTTTCATCATCTTTTATCTTATTGTCCTGCCAACACACACACACACACACACACACACACACACACACAATCCCTCCTCTATAAGGGCAGCCCAGATGAGGAAAAGGTCCACATGCTTTTGTCAAGATCTGTTTCAAATATTCCCATTAAAATCCATGTGCAAGCCTATTGCCAACTCTGAGATTTCGGATTGCTCCATATTGAAAAATATTAAATATTAAAAATAAGACATTTGTTAGTAAGTGAGCCAGAGTCCCATGGAGCAATGTATAACACGTACCTTTCTCAGAAAGAATTTCAGGAGCTACATAAGTCGGAGTCCCACACACAGTGAATATAGGTCTCACCACATGCTTTGCAAGGCCAAAATCAGCCAGTTTCAAGGTGGTAGATTTGTCCTCATTTCGCTGAACCTGTAAGAAAACAAAATCCCCAAATCACCAAAATTGTGATGAGAACAAAGAAGAAAAACTAACGAGACAACAAGCATGCAAGGTCAGGATAATCAAACGATAAACCTACTCGAGCTCATAGTTGATAAACCCAACCTGATTTCAGTGATGGGTACGCACATTTTCAAGTAAAACAAGTTAGATTCACTGTGCTGTCTGCTACGGTAGCACCATATTGCCACAGATGGCTATTAAAATTCATATCAAATTAAAAATTTAGTTTCTCAGATGCACTAGTCACATTTCAGGTGCTCAAGAGTTTCCTGGCAAATTTTCATCATCTTTGATGATGATGAAAGCCATTGATGGTTAATGGCTACCATATTGAACAGTGCAAATATAGAACATTTCCATCATCACAGAAACTTCTATTGGGCACCACTGAGTTAGAACAAGGATCAATGATATTTTGGGCACAGATTAATGTTAGTGAGGACCAGAAAATGCCTCTGGGGGATGTGAAATCTGGGCAGAGGAAGAAAGGAAAGGGAAAGAACCAGGAATTAGGAGGAAGAAGTAAACAAGCAGGGGAGAAACAATAGGTACAGATCCTAATCTGGGTGCGGGGAGGGGAGGCATTAAGGACCAAACAGACCAGGAGTCTTCAGTTCCAAATCCAAGATTTGCCTCTGGATTGTCTTGGACAAATTTCTTTACTCATCTAAGCCTCTGTTTTCTCCTTTAAAAAGGGAAGGAGGTGATCATTTCCAGCAATTAGGCTTGTGTCAGGAGTTCCAATCAGTGTTCATAATCTACCCTACAAAGTCCTCATCTAAAGTAACCAACAGTCCCAGGCTGCCAGGGACTGAAGCGTTCCCAGGATGTGAGATTTTCATTTTTAAAACTAGGACAATTTCTGGGGTACCTGGGGGGCTCAGTCCGTTAAGCTCCCGACTCTTGATTTTAGCTCAGGTCATGATCTCAGGGTTGGGAGATAGAGTCCTGTGTCGAGCTCATTGGTGAGTCTGCTTGATATTCTCTCTCTCCCTCTATCCCTCTCCCACTCTCAAATTAATTAATTAATTAAATTTAAAAAACTAGGACAGTCACAGGCAAACTGGGATGATATTGTTGTCCTTGTTTGCACATAATACAGAATTAATGCTATATTAATTAATGCTACTAAATCGGAATTTACTCCTATATATATATGAGAACTGACAGAATGGGTTCTGTTAACGTTTTTGCATGAAGGTAAAAGAAGTTAGTTCTGATTCTTTAGACCCCACTTCCACTGGGTTTTAGAGAAGGGGAAAATCAGTCATTTTCAGAGCACAGAAAAGACAGCTACCCTCACTCTGAAATGAAGGAGAACCCCTGCTTTCCTTTGTCCTCCTCAAAATGGACCCCACCTGCATCTCATTCTTTCAAACAAATCCCGGTGACTGGCTTTCTGATCATGGTAAACCAATTCCCACTGCCCAGCTAATGCGTACTGTCCTCCTTCACCCTCAAGGTATCTGCATGCTAGATGCTGTGTTAGGAAGAGGTGGGTCTTTACCTAGAAATGAATCTCAAGAGGTGAGCCTAGCAGGTATTTAGACTACCACGCAAGACATGATAAAAGTAAAGATATGTTATATTTCACGTAAAAACCAACAGCGAAGGGACAAATCTAGCATATTTTGCAGCAAGTAAAAGATGCATTGGTTCCCTCCATGCTACGCAGGCCGTTTTCCACTCTGGGGAAAGGTTAAATCTTCGGGCACATCAGACTCCAACCTTCTGCAATGCTAGTTGGCACCCAAACAAGTAAGGTAGAGGGTGATTCATAGGAGGTCTGGCCTCCACACATCAGAGAGTGTTAAGACTCGGAGCAGCTGCCTTCCCCAGGAGCTTCACCTTGACCGAATCTCAGGACACCAAGAAATAAAGGCACAAGCCAAAGGTGCCCACAGCCCCTTGTTCTGGGAGGCAAGAAGCAAAGCACAGCCAGGCAATACCTGCCTGCTTCCAGCTCTGTAGCTAAAGCAGCCCTGAGCCCCGCTCCAGCCCCACTCTGCAGCAATCCAGGCAGCCACACCTGGCAGCTGGTCTGTGCACGCCTGGAAGATGCTGGTTCCCTGTGGGGAAGGCGTTCCAAGCCCCTTTAGCAGCCTTGCCACCCATAATTCTGACCTTATGTTCACAGAAAGCAGCCTACGCAATCTCTAGCAGGGAGCTTTGAATGGTAGATTCTGCAAGTGTGGCATCTTTTCCTCCCTCCTGTCGTCTGCCTCTTGGGAAAGGTGCAACCCACAGGACACCTGTCATCACATCCTGCCTGGCACCTTTCCTCTCAACAGAAAGGACAAAGCTGGGGGCTGTCAAGGTCTCAGGCCTGGAGGGGAATTTATCCATAGAGGGCAGAGCGAAGAGTGGAATCTTAAAAAAGAAAGAGAAGAAGAAAGAAAGAAAGAAAGAAAGAAAGAAAGAAAGAAAGAAAGAAAGAAAGAAAGGAATCCAACTCCTAGAAATAAAAAGTAGAACGGTGGTCACCAGGGACTGGGGAAAGCTGGTGGTCCAAGGGTATCAACATTCAGTTGTAAGACAAATATGTTCTGGGAATCCAATGTACAGCGTGGTGACTGCGGTTAATCATTCTGTATTGTGTACTTGAAATGTGCCAAGAGAGATCTTAAACATCCTTATGGAAAAAAAAGCCACAAAAAACAAGGCAGCTCTATGAGGTGATGGACATGGAAATCAACTTGAGTGTGGAAATCCTTCCACAACGTATATGAACACTTCAAATATATTACAATTTTATTTGTCAATTATACCTCAATAAAGATGGAGGGAAGAAACTAATGCATAGTTTTAATTAAAACAAATTTTGTTAAATATAAAGTTAAGTAAATTTATACTTTGGGGTTTTTTTCCAAGGCACATTCTCAACAAAACTTTTATTTTCTGCTTGAAAAAATGATTACAGTCCCTATGGCTGTCTTGAAATCCAGACAGACAGCCAGTGATCTGGGGATTCTGTCCACACAGCAGAAGTGTCCCCAGGAATACAGCCACCCTCCCCCCTGGAAGGAACCCCTCTTGGACCCAAAATGAGAAGTGTGGGAAGCTGTCCTTGATATCTTCCTTATCCAAACCAATGGCACCCATATGGGGCAGGGCCCTGGTCCATCTTCTGCTGTGTAAGCTTCACCCCCTCTCAACTCTTGCTGAACACTCACAGCAAAGGTGAGCTGAGCCGTTAATTACTGAGCTACGATAAAACAGGGACAAGGCTGGCTGACAGCACCCCAGGGGAGAGGCTCCTTGGGACCACCTATAGGTGAAATTATCAACCTGTCTGCAGGCACATGCTCTCCCATCTCTACTGCAATGGGGACAAAGGTTCCCAATGCTCCCACCAGTGCCTGGGGGGCCAAGGGCAATGGGAAGACTCTGGCTCTCCCTGTACCCCAACAGAGCCATGGACACAGCAGCACCCAAAAATACAGGGCAGGCACTCCCCAGTTTCCCCAGACAAGAGTGAGTTCTCTGCACTTGCTTTGGATTCTGCCAGTGAGCTTACATCTCTGGGAGCAGAATGTGTCTTAATTACTGAGTCTGAGTTTACCGCAGGGCAACCTAATCGATGCCTCCCTAGTTAACCTAACTGAAGGGAAAGTCACAGATGCAGTCAAAAATGCGACTCGGCTGTGGTCTGCAGAGCAAGACAGATAGAGCCCAGAAGGAGACAGGGAGGTAATGATTAGAACAACTTAGACTAGAAAATCGAGTTTGGAAGGGAAGGACAAAAAAGCAGTGTGGTGCCTAGAGTTTCCAGCTGGATCATCTACAGTAATCACATTTGCTGGGTAATTGCTGAAAAAATATGTCCCCCATAAATATTTGTAAATATTCTCCCAACCAAATGATCAGCAGGAAAAGCATCTGGCTGCCTTGATACACCAAAATAAAATATGCCCCCATGAGAAATAACAAACTAGTCCCTTCCTCCGAGAAACCCCCCAACTCCAAACCCCGGCTCCACTGAAGTACCAGCAGTTTCAACACGGTGGAAAGTCCGTCTTTTGTTTCGCACATTTATTAGGTTAAATGTCCAGATGCTGGTGCATGCATTTCCAAACACTAAATCCGTGTTTTATATTATTCCATGGCCTTTCTAACACATAGTATGCTGCTGCTTGTCTCTTCACGGTTTTGTCTTGTTCCTTGTCTCGGGCATCCCCATGGCACCCCCCACAGCAGACGCTGAGCCCCGGGCTGGTTGAGATATGTGGACTCGTCTGTCCCGTCCAGAAAGTGGCTCGAGACCACCGGTGTTTTTAATTCTGCTCTCTCCAGCTTCTGCTCTCAGTAGGGACATCACATCCTTCAGAGCCATCCATGTGACTTGAGGCTTCTCACCTATTTCATCGACATGAACAGCTTAATTACACTTAAGGTCCTGCACTGACTGTGTGAGTTTCATTTTGCTTTGTTTCAACAGGCACCTCCCATTGTTGGCCTCAGAATAATTCCTACCCTAATCGTGAAATCAAATGAGTGACATCCTCCAGGATAACTCTTCTTCCTAGCATCTGTGGGACTTCTGAAACCATCAACTTTTCCACCCAGACAGGAACTTGTGTAAAAACGACTGTTCACCTCTGATTGAAATCTCAACGCGGAAGGATTCCCACAACTTTATCCGGCATCTCATCCCATTTGTGGCCAGTTTAACTTGCGAGGAGGTTCCCCTATGTTGATTCCAAATTCCAGCCCCTACACGATTGTCTAAGTCTGCCCTCTGGGAGGGTACTGAAGAAAGACACACTTGTCCCACAGGGAAACAACTATCGTGGTCCCCAGGTCACCTCTGGTTTCTCTAACTCACATCTGAGGATACCCCAATTGATCCTTATAAGACCCACTCTCCTCGTCATCCTCCCTTTCTCACTCCTTCCTACACTAAGTTCACTGCCTGAACCAACAGCACAGTCATCGCTTGGGAGCTGGGCAGAGATCTAGGCTGCCCAGACCCACTGAACCAGAACCTACATGTCGACAAGACCTCAGGGTGATTCGTGTGCGCAGTCAAGTTCTAGGCGATCTCCATTTCATCGATGCCTCTTTTAACAAAGAACGCCCAGAAATGAACACTACATGCCATGTGTGATTTGATCAGGACAGCGGACCTCAGGCCTCAGAGTGGATGGGACGCTGGGTTGCCATAAAGACAAAGACTCCGCTCAGAGTCCCATTCTGATGCCCCTTCCTCAGAAAGCCTTTGTAGGGGATCAGAACATGCCACTCCAAATTATGCCGCTTCACATGTTGATTATTAAACAACTCCTATCTTCCTCTAGTTTTCCCATAATTTTACTTGCCACAGTTTGCTGCCCCTAAAAGCCTAGAAACCCTTTTTGCTTTATCTTGTCACTTCTCAAAAGATTTATTGTTCTTTTAAGATGCTCTATAAAGCCCCAAATTCTAACTACCCATTTGAGTTACTCATCCCAGAGTTCCTCCCATGTGTGTGCTGCATATGTGCACGCCGTCTGTTTTTCGTTTGTTAGTCTGTCTTTTGTTGATTTGATTTCCAATGTCCGGCCAAAGAACCCATGAGGGTGGAGACAAAAGGGGTTTTTTTCCCCTTCCCTACACCCTAGTGGGCCAGGTTTGACTGAGAGCCCGCCCACCATCCCAGCGCACACATCTGAACTTGCTTCACTGATATTTCCATTTCTCTGTCTTCTGGCCCATCGAAACTCACTGCTCTGGGTCACGTTCCTTCCAGAGCTCGGTTTTCAGCTCCTCTCCAACTGCAAGGGTGTTAGAGATGAATTCACACGGCCCTGTTAGGACTGCTGATCCATCTGCATCCATCACCCCCTTTCCCAGCCACACCAAAGTTCCCTGATTTGAATCCAGGCGGTCTCTATTATTTACATAAGCATCCACATAACAAACACCTGGAGGGTCTCAATGCTTCAAGAGGAATCTTTATTTTTCTGAACAATGAACACCTCCTGTACTTCAAGGTAACCTCAATTTAAATGTGATCTTGCAATGTTCATCTCTGAACAGGAGATGGCAGCAGACTATAGACCAAACAGCAAGCAGTCACCCTCCCCCCAACCCCCCACCTCCCGCCAAGAAAAATTCAGACGTGGTTAAGCCTACTTTATACTGGATTTTTCATGGTCCTTCTGGCCTTTCCCTCCAAGGTTCCATTTTCAACTGGCTATGAGGACTTTATGATCTTAGAAACCAACTCACACTGAAATATCAATGCCTAGAATCAATTTACATTTCAACAGCAAAAGATACCAAAATACAAAACAATGATTGAAAGCATCGGTGGAAACAAAGCCTTCCCTGGGACCTGCCATGACAGGCCAAAGGCCTTCATCCCAGGACTTTTCTACTTAATTAACATCTGATATTCACCCAACAAATATTTAGATGCCTACCCTGTGGCAGGTACTGTTCTAGGTACTAGGAATAGTGGATGAAACAGGTAAAGTCTTTGTTCTTATAAGACCTTCTTTCTATTAATAAATGATATTCAAACGAATATGTATGGTCCCGCAATGATAAGTGTGGTAAAAAAAAAAAAAAAGAAAAGAAAAAGTGAGATAAAGGCTGTGTTGTCTGTTAGTTTCCAAAAACCACATGTGGCTATTTATTTTCAACAAAATTTAAAGTTCAGTTTCTCAGACACACAAGGTACATCTTAAGTGTCCATGTAGTAGTGGCTACTGTACTGGGCTGTGCAGAGACAGGACATTTCCATCATCACAGAAAGTTCTAGTGGACAGTGCTCGAACTGACAGCAGCAGGGCTGCTATTTTAAATGGGGTGGTTCAGGCAGGACTCACTGAGAAAGTAGCATTTGAAAAAAGTCAAGTGTGAGCCATATTCAAATCTGAGGAGAAAGCTTTTCAGGTGGAGGAAACAGCAAGTGCAAAGGTCGTGGTGCAGGACCTTGGAGCCCACAGAAATGAACTTGGAGTGGACAGAAAGCCCGTGTTGACTCTGAGCAGAGGAGTTATGGGGTCTGATTTACATTCGGAGATCACTCAGGCTCCTGGGAGGAAGACGGCCTGCAGAGGAAGAGGGAGGACCAGTGAGCAGCCACTGCCGCAGTCCCAGCAGGAGATGATGGTGGCTTGGTCTCCGGTGGGGAGAAGTGCCATCCTAAGGGCGAACAGAAGGCTTGAACAGGGAGGGCGAGGAAGGAGGCTCCGGGGCCACTGAGGTTCCTGCCACCAGCAGCTGGGCCGGTGGCAGCCCCATGTGACAGAGAAGGGGGCTGCGGCATAGTATGGGGATGAGAGCCCGCCTGGAGTTCAGGATGGAATGGAACGGGAAAACTGCAAACAGGGTGGACAGACACCTCTTTCAGGAGTGGGGGAGTAGTCCATAAAGGTAGGGTAGTAGCAGAGGGGGACGTGGAGAAAACAAAGTTTGTTTCCTTCAGTTGGGAGATAGCACCCTGTTTATGTGATGATGGGGCCGTGCTCTGGGCCAGAGAGGTCTGGGAGAGGCGCAAGTTCCATGTGAAACCCAGTTTCAGCATCCTGAGTTTGAGATGCTCAGCACATCAGACAACCAGGCGGTGACCTGAAGTGAGCGCCGGACGAGGGGCCCACCCTACGTGACCCAGGAAACATCTCCAGTCCACCCTCCATTCCTTCATCAGCGGGGCTGGCCACATCTGAACCTGACACTGAGTTAAAAACACAGGGCATCCAGGGACTACCCCACAGGCTCTGTGGCCAGACCTGCCCCACTGGGGGACCTCTGGCCATCCCCTCAGTGCAGTGTGAGGCCTTCCTCATAGGGTTGGTGTGAGAATTCTATGAAAATGCGAAGTGCACAGAATCGTGACCAATGTGCCAGACTGACAGGACCATGACGTTTGTGCCTGCTCTAATGGGACATGGGCTCTAAGCAGGTGGGAGCACAGAGCACAGAGTCAATGTCTCAGTGCAACAAGGATAGGCAGTGATTCTCCAGCAGGGACAGTGGTCCACCACCACCCCAGAGATACCGGACAGTGTCTGGAGACATTTTTGGTTATCACAGCTCGGGGGATGCTAGCGGCATCTAGCGCGCAGAGGCCGGGAAGCTGCTAAAGCTCCTACAATGTTCAGGACACCCCCACAGCAGGGTCAGCCCGCCCAGACGCCAACAGTCCCATGGGGGAGGATCCTGGTGTAGATCAAGAGAAACAGGGCCATCATCATCAGGTTCAGACCAAAGTGGTAACTCCCTGGTAAAAGAGACCACTGAGGTAACTAGCGGGATGTTTCCAAACCAATGCTTGGACTGACGTGTGATTTCCATACTCTCCTATCTCTCTGTATGGAAACACAAGGAGTATGCTCCTCCCCACCAGCCTCCCAGTCTGGAACCCACCCAGTTTCCCCGCTCTCAAAGGACCAAAATCCACATTCAGCATTGAACTTTCTAAGGAAATCATTTAATCCAAAGTCAAGCAACTGAACTGCCAACATGTATTTTGCAAAAGAGCTCAGAAGTAAGATTGAAATTACTTGGATTTTTGTTTTAGCTCTGCTTACACCAAAAGAGCCAGATGGCCCCCACCTTGACTTTTTCTGAGCCTATGCTACCACCTACAATATAGGAGAGGTCTCTAGACTTCCCATGCAGACCTAACTTTCTGTGGTTATGCTACAATCAACCAGGATTTGAAACCATGCAGCAAGAAAGGATCTTTTTCATCTCGGTTTTAGCATTTAGGGACAGGAAAAAAAAATGTTAAGATCGGCCAAGCACCAGTCTAGTAGAGTGCCCAGGAGCTTGGATGGGTCCTGGGTTCAAATCGTGTTTCTCGTTTGCTGTGTGACTCTGACCAAGTTACTCAACCTCCCTGGGCCTTAGTTTCCTCCCCTGTAAAGAGAGGTAAGCACACTTACTGCACAGGGTGTATATATAGCAGGCAGCAGGAGCAAAGGGCCTGGAGTAGGGCTGGGTCTATTGCAAGCACCGTGTACCATGTCACAGGTATAATTCGGTCCCTTTGAATTACTTAACCAAAAGGAATTTAAGATTTTTTCAGTCTCCCTGATTCTATCCTTCACCACCTTGAGTTCCTGATATTTGTTAAAACTAAACTTTTATGTAAAATAATATGAGAAACATTACCATTTTGCAGCCACACCTAAGTACCTAAAAGCTAAACAGCTTTCACTTGCCCCACCCCAACCAGTGATTGTGGGAGGGGCTTGATCCGCAGCTAACAGACAAACTGACACATAAAATCTAAATCTGAAAACAGAAAAACTAGCGGAGGAGGGTGGCTGCAACCACAAGGTCATTCTTGGCACAGCCTTTGAATAAGCTTCCCTATGGCATGGACCCTTCTCATTCCCTATCAGAGACCACTGCCCCCACACATGTGGAAACCAAGACCAAAGGGCATGGTTATCCCAGAGGCAGCCACAGCTGGACAAGGAGACAGTGGGGATCAGAGCAGGAGGACTGGGGCTCTGTATGCAGAACAGCAGGGTTGTTATCTCTCCACCAGGGCAGGTTAAACAAAAGCAGGCCGAGAGGAAGGGAAAGCATTTGAGAGATGCCTTGTCCCATGGGATGAGGAGGCCCGACTTTCCATGAAGTTGGGGGCCCCTAAGAGATCCAGAAAAATTACCCATGAAGTTTGGATGATTCTAGAAACAGAGACCTGGAGGGCACTTCTTATCTATGGCTTCCTGAAAGCTGTAGTCTCCCAGATTTGCCCTACATTCAGCAGTCCCCAGATCTCCTGAAAGAGGACTCGGTAGCATCCTTGTGACCCCACAATGGAGATGGGGAGAAGAGTGAGGGAGGACGTGGCAGCTCCCCCCTCCAAAATGACCCTGAGCCAGCTCCATGCTGAGGGATGCATCCTGGCCAACGAGATAGAACAGGAAATGTACTGAGGAGCTCCTGAGCCAGACTTTCCTCCTCTTGAGAAAGGGAGAACACCAGCAAGAGTCCACCCCCCCCACTTTTCCTGCCATTTATGTGAGTGTGACAATGTGATCCTTGGAGCATGGTAGACATTTGGGGACCCTGAGGGAAATGGCAAAAACTGCCTTGAGATCTCTGATCTGCTCCATTAACCATCCCTGTAACCACCTGTCTCCAGGCTGCTTGTCACTGAGAGAACTAGATGTCTTCATTGTTTGAGCCCTTGTTCCACAAGGTATGCTCCGCAGAACATTAACATCACCTTGGAGCTTATTATAAATGCAGCATCTCAGGCCTCTCCCACACCCACTAAATCAGCATCTGCATCTTATCAAGATCCAAGATCTGGGTGATTCCCATGCACATGGTGGATTTAAGAAGTACTGATTTACCCCACTGTTAGTCACATGGTCCCACGGCAGCTGGAAGGTAGCTCAGCTGTAAGCGTGTCCTCTCCCTCTCCTGAGCTGCTTCATGGCCCTTACAATTCATCCCACTCCCCTGGATGCAAACATTCAGGCAGTGTCTCCACGGGCACACATCTCTATGTTTCTGCTTCCAAGTCCTTCCCAGAAAGGTAATGAACTGACCTAAAACGCCAAGCCCACCATAGTATGGCCGTGCACGTAATTTATCAAAATTCACAAGGTCAAGGTCCTACGCAGTAAAGCCAAAGTTATTATCAACAGAATTACTATTGTCATGGTCACCATTACTTATTCATGGGCCTCCAGTGTGCCCTGGGATCTGACAAGGTCAAAACATCAGAGACGGTTCCTACAGGAGAAATTTACCACCTGGAAAAGGCACCTGGGGTCAAAGGCCTGAGTGTGCTGCCCACATGAGATTCTTAGACAAATAATCCTTTAACCTGATTCTATATATTCTATCTGACTGACTGAAAGGGATTTTAAGAGTTTTGTCTCAATATGGGAAAGTGGAGTCTCCTTGCCCAAAATGGTAGTTAGAAATTAAAGGTTGGGGAGGGATCAACAGTATATCTGCACCCACACAGAATGCCCAGTTCTACCCAGTCCTTAGCCAGACGGCCCAGTCAGAACATGCAATCATGTCGGCAAGGTTTAATGCATGATACACAGCTGAGTTGTCCCCTCCCCACCTCTATCTCTATGCCTTTATCTGTTTTAATCTGTCCCACCTCTCCCTTCCTTCGTTCCTCCCTTCCTCCCTCCCTCCCTCCCTCCCTCCCTCCCTCCCTTCCTTCTCTCCATCTTTCCTCTCCATATCCTCACATAACGCCTAACATGTAGGACATCCGGAAGAAGCTCAAACAGAGCCAGGGGTTTTATATTACTGCAATTAGACAACCAGATCTTAGACCCTGGACACCAATTTGCTTCCTCACATTAAGGGCATTTTGAAAATACAGATTTTTAAGAAATCTTAGATCCTCAAATGGCTCACAAGAAATTGCTCTCAGAGTGGCAACAACACACATGAACACAAGTATTAAGAGGACATTAGCAGATTGCTGTTATTTACCTTGACTAAAGGACCTGAACTTCAGGACTCCTTGGGGAAATGGAGTCGCAATTTTAGAAGTGATTTAACAACGTTCAACAACATTTTCAATCGTGCTTTGAAGTTGTCTCTGTTGCTGATAATTTACTACAGACAGTAAATTATCAGACATCCACCTGTGTGGGTGACTCTTTCAAAAGGAACAAACAGAAGAAAATCTCAGTTATCGAAATGACCCAGTATATAGAATTTTGAAGGCTTTAAGAAATTTTCTGAAATTTCTAGCTGGGTAGTCAAGCCTTAGACAATATATGGGTTCACTGACTATATGGATACTTTTTATCTTCCTGGAAACTGTTAAAGTGGAGCCACTCTCACTCATACAAACCTACAGTCATAACTCTGAGGTCTCCTGCTGGAATTTACCCTGGGATTCTTGAGATGATCTCTTATAAACCTGTCTTCTCACAAACTTGATCAATATTGGCCAATGACTTAAAGGCTTGTATCACTGCACTTTTTCTTTAGTGATTTCATGTTATTGCTGAAATTCCCATTTCTTGATTTTATTAAGACTACCTTAACAAGATATGCTTCATAGGCACCAAATATTTAGTGAATGCAACTGGTATATAAATGCATTCATGAATACTTGGACCATTAAGGAGAGGACCTGGATGTCTCTATCTTAGATGCTAAGGGGAAAGGAGATTGAAACTGGAACTGGAAAAAGAGAAGTCATGCTGGCCAGGGAGAATTGTGCATCACAGAACCACTCACAGCACTAATTACTGAGTCCTTCTTGTGCATCCCAGTAGATGTGGAAAAAAGAACTTAGAGAATTAAAATGAACAAAATGACTGGATAGGTTTCTTTTCAAGGGAGAATGGGCAAGAAGTGTGTTGGACCATTTTTTATCTTCCCAATGTTCCTTACCAGCCTTGGGGACATCAGTCACCGCCCTGTCCTAGTTGCATTCAGCAGTTAAAAATCTAGAAAAGTCTGTTCCTTCCCAGAACCCCATAAGAGGCCAGAAAGAGTACAGCCTTTATTCTTGATGAGCTGTGACCTGTCCCCACAGCTGCCCACCACCATTTGCCCTGGATTTCAAGGGTCTCTGCCTGTCTGACATCTCTTCAGTGTCTTTCCCCACCCACTCTCTCAGCCTTCTTTGCTGTAGGCAATATCTCAGCTGTTGGCCATCAGGAGCCTGGCCTGCCCACTTCCCACCCTGTGTAAGCTGCTTTCATCATCCTCACCTATCTGGCTCCTGTCTGCCCCCTCCCCTCCTCCCAGGGCCCTGTCAACACCACACAGCACGTTCCAACCCCACCAAGGGAGCACATACTGGTAGAAAAAGCAATTAACATTTCTGCAAGCTGGAAGTTCTCATAATTAAAACTTCTTTTGCAAGATCTCAGGAGTCGAAATAACCCAAAGGGAAGAGGAGCACTAGCATCTTATCAGGAAATGTGATCAGTTGAAATAGATAAACTCAGTAATATAGGCCTAAAATTGTACCCCGGGGCCCAATTATTAGACACGAATATTTCTGTTGATTAAAATAACATGATAAGCTTGCTATATTCATAAAGAGCTCTTTGCACATCCAGAAAGTCTCGAAAAGAAGCAACAGTCATAATCACTCATGTAGTCGGATATTAGTTCTAATGTGAAATCACTTTCCTAAGTTTAGCAAAGTCAGGTCTTAATACAGACAGGGGCCATCTGCTGAAGGATAAAGCAACAATCACTTTGATAATACAAAGCTCAGCACAGGCACAAAACACTAAATTAAAGGCAACTGAAGAATATTCATTGAGGGACAGTGGTCACCACAGTGGTATTTAGGAATAGTAAGTCTTAGAAGACCAAGCAAGTTTGTGATGTGGTTATCAGACCAGCAAGTTGAGAGATGACACCCTTCTAAGCCCAGCAATGAGACCACTGCCAAATCCAACACTATCCAGAACTCTGTCTGAAAAGCCAAAAACATTGACATTAGAGAGCATTTAGACTTTTGACATAACAATATGTTGAACTTTCTCAGAAAAAGGACTAACGTGGCTTATAAATGTGACAGACCTGTTCATTTTGACAAATGCAAGCTGACAAACTATCCACAGGACAGAAAAGATATTAACCTGTTTCACAAAAGATGGCTCAAATATGGAGCCTTTTGCACTTTGTGAAGGAGCCATGCCACCACGAAAAAAAGGTGGTAGTTTTTTTTTTAAGTGGGCCTTCTTTGAAATCAGAAAAAAGAAAGGATCTAAATACAAATTACAATCAACACCAATAAATAACTCATGTATTGAGACTGGAAAATTACGGCTCCCCTGCAGTTGCGCCTCTCAGAACACAGGCGCACACACACACGTACACACTTCATTGCCCTTAAAGGCACTAAAAACACACATGTCCTGACATTTAAATCCATGCAGAGTTGTCAAATGACCTCTCAAAGGCAGTCAGCTTGTCCATACTAAACATGTTCCTTGCAGTTTCTCTAATTCTTCAAGTAAATTTCTCCATGAAATCTAAACCGGGGCTTCCTCCATTTTAAAAACTGCTGACAAGTAAATCCCATAACACAAGTGAGAGCCGCTACTGCCCAAGAGATAAGCTGGCTCAACGCACTGGTTCTGGGACCTTGTTGAGAAAATGCACACTGAGATGACTGTTCCCAAAAGAAAACAATCCTAGAGGATACCTTATCTCATTCCACATACTCGAGAACTTATATAACCGTTATAAAGCTTTATTGGGCACACGCCCAAAATGTTCAGCAGAGGGGCACCCACCCAAGCCTCTAATCAGACCCTCTTCTGCTGAGACAGTTCAACGAAAATATCAGAAGCTCATTCCAACGTGTCCATGACAAACAGTGCACAGTGCACCACACGGAGAACACTTGGACTTGGACCCAAAGACAGAAACAATCAAAAAAGCCACTGAAGAAAGGATGAGAACACTCAGCTAATGCAGAAATGAAATTTTTTCAAAGGGAGACACCCGAAGATAATTCAGACCTCTCAGGAAAACCAGTCAAACTGTCTCTTCGATTCTATAAATTTGGTCAGAAACAAGGTTGCTCAACTTAGTGGTCAACATAGACCTCATATCACCAGATAATTAGTTTGATTTACTTGTTATTTCTGTTGGCTTGTGGGAACAGTTTACAGACAGATGAATGCATCGTGGAGTGATGTACCCAGGCTGGGTCTACAGGCATGAAATTTAAGAAAACAGACTAAAGACCTGCCAAAAAGAAAAAAACAAAAATGTGGCTTATGGAGATCATTGTCCCCATTCGCTGCTGCTCTATCTGCCTGCTCATGATATCCACCTTAACATCAGAGTCATTTCTAAAGGAATAATAATGATGGTAGCCACCACTGACGGAGTGCATGCAGTTTGGCATGCAGCATGCTATGGTCTGAATTCATTCCTTCATCTAACTGCTATTTAAAGATGGTCCACCAGGGCTCGCCTCTGCCGTCAGTTCCGGTCACGATCCGGAGTCCTGGGATGGAGACCCGCGATGGGTTCCTTGCTCAGCGGGGAAACCTGCTTCTCCCTCTCCCACTCCCCCTGCTTGTGTTCCCTGTCTCTCACCGTCTCTGTCAAATAAAAAAATAAAACCTTAAAAAAATAAAGGCGAGGGGGGAGTTTCAGTGGGACGGTGACACAAAGCCCACGGGAGAAGCTGTTGCTGACACCGAGGCCAGAGGCTGTGCAAGTCACTGTCAAGGTGGAAGCATTTTTCTCCCAGGAACAAGGAAACATTTCCCATTTTATTTAAATTGGAAGGCTGCTTTTTCAATAATTTCATCAACATCAACGCATCTCAGGAAACCAGAGTTTTAAATACTGGCGCAAGAATGTTAAAATAACATCAAGGCAGCGCTCCAGAATGTGGAGATAACAGCGTAGGAGATGGACTTCCCGACCATCAGGAGGTCAGGGCTTACCAGCAGGTTTTCCGGCTTGAGGTCCCGGTGGACGATGCTCTTGTCGTGCAGGTGCACCAGCGCCCTGCACAAGTCCATGAGCATGAGGGCGGCGTCGCGCTCCGCGAACTTCACGCTCTCGATGATGGCATCGAAGAGGTCCCCGCCCTGCACGTACTCCATGATCAGGTAAATTTCTGCCTCCGTCTCGTACACCTCGTGCAGCTTCACGATGTTAGGGTGGGAGAGGCTCTGAATGATCAGGATCTCGCTGTCCACCATGTCCTCCTTACCCTTGAGCTTGGACTTGTCGATGATCTTCATGGCGTAGGCCTGCCGGGTCTCGCGGTGCCGGCACTCCTTGACCACGGCGAAGTTGCCATCCCCGAGCACGCGGCCCATCTCGTAGTGCTTGTGCACATCGGTCGCCAGGAGCCCCACGGGCCGCCGCTTCCGGCTGCCCCTACACTCCCTCTCCCCTCGAGCGGCTGGCTTTCTGGCCCCTGACGCAGGCGTACAGGGCTGCTTCTCCCGGTCCGAGTCCTGCTCACCCCCGCGGGTACCGGGAGGCGCCTCGGGCCTGTTCCTGCAGGCGCTCCTGGCCTCCCTCCTCACGTCCCGCAGCCCCTCCTCTCTGACCGGCTGGGCTTCCCCAAGCTCCCTCTTGGCCCTGGTAGCTGCCTGAGCATGACCTTCATGACTTTCAGGGTCTCTGTCCTCCTTCTTGTCCGGGTTTTTCCCGGGCCTCCTCAGCTCCTGAGTGGGGTTCCTGGGGCTGCTCCTGTGGCTCTCGCCCTTCCACCCTTCCTCCCCAGATGCAGGGTGGGCCTCAGGGGACCGTCTGCAGCTCCTGGTCCTCACCAGCTTCTCTGCTGCCTCGTACCTGTGGCACTTCCCCAAGTCCAGCTCGCTGGTCCCCAGGGACAGCTGCTCCCTCTGCAGGCCCTGCTGGAGCTCCCTCTCTCTCTTGCACTTCTCACATCGGATGATCTCACCCGAGGTCTTTTCGATCTCTACACCCAGGTGCTTCTCTCCACTGGCAGGTCTCTCCAGAGTGGCTTCCTTGGGTGGCCTGCTGCTGGGCTCAGGCTCCCACTTCCCCCCGACCCACTTCTTCTGGGGCCTGGCCCTGTCCCCCAGCTCCGGCTCCACGGGGGCCTTTCCCTGATGTCTGATAGCCGCCTTGGATCGGGCAGCCTCACCACAGCTCTTGGCAGTCTCAGTCTCCCCACAGTGGTGCCCCCCTCTCAGGGTCCTGCTATAAAGCCTGCTTCTCAGCCTCGGAGAAGGGGCTCGGCTGTGCTGGGTCAGTGTCAGGGCCCGCGCTTTGCTGGGGTACAGTTCTTCTATAGCTACCTGAATGTTCTTCAGTGTCAACGGTTCTTTGCCCATGGCTATGAAAGCATCCCCTTCCCGGAAGAAATCGGAGACACTCCTGATCTCCCTGCCCTTGAGGTTAAAGAGTTTTCTCACGCGATCGTTCTTCCATCTGGGAAAGCCCAGGGCCTCGGAGATGTCCGCCAAGAGCTGCTCGAAGCTCTGCACGGACCGTCTGTTGAGGAGCAGAGTGATCTTCCGGAGGGGGTGTCCACCCAGCTTCACCACGGTCACCACCCTGGGCTTCAGCGTACTACTGTCAGCATGCACGGAGTGAAGGCCGTTCTGAGGGTTGAACACGGGCACCGCGGAGCCACGTGGCCCCAGGAGTGGTTTCTCCAGATTCCCTCGGCCAGCAGGCAGCCATGTCCCCTGCAGCTTCCGCTCTGTGATTCTCGAGCTTAAAGATTTTAGAGAATGGTCACACAGGCCTCGATGTCCTGCAAGAGGAAAATGACAACACGGTGTCAGTCGTGATGGGTTCAAAGAGCCCTTTGGCCTTCACTAAAACTTTACTAAAGGTCACTGATTCTATTACGGTTTTATAGGACTATGATCTTTGGGGATCTGCTTGAAATCTCGGAGCATGTGCCCTTTGGGTCTAATCCCCAGTCTCCCCTATAAGAGATCAGGAAAGCAGAACTAGTCTTGGTTGGACCTGAGTGGCTCCTCCGAGCCTCCCAGGAGCCCCCAGTATGTGCCACACCTTGGGAGTTCTCACTAGGCAAAGCCTGACCCTGGGAACACAACTTCTGCTACCCTAAAGTGAGCTGTCTTTCAGGGATATACAACCGAGATAAAAGGTCTAAGCTTCATTGCCCAGGAAATACCAACAGGAGGTCAGAACATTCTGGAACCTTAAAGAACTCAAATCTCACCCACCTCTTTGCCAAGAAGAGTTTTCTCAGCTTGACTTTCAACTTATTCGAGGTGAAAATGTGAAGAGGTGATGACCACAGACTCTGAGACAGATCTGGATTTGAATCCTGGCATGGCCACTGACTACTTGAGTGAATGTGGGCAAATTACTCATGTGTCTGTTTTTTCATATAGGAAGTAGGAATGAGAACACCCTCCTTCCAGCGTTTTCGTGAAGAGCAAATGGGAAAATAATTAAGTTCACTTAAAGGAGTGTTTGACACACAGTAAGGGTACAGTAATTGCTAATTATTAATACTGTCCTTTTAGTCTCAATATCTCTTTTGTATGATAATTATTTTGGGAGTGATATATTATATTGGTAAGGCAGAATTCACTTGGCATCACAAGAATTCATGGACCAGCCTGACATGGTTGGTATTTCTTAGGGATGCAAGAATGAAATGGAAGGGAGGGAGGGAGGGCAGGAGGGAAGGAGGGAGGGAGGGAAAGAAAAGAAAAGTTGAAAGACATTTCAGTGTAGGTATAGAAACTTTCTTCTCTAAATGGTTTTTCTTCCTGATATTAAAAAAAAAGGAAAGAAAGAAACAAAGGTTATATATTAATGTTCAGAGCTTTAATAATGAAAATGAGCTCGTTCTCAATGTATTTCCTAATAAACTGCGTAATTGAATAAAACAAGATGTATTTCCTGATCAGCTGTTCCCAGCCAGAATAAAGCAGTTGAGGCAAAAGTGGTTCAATTTCCATTTCATCCAGGTCAGGAAAGAGGAAAATGACAGAATGTGTCACTGAGTTACACCATGAGGGTGGGCTGTGGATTACTTACGTTACCCCACAGGATCCATCTATCCTACCCTATATGTTGGAATCTGCTGTTTATGCTTCCTTTAAAAGGAGATTAAAGATCATTCTTTTTATGTGCATTTGAATCGTAGCAAGAACCCCTGTTGTGCCAGGATGCGCAATTTGGCCCAGCATATTTACACAGAATGTTTTTTGTTTTTTAATTATAACATACAATCTGTTCTGAGATGATTTCCATCTAGACACAGGTGTCAGATTAGATGACAACTGTCTGGTACTGATCTCACATGCCATAAATTTATGAGCCCAACACTCACATTTACAGTTCAACTATTTATGGACATCTGTTATTCCTTTTCTTCTCATAATCTCTGTAATCTGCCTCCATTTTTGTCCAAAAGAGTTGAAAGATCTCCAGCAGTAACACTAGTCTGTGTTTCCTCATGGGGAAAATTCAGGAAGGATACCAAGGAAGATGACCCTCAAATGTGTGTGTGCAAGGGGACTAGTGTTGGCATTTGTTTTCCTTGTGGTGCTTCTCACAGAGTAGGACTTACTATACATATTTGTCAGGCTAACTCAATGGAAAAGAATTCTCTCTTCCAGGGAAGGGAAAGGAGAGGGATTTTCAGGGATGAACCAGAAAGACAAGGGAGCATTTGATGAATGTATTAGGGATGCAGGAAGAGTTTAGCATGGAAGGGGGTTCAGGAGGGTCCCAGAGAAGGGTCCAGCATGGGATGTCAGGGAACCATATAAGAGTCCTCATGGAACAGGACAGACACTGGTAGTACTCACACATTGAATGGTGACCAAGGATGTCAGTGAGGTGAGTTGTGATGGGACCTGTGACCTCAGGGTCCCAGTGAAACTAGGAAGTTTGGTTATGGTGATCCATGACTTGGTCCCGTGGTACCCAGAGTTGGGGTGGGGGAGGGGGCATGCTCTGTGGAGGTGGCAGTGCCCAGCCAGATTCAACAGACCTTACCTCAGATCCGGCCCTGATTCCTAGTGGTGAGGGGAGTAAACTTGGAACACCCCATCCCTGAACCCAACAGAGGCTCCATAAGAGTGGCCCCCAATCCCAGGACACAGACACAAAGGACATGAAGACAGAGCAGCTCTGCTCCACCACCATCAGGCATGCTCAGTCCACCGCCCAGGCAATCACAGACTCATTCAAAACCTCTGGTGTCTGGGGGCAAGAGTGAGAACTCAGTCCCTCATGTCCCCAACATAACCAGGTTCTGGCTGCATCAAGCTTCTAGGGAGTGCTGGGAAAACACAACCTCAAAGTGCAAGCCCTCCTCCCCCCTTAAAAATCCTTAGTCCAGAGCAAAGTTTTCTTCTTTAAAGATGAGAGAATCAAATCAGGAGACTCTGAGTGCCTGGTCTGTAATTAGGGAGAGAAGGAATATAGCAAACCTTTGGGTCTCAGTCTCCAGCAACAGCCTCACCTCCTGAGGACAACAGCACAGTGGTGCATTTAGGCTAATTATAAGCAGCGGTGTCCTGGTATCTACCCACATCAAGCCAACCAGAAAGCCAAAGACCAGCCTTTGTCTACTTATTGCCAACAATTTACAAAATTGATTAAATGGAACTATGTGAAATTGCCAGTACTTCCATTTTGACCTGCAAAAAATGGAAATTTCATGTGGCTCAACCTAAAATGATCTAGGTTAATAACCCCTACTCTGTCCCTACATTAACCATAAATAGTTAAAGAAGGTACAGATAGTGAAAATTAAACACCCTAATTCCCAGTCCTCGGTCATCAAGCCTGCAGCTTCCCAGAAAGTGACACAGAAAAAAGATGCTGTTGTAACACTCTGTTTTTCTAAGTTTCTACGGCAACATAAATTGGTCTTGACTTGACAATACTGCTGCTTTTGCCTCATACACCCTAAATACAAATATTTATAGGGTTTCTCCCCAGAGTCAATCTAACCCTCCCTCCAAAACACACACACAGCAGAATAGACACTGCTTTCACTGAGCCACTCCTCTGCTCAAGAACCTACAATGACTCCTTATTACCTTCTTGGGGACCAAACTGAAACTACTCCGCTTGATATGTAAGGCCCTCCATAATCCAGTGCCTCTACCCATCCTGACCCCACACCCCCCTCACTCCTTACACCCACCCAAGTCTCACCATCTTGTAAGACCACCGCCAAACCTTCCCTGACCTCACTTTCACAGTCAGCTCCCTCCTCTGAAGCTCTGTGCATTCCTTAAGCCAACACTTCATGTGAATGCTTGAGACCAGATATTGACACTTGGCTGCCGAACATCTGGTCTACCCCTCAGTACATCTCACTATTAATGATACTAGGCACCACAGATTTGGGGAACCAGTTCCCAGCACTAACATCCAACATGAGTACCAAGTCTCAGTCTGCCAGCTCTCCTTGTAGACGACTGAGTGTTACTCCTTTCAGCTCTGGTAGACATCACACCCCAGACCTCATAAAGAGATTAAATAAGAGAGGTAGAAGAAAGCACAATCACAGACATCCATTCGCTACAAGGAAATCTGCCAAAGCAGTGTTTATAAAGAGGGACTGATACAGGCAAGGGAGAGCATTTCTTCAGAGTTTGCAATAGCTTCATTTTAGAGGCATGCAAAGAATACCAAACACAGGGTCAGAGATCTCACTTAAATCCCAGTTCTACCAGACTCTTCCTAGCCATGTGACCTTGGGAGAGTTATAGAATCTCTCTGCACCTCAGTCTCCACATCTGCCAACCATGATACCTCACTCACACTGAAGGTGCCCAGCGTGTCCTTGTTTTCTTCCCTCTCTGAAAGAAAACAGGTCTTGTAACCTGGGATTTCCCCCAAATCCATTGTACATCTCAAGAGCAAAGAGAAAACAACGTTAAATGTGACTCAGCAAGTGAATTTGTCATCCATGTAGTGATTGAAATAGGAAACCAGTAAGAACAGGATAATAAGAGGAACATTCCAGCAAATTGAAGCGTACAGCAATCCTGGGAGGCTAAATGAAATTCCTGCTCACTGATCTTAGGACTCTCTGACTGGTGTGAGCCAGTAACCGCACGGGCATTTTGCTCTTATTGCCTCTAATGGCTTTGGCCCCTGGCAATCCCGTCTCCCATCTGCTTCCACAATTCAGATGAGCTAGCATAACCTGATTCTACAAGGGTCAGGTCTACACCTTACCATGCTGACCAGGCTACCACAATGATGGGAAGTCACATTAATCCAGGTTCCTGCTTGATCATTTAATAACACTTTCTTTAGGCTGCTAATCATTGACTTTAGGATCAAGATTTTTAAAAACAGAAACTATTCTGCTAAAATTAATCTTTTACTTGTCTTTTTAAATCAGAACAAAAAGAGTGTACCTCTTCCTAGTCATTTTTAAATCCTAATCCATATGTCTAACAAAGAAAAACTGTGTCTGAGGTCAGCACTAACTTTGGAATTCTCACCTTGGTTCCTTGAGAGCTATAATGACACATGAGAAAAAGAAATGGGAGAATCACACCAAATCACTATCAGGCATAAGTAATACACAGTCATTTTTTAAGTATTTATAAATTATGAGTATTAAAGAAACAGAAATTGGTGTTTCAAAACATCTGGTAATAAGCAATACAACAACAAAAAATGACTAGAAAGAAGTCAATGCATCTAGTGGTGTATAACCCCCTTTCCTGGCAGGGAAGCTCCTCCTAAAATACTTTCCCTTTTATTGACCTCATATTTCTGAGTGGTTTCACCAGATTGATCACGTGTGGCCCCAGGACACAGTGCTGAGAAACTGTTCCCTTCCATTCTTTTGTAGAAGATGAAGAAGGACCAGCTGGAATCATTTTCCCTTTCACTGAGTAATCATTTGTCCTGGGCTTTTTCCAGGGGCTGTTTGGGAACACACTCATTTTGTTCATATGCAGATTATGAGGCAGGAGAAACATTTGTGAACTTACATTTGATTATGCAAACATCCCAAGGAGGGTTTTCTAAACGAATAAAAAATTGGAATGCAGCCTCCAAGTCACTAAGCCTCAAAAATGCTACCGTTTCGTAACTTGCAAGCCTGGCCAACGTCCGTATTGATCAAAGCCAGAGAAATTAATAAAGGTTAGGTAATAAGATGAACCTGCCATGCTATTTATCGGCCATCATTGCTGATGACACTTCAGTCTCTAATTAATGCTGTCACTACTTAATCTTTATTACCAACAGCACATCAACCGAGACATCAGAAACAGAGTAATTAAAAAGACCTTTTCCAACTCTCATCTCAGAGGTGCCCCTGGTCTGGGTTGTCTTATAATCTGCTGACCTATTCATGCCAATTTTCCTATGTGCCTCCCAGCTTATTGGCACAAGAACCTTGTATGGTCTCTGAGTGAAAGATATTTGCCAATCCTTGTTATAGCCCGCCTAACAGATGCCTGATACTTTTTTCCTAAACTACTCACTGATTTAAAGATGGAATTTGCTAAACAAACAAACAAAAAGCAGAATCAGACCCATTAATACAGAGAACAAACTCGTGGTTGCCAGAGGGGAGGGGTTGAGGGGATGGGCAAAATGGGGGAGAGAGGGGGAGGCACAGGCTTCCAGCTATGGAATGAATAAGTCATAGGCATGAAAGATACAACACAGGGAATATAGTCAATGATATTGTCATAGCAATGTACGGTGACAGATGGGAGCTACACTTGTGGTAAGCACAGCATAGCATACAGATTTGTGGAATCACTATGTTGTACATACAAAACTAATGTAACATTGTGTGTCAACTGTACTTAATTAACAAAAAAAAAATCAATGAAGAAAAAGAAGAAAGCACACTGGATACTGACCAGGCAAAACTAATAGTTGCTTATACAACCTTGTTATGGGTGGAATTGTGTCCCCCCACCCTTGAATTCATCTGAAGTCCTAACCCCCAGTCTTTCATAGTGTGACATGATTTTGATAAGGTTTTCACAGAGGCAGTCATGTTCAAATGATATCCCTGAGATAGGCTGTAATCCAACAAGACTGGTATCCTTATAAGGAGGTTAAGTTTGGACACAGACAATCATACAGGGAGAATGCCAAGTGAACATGAAGATGGTCATCCATAAGCCAAGAAGAGAGGCCTACACCGGCTCCTTCCCCCACGGTCCTCAGAAGGAACCATCCCTGCCAGCATCGGATTTCAGACTTCAAGCCTCCATAACCAGGAGACAACAAATTTCTGTTGTTTAAACCCCCCCCAAAAAAGAACTTTACTCTCCCAGCTACTTTGGAGTTATGATGAGTTAGTTAGAAGAGGGTTTTAAAGTGAACAAGCTTACCTATCTCCTCACTTCCAAAGCTCCTCCCAACCCCCTCGGTAGTACTCCTCCTCCCACCCTTGCATTTCCCCGCACCCTGATCCCCTGATCTCGTCCTGCACGCACTACAACCCACCCCATCACCACATCACACTTCTCATTTCCCCTTCTGCTAGTTTTATTTTGTCTGAAGAACCTTCATGCTCCATGCAAGCCAGAAAGCATTTTCTGCTCTCCCCAAACATCTCAGGACACGCCACGACAAAGAGAACTGATGACCAAGGGAGGAACTTTTCCCCACTGTCACTAATGTGCCTCCTTTGGCGTCCAACTAAACTGGCTAAGCCAGCAGCTCCCATCCCCGATGTACTGTGTTCCACAGGGTAGGACTTCTCACGTGTTAGTGTGCACACACACCACCTGGGGACTGCGTTCACGTACAGGAACTAATTCAGCCAGTCAAGGTCTAGGATCGGTCCTGAGATTCTGCGTCTCTAACAAGGTCCCAAGTGATGCCTGTGTTGTTGGTTCATGGACCACACCTTGAGAAACACAGATACAGAGACAAGTTCCAGTGCATCCTTCTGGGAGTGCCAGTCACCTATAAGCAATTTCAAAGTGGCCCATAAACCAACTCCTTAAAGTAGTATTACAACCCACAGCACCTTTATTTTCATGATATGTGTAAGGAACATATGGTATGTCATTAAAACATGACATCACTGGTGCAGTGCAACAGAAAGTCCCATCAGAATTTCCTTGCCTGAGATTTCACTTAAGTACAGCAAACAGAAGTGAAGGAGGGAATGACCACTTTGACGACCCAGAGTGGTCCCGGCCCTCACCGGGGAGCTTGTTGGAAATGTAGATTTTCAGGCCTCACCCCAGACCTACAGGATCAGATTCTGCAATTTAACAAAATGTCCAGGTGGTCTGATGCATATGGAAGTTTAAGAAGCACTGCTGCAAACTACCTCTCACATCACCAAAGTGGCAAGCGGAAGCAAAATACTCAGACCATGACGGGGGAGATCACTAAGTCCTTGCGCTAGTGCATATCCCTTTGATTAATCCTGAAAGCATGGCAGCATGACCCAATCAAATCCAATGTGGGATCCAGGGGTGGCTCTGGCCCAGGGGTGGGTTTATTTCTCTGGAATCTTCGTGCACCGGCTGCCGAACAGGCAGGCGAGGGAGTGAGTGAAGGGAGAAGGGGGTGTTTCGTGCACAGGCCCCAGATACCTGGGAGGAAGTAAGAAGATAAGAGACAGTGACAAAAGAGGCAGTGGAATGGCATCTGCAACCTGCTCTCCTGATCCTTGGAGCATAGGATCAATGAGGGACCCTAAAGTAGTTGGGTTTCAAAAGCCTGTGTGAGGCTCTGGGACCCAAGTGAAAAGGTACAAGAGTAAGCAAAGATAGCCGCCCCACCTTCCCCAGCACAGCAGATGAAGGCAATGTGGGGCCTTGGGGACACATTGACAGCAGGGGTGGAGGGGTGAGGAGTGACTTAACCTCTGGAGAAAGAATAGGAGCCGCAGTGTACCTGAGCACAGGTGACATCCTGTTCTGGGGCCTCGGAGGACCCTGGCTGAGGTCCCATGTAGGCAAGTGAGGCCACTGGAACTCCAAGCCGGGCATTAATATTAACGTGGCCTCATTTGCTCCCTGGGCTGGTGAGGCCTCAGACATTCCAGGGACCACGAGAATAACCATTTCTCTCCAACAGGTTTTCCTCCAGATGAACCCTTCTCCTGCTTTCCAGTGATTTCATCACATGAAGCTTTTATGCTCCTCTTTTCCCCTTCAGCTCTGGGTTTGCTGAGACTCACCAGATGCGGCGCTTCCGCTCATGTTGTGCCTCTTTGCGACATCCAATGTTGGGTTGCTTTGACGGAAGCTTCCCCTGGGGACAGCTTATCTTTCTGTCTCACCCCTGCATTTACTGTTTCCTCCCAACACACCCCGACTCACCCACGATCTCATCCTTAGGGTGTCACCTCTCACTCAGTAAAATTCCAAAAGGGCATGGCTCCCAGGCTGGGCTGTTGTTTTCTATGACCTGAATTTTTATTCCCAATTGTCTGCTGTGGCCCAAGAAACTTGATTTGGGCTGAATTTTGCTTTTCTCAGTGCTGTTCAGGGAGGTCTTTGGAAGGAGAAAGTACAGTCTCCAGCTGACTTGATGCCTCCAAGACCTCATATTTTCCTTTTTCTGGCTGGTAATCACACCCGAGGGCCTTCCTCAGACCACCAGTCTCCAATGGCCTGTGTCGTAACAATATCTACACACTGGGCTGGCTAGAGCTACACCATAGTCCATTTCTATAGGGGAAGCAGCAAAAAGAATTCTACAAGCAAACTCCCATCTTCTTTTTTCTAGAAAAACAGCACATCTGTCCCATTTCTGCATCTTCATGCTTTGGTTTGGATGGATCTCAGATTGGTGTGGAGACACTGGGAACATTTGAACCATCTGAAAGTGCCTGGCCCTGCAGACTCTGACCCCTGGTTAATCAGCTGCTTATCTGTGGGGCCAGTGGACACCTCCACTAAGCATTATTATACAGGCCAAAGGAGGCAAAGAGCCCGTGGATTCCTTAAAAAGCACTCTTTAAATGAGGTTGACCTCTTGATAAGACAACCACCATGTACAACATATAATTAAATAGCAAGCAAGTAAAGCAACTTAAAAGAAAATGTTTCAAAAAAATACACAGTTTTCCCTCATATTCAGGAACAACAACATATTTGGAAAAGTACTGGGGCCTTTTACACAAAATAATGATAAGGGAATACTATGAATTATTTTATGCCAATAAAGAACACAACTTAATAAAATGGATGGATTTCATGAAAGATACGTACTACCAAAGTTCCCTCAGGAAGAAATAACCTGAGTAGCTCCACTGTGCTCTTTATCTGCGGTTTGGGTACATCAGATGGAGGAATAACTTTCCATAAATATTGAAGACACGGTCATTACACGATTGATCGTGTGTACTGGTAAAAATTCTCAGAAATTGCTTATGTTGAAATACGCATCCTTTGTAAGCAAAAGTAATGCCTTGGATCCATTCTAAGGAGGATGCAAAGGGAATCCTAAGGAGGATGTGTGGGAGTAGAGACTGTGTGGGTGAAACTCTGTGTATGTTAGAACCAAAAGGCCAGTAACCCAACACCCTCAATTTTTAGATACAAACATAGACAAGAGAGGATATGCAATGGGCCCAAGGCCACACAGCCAATTAGCAACAACAAAAACAATCAATGGCCTCAGAAAAATTTAGGGGTGTCATTTGTAACCGTGGAACAAAGCAAAGCTCATGGGACCAACGAGAGGAAACAGAGCAGGATGCCAACTCATCAACAGGACCTAAGCAAAGCAGCCTCAGTTTAGCTCTGCCCTAATTGTTAAGGCAGCCAGCATCCCAACTGGGCAAAATAAAGTCACACAGTGTTCCTGCAGCTGGCAATAAACAAGTGAGCTTTTCCCTGATATTCCCGTAGACAGGATGATCTAAAAACACAACTCCCCAAAGTGTATTAAGATTCTGAACAGAGTGATGTCGGGGTAAAGCAGATTAAAGTACAAACTTTTCTTCCTTTAAGGAGCTCAAACTGGGTTTGGTTTTCCTCTAACCTAAAGTAGGGAAGTCAATGTGCCAAGACCCTGGGCTGCAACAGGCACCATAAAGCTCTGGCAGTGGGCCCAGTACCCACTCTGAGAGCCAGAACCAAGAGGGACCTTGCCTTCATCCCTGCTGGCAGAGTACCCAGTGGTCCTCGCTGCCATGGGGGCCTGCATGGCCACCACCGGTCTGGCCTCCCAAGATGGCCACAAAGACTGTAACAAGATGACAGGCATAAGGTCACCTGCATATGTAAACACTCAGTACCTCATGGTTAAATCACACTGACAACAGTGGCACCAAGGCAAGCCAGCTCCTCTGCTAAGAAGCCAACCTCGGGGGCGCCTGGGTGGCTCAGTCAGTTGGGCATCTGACTCTTGACTTTGGCTCAGGTCATGATTTCGGGGTCATGGGGGCTCCGCGCTCAGCAGGGAGTCTGCCTGAGATTCTCTTCCTCTGCTCCTCTCACGCTCCTGTGAGTGCACAGGCACACACTCTGTCACTCTCTCTCTAAAATAAATAAATAAATCTTAAAATAGAAAAAAAAGAAAGAAACCAAACCCAGTGGGCAGAAATGTGTACAGTTCCTTCAAAGAGCCCAACTGTTGCATGTAGGTCTTTTGAGAGCATTACTTTTATCAAAGATTGGTGCCTTCAGAACCTTGATAGGAGTAAACCTTGGCAGTTTCTGCAGTTAAGCTTCTTCAGGATCCCTTGCAATGCACTCTTTTGACATTTGCCAAAAATATATCATTGGCAAGGATGATGTCTACTAAATAAATGGACCTTGCTTGGCAAGATTCCAAGCACACAGACCTAATGCCAGGCAGGTGGTAGGCTGGCAATAAACAGGTGTTGCATGAAAGAACCCAACAGATCCATAATCATGTTAATGACAACAACCTATCAGTTGTGTCCACAATTATCAGGAAGTTACACAATGACCAAAGCAATCCTACACCTTCCATCTGTTTCTGCCCCCAAATCTATCTAAAGCTACTCAGTCATCCACATTCTATAGGGCCAGCACAGTCATGGACGCAGAGGCCCAACACGATCCCCCTACCAGGAGGTGGACCCCACCTACCAGTTCTTACAAACGTTGGCTGTAAAAGGGCCACCACTACTCTAGTTTTCAGAATTACCTTCTGTTGACTGGGACCTCCACCCAGGAGGTTACACACCCTCATCCACCTTCGAAAGTGCAGCCCATAGTCAGTGACTGATGGGGACAGGGAAGGGTACCAAAGACCAGTCCCTCACCTAGGGGGGCCCAGCTCTGTGTGCAGTGCATGCTCCAGAACTCCCATGGTTTTGAGCTGAGGTTGTCTCCAGCGGAGACCACATCCTTGTTTAGCTGTGTCCCCTGCTCCCCTTGTCCTCCCTAACTCCCTTCTCTTGACAGCTCTCCCCTCAAAATCATATACACAAGGATCCCAAGCTCAGGCTCTGCTTCTAGGGAACATGAACCCACACCATTGCCTAAAATTATGAAAGGCCTTTAAATCTCAAAATAAGAATGAGCACTGAGTGTTTTGTAACATGTTTTTTCCAAATTCATTCGTAGAAGCCAACCCATCTTTCATGTTTCATTAAAAACAAAAGGTAATTAATTACCCAGAGATGCTTAGAGTGTCTTCAAAGTATTGCTGTCACACACACCATCCTTCTTACCTTTGATGTGGTCTGCAATCGATCATCTAATATCATTTCTCCAAGAGGCCTTCCATGAAGACCCTCAACCGTTCCATCCCCCTCACTCACCAACCCTGTGGCTGCTTCCCTCCCAGCTTACCACTACTGGTGTTACAATATTTACCTGATGCTCTAACCCCTGTCTCCCAGCCCTCCAGCCCTGTACTGGCTAATACAATAGCCACCGGCTACATGGGGCTGTTTGCAATTTCAATTTAAACTTAATAAAATTACTGTGCCTAGGGTGGGTGGCCTGGGAGACCCTCAGTAAATAAATGTGAGTGAATGAAAGAACAGTGTGTGGTGATCATCAGTGATTTCCCAATATCTAATTTGTAACTTTTACACTAAAAACTGGTATTTTCAAGGGTGGGGAAAGAACTGTAAGAACCTTTAAGAAAGAATTCCTTAAAAAGCACAAAGGATATGACTGTTACTGGTTGAATTTTGAGCGGATGGTAGTTAATTGCAGGTTAAGAAAGCACAATGCCAGCCTCCAGATCGAGGCAGCCGGCTAGCCAGAAACTGCTGAGAATTTTTGACCATTATTCAAGGCAGCACAGAGAATGTATTTCCCTCTTTTTTTCCCCCTGGGATGGGCAGGTATTTAAAACTCCACTCCCTCCTCCCGATAGAATAAAAACGCATCGTGTGGGGCGCCTGGGTGGCACAGCGGTTAAGCGTCTGCCTTCGGCTCAGGGCGTGATCCCGGCGTTACGGGATCGAGCCCCACATCAGGCTCCTCTGCTGGGAGCCTGCTTCTTCCTCTCCCACTCCCCCTGCTTGTGTTCCCTCTCTCGCTGGCTGTCTCTATCTCTGTCGAATAAATAAATAAAATCTTTAAAAAAAAAAAAAACGCATCGTGTATGTTTTTTTCTTTGTTAAAATCCTCACTTAAGACTACTTAAAAGCCCACACATCCTGTTTATGACCAAGCAAACATGGGGGTCGGGGGGGGCAAGATAAAGAGAGATATCACTCTGTCTCCCTACCCATCTCCTCTCCACCTCTCCACCAACACTCCACTTTCCTTTCTAAGAAAACAGCTTCACAAAGACACCTACTTTGTACTCATGATGCAGAAAGCAAGCTAAAAAAGAGAACCAGGCAGCCTCTGCTGTCTTTGCTTTGTAATATAGACAAAGCAACTGGGAAAAAAAGCAAATAACTAACAAATGTTCCTGGGAACATGGGAACCCCGGGGGTCTTTCAACTGGTTCTCAGATTTTTTTCATTTGTTCTTTATTTCTCCTTAATGTGAGTGTGGACTCCTGTTTCCCTTTTACACCATGGGACATGTCTGGAAAATACCATCTTGAAAACCAATAAGACATCTTCAGCTATGCCATTCTTGTAGAAAATGATCAACTCCTTTGAATTCTAAATTAATACTAATGGATTTAAAGAGAAAGCACTCCAAGGTTCAAAAGCCAGCACACAGCAGACTTAAAATTTTACTCAGGAGCTTCCTTTAAATTACATTCCTGGGAAGGTCTGCAACCCTTGGTCATCAGTTGACTCCAAGTTCCAAAAAGGAAAAGGAGCTTCAATCTAATGCACTCAATTGCTTTCTGTCTCCTTTTCCTTCTTAAATTAATATGGCCAATGTTTTTGGTTTTCTTGACTCAAACACAAGGTGAGCCCCTGACCAGGGCTGTGGTGTCCTTTTATTTTGCTCTACATTAACAGCTGACATCCTAGGCCTGTCTTTAGCCTCACTGAAGGTCACTGACATCATCTTTGTATCCAGACTCACAATATAAACATGCTACTACTAACAAGTATCAATCATCTAAGGGAAGACTATGATGTTGGGGCTAGTGATGCCTAGTGCCAGTCAGAGACATGGACAAGCAAATTTAAATGATTTTACATTCCAGAATGTGAAGTCTTAGTCAATTAAACATATCAGTTCTTCCCAGGGCACCTAGGTGGCTCAGTTGGTTAAGTGTCCAACTCACGATTTCGGCTCAGATCATGATCTCAGGGTAGTGAGATCGAGTCCCACATCGGGCTCCATGCTGGGCATGAAGCCTGCTTGGGATTCTCCCTCTCCCTACTCTCCCCACCCCATTTGCATGTTCCCTCCCTCTCTCTCTCAAAAAAAAAAAAAAACACACAACAACAACAACAGTTCTTCCCAACTGTAATTTGTAGGTTTGATGCCATTTAAGTACTGATGCAATTTTTGAGGGAGGACAGGAGAGAGATGAGAACGAGTAATGAAGATAGTAAAATATATTATGGAGCTCCAATTGCAAGATCTTGGTACTTACACAAGAATAGCTGGATTTTAGGAAAAAAGAAAATTGTAGCCCCAAAATAGATACCACTTCTCATGAGAATTTAATGTATAAGATCATTACAAACTAATCAGGAAGGTAAGAATCATTTTTATTCAATATTAAAACAATTGGTTAATAACTGGAAGTAAAATGAATTTGTATTCCAGATGACTTAAAAGCCACAGAAACACACAAATAATTTGTACTTTAATATTAATCAAACCACCGAAGGGAGAACGAGTTTGGACACTGGAAGCATTAAAGGAGGTCACAGGTGTAAGATCCCGAGCTTTCAGGCATCAGTACAGGATGGGAAAATGGAGGATGGACTGACTTCGGGTGTTGGCACCCCACAGGGACAGTGTTGGTGCCACATGGTAGGTAGGTAGGGGACACAACTGATACATGCCAAGCTCAGTAGCTACCATAAGAGTTCTTGCCTATATGAATTCCATGTGGACTGAGCAGCCCTCCTCCATCTCCGACCCTCCAAGGGGAATGGGACACACAGCACTTCCACCCATAGTCCAGCGGCTCCAGGCAACCCAAAAGGGTCTTGGGTTGGACCCTCCCAAAAGCAGAGCTTGGGGTGAGGATTTGAGTTGAGTTGGGAGGTGATCCCGGGAAGTGCTGGAGGAGGGTGAAGCAATGAGGATCTACAGCAGCATGGGCGAGCTGGTCGCTGCTATGGACAACCTGGGCTTAGCTCAGAGAGGAACCTTCTTGGAGAATGGGTAAAACATGCCCAAGGGTTGTCTCACCAGAGGGACAAGGTAACTATGATATTTATCCACCCATTCCCCTCCATGAGGGGTTGAGGGCGGCTTCCAGGGGCATTAACTCCCCAGCACTCCTGGCTTTCTTCAAGAATGGCCGAGCCATTCCCCTACAGCCAGAAAAAGCCCTCAAATAGGGTTGCAGTGGACTGCAGGGGAACCATAAGAACAGGAGGTAAGGCCAGGGCTGATAGTTAGCTTCTGCTAAAGAAGGGGAGCACATGGACATTAGGGGAGCACAAACTGTCTGCCACAGACGGAGAGACCCAAGGATTCTGGTTACACCGATCTAAAATCAACACAGCATCTGAACTAGATTGAACAACCAGCTCCACCCAACACATTCCCCGAAGAGACATTCCAAAAACCAGGCCACTGTGGCCAAGACAGCTACTCTTCTGAACAGCCCTGAGGCCTAACGGTGGCTCTCAAATGTGCCCTGGACTAGTTCATGGGTGTGGAACCAGCCCTTAGGAGCAATGCTCCACTTGTCTGGGGGGATTCCAAGATGAAAAGACACAGTGCCTGTCCTCCCATAGCGTGCGGTCTCTGGGGGTGACCGGTCAGCACTTGCTTACTGACCATTTGTCCCAAGTTCCAAAGAGATGCGGTTGGGCTGTGGGTCCCCTGGAGGACGTCAGAAGCTCGGCCTCGAAGGTGATGGCTGTGCCGAGGCCAAGAGATGAGTAGCAGTTGGTGGTGAGTGGGAGCACGCAGAATGGAAGCCGTTTCTGGCGGCTTGCTCCTGGGGTGGCCATCGGGGTAGGTTAGGTTAATAATTCATGCAAACAGGAAACACCAGGTTACACTTTAAATTATTTCGTGCTGATAACTTTAATTAATACAAGATCTCACTCTGGCCACCACAGAGATGTGCTTTCAGCTTGCAACATTTTATTTGTGTGTCTGTCCGGGTGCCCTCAAGTTCTCTGCCCTCAGCTTCCCCAGAGGGCAGAGTGTCCAGATTCCTTGTTACGTAATTACCTGGAGATCATTGAACCTGTGCCATGGCTGTTCTCTCCTCGGAGAATTTTGAGTATCTCTGTCCAAAAACACCAGACTTGGTGCTCTTCAACACTGAAGGCAGATAACGAATCTCACTTTATACGGTATGACAGCTTCTCTCTCAGAATCATCCATGATTTTCTCAAATATTTTTCACTTTCTCGAAACATGGAGAAGACACAAAGTATGTGCCTAATTAGGCCACAGAGAACCTGCTCCGGTGGGTCCAGAGCAGCAGGCACAACACACAGGCTAACAAAGCCAATCATATCATCCAAATGAGCAATGAAAAGTCCTGGAGAGGAAAACACAGACACTGCAAGACGCTGCAGTTCCTCAGAAATCAGTTTGGGAAACCTCAAGTCAGTCAGGAAAGACGGGATGACGAATGTGGGTAGCCCAGCTCTGGCCTGGAGCTCTTCTGTGCTTCCCGTGGACTTGGGTGGGCCTCCCTGGTCAGTGGCACCGTCAGCCACTCCAACCCCATGGCGATGGGCCATCTCTGACTCCTCATCCCTCCCCTTACCTCCCACAGCCAATCTCTGAGTCCTACGGATTCCACCTCCCAAATCTCTCTCAAATCTGGCACCTCCTCTCCGTGCCCTTAACTACTTACTGCCTCGGTGCCTACCCTCGGCACATGGGACCTGAACCCCCTGTCTCTGGCCTTCCTCCCTATCCCACGCCTGGGCAAGCGATGTCTCTGAGCCATACAGCTGGTCACCTGTCTTCTTCATGAAACACTCCAGGGGTTTTTCCACCTGCTTCTCAAATTCCCGAGGATCCTCAGCACGTTCTAGAGGATTTGCAAGTTCTCTCAAATTATGTTTGTTTACCTGGGTGCGTCCATTTCCATGATAATCTTTTTAAAGACGATCCATAGAAAATCAACAGAAACATATTCTGGATCATGTGACAACCATGCGATGGCCAAGTGCTGCCACATCGTTTCACGGAGTATATTCATGCATTTATGATACACTTGGCGACCAGAAATATTTTAACTGGCATGGGCCAATAAAGTAACAAATCAGACTTAACATAGAGAACTAATGAGAAGTGAGCCATCAGGCAACCCAGGTGACACGCACATAGCACACCAAATTCGCAAGACCTGAACAGTTGTTTTTAGAATCAGAAACAGTGATTTCATTGTAGTGAAAATAACTTCATCCATCACACTAAATTCATCCAGGTAATTTAAATTTCTTGACTTGTAGCCATGTTGATATTTTACATATATATTTGTTTTGGTTTTATAGTCATAGGCAAGCCCCAAGCATAGAGCATAGACCTATTTCATGCTACTACATCTCTGAACGCATTATAATAAAAATAATTTAAGCCGCCACTAGGAATCTACAACATTTTGTTTCTTTTAAAAGCATTCACATGTTACTCCCATTTGAGCAGCTCTGCCTTTCAGGATGAGGCTTAAGGTCCATAACAAGGCCTATGTGGGAGAGACAGTGGTGTTCTTTGAACTTTCCATCCACACACGCCACCCCCCACCCTTTCCCAGCCCCCTCACAGTGAGGTCTGACCAACGGGCTGTGGTCACAAGCAGCAAGGCATCAGTTCCAGAGCGAAGCACAGAGGAGTCAAAGAGCAATTCTCCCATGATCTCCTACACTGGTGACTACAGACGCCACATTTTTCCAAATGGTGTGTCTGCAAGGTGGTCAAAGCTCTGCCAGCTTGGCCCTCTGCTGGCCTGGAGGGACACAGAGTGTGAGTGACGGGTAACCTTGGTTGGGTTCAGCTATGAGGATGGCTTAGTTGATTTGTTACTGCAGCAGAGCTGAGCCCATTCTGACTAACACATTCTCGGGAATGGAGCTCAGTCGCCCTGCTTAAGCCCTTCTCATCGTTCTCATGCTCCAAACAGCTTAGTTCATTGACCTGAACATACCAAGTTGTCTCATGACATCCTACCTTTGCATATGCTGTTCCTTAATCCTAGAATGCCAGCCCCCTTACTGTTCTGCTCTCCTCCCCCAGCCCACCACTGTGATACATCCTTCAAAACCCAGGTCAGATATAACTACCAGCGGGAAGTCTTCCTCCTTCTTCCTCCCATCTGATCCCCATCACCATTACCCATAGACTGTACAGAATGCTTGTCTTACCATGTAAAAATCACACGTTCACATGCCTGTCCCCACCCTACCCCCAACCACACTGTGACAAGGTCAGCGGCTTCCTCATCTAGACCAGCATGCGGGGATAGTAGGCACCATTTGGCCATTTGTCCAGGAAGAGCTTCCTCCAGAGGGCTGGTCTCAGGCACTTGAGGGAAGTTAGATCCATCACCCCTGCAGGGAACAAGTCTGACCTGTCTCTTCCCCAGCAACAGACCAGATCTGCTCAGGAGGCCCAACCCTCCCCCATTACCTCCTCAAGCACAGTGCTCCTCAGTCCTAAGAGGGGCCTAGGGCCTAGTACTCGAAGTGTGGTCTCCAAACAAGTAACACTTACAGAACTTAGGGGCTGGTGAGAAAAACAGAATCTCAGGGCCCACCCTAACCTTCTGGATCAGAATCTGCATTTTAGCAAGATCCCTAGATGAGTCATATGCCTAAGAATATTTGAGAAGCACTGGCCCAAGGCACCCAAATAGAATCTCTTCAGCCTAAAAAGTAACTTTAATATAATACTTTCCATTTGCAATAATATCTGTTAAGCACCTTACATCACTAAATCCCCAGAATAATTTGATCATGCCCATTTTAGCAATGAGGTAACGGAGGCTCAGAGTAGTTGCGTACCCTGCTGAGGACCACACAGCTTTGGAGTGATTTGGTGGCAGTCCCGATGAACTCAAGAGCTCTAACCCCCATAACTACACACTACAAGGCACCCTGCCATTTGCCAAGTTCTGTAAATGCTTAGCCTTCCAGACCAACCCAAGCATCTCTGAAGACCTTCCTGTCCCCTCGTACAACCACTGAACTGATTCTCTCTATCCCATCACTTACTGCCTACACCACAAAACCTCCATACACACCACCGTCCCTGAAAGACTGCCCGTTGTCCCTGGGTACTGATTTTATGGACTTGCTCAGTAATTGTCTGATGGGTCAATGAAAATATTTCCCCTTTGATCATCAAACAACCTCTGAGGTCGGCTCGACAACTATTATTAAATAAAGAAAGTTGAAGCCACTGACATTCCCAGGGACGTTTAGTGACTGGTCTCCAGGTCACCAGGAAGCCGCAGCATCTGGGGATGGAACTCCACTCCCTGATCGCCAGTACGAATGTCTTCTACCCCACTTTTTCACTCTCCCTGCATTTCCCTCTACTGACCTACATTACCAGGCAGTTAACAAAACATCCTTTCCAAAGAACTGCCCCACATATGCATCTTCAAAAGGGGCTCTGCTTCACCACCAGAAGGGCCAAATTTAGACTTTAGCGGGAGGCCACCAAAGGAAAAGGTGGGGAAACCGTGGGTACCACAGACAATGAACCTAGCGCTGAAGTTTGACGGTCCGGCATTTCTCTCTCCAAGCTTTGCCCACAGCCTGGCCACCATAAACTAAGACTTCATCTCTGTTATTCTGAGGGCTTCGTGGGGTTCTCATGTGGAGACTCTCCCTTCCCACACTTTTTTAGCTCACCATCAAAGAACACAACTCAAAGACCTTTTTAACCTAAATGAAGTGAGTTACAGAGCATCTTTCAGCCATCGTTTTCTCTTCTCCTTTCTTCTCCAGTGAAGCATTCTATCCACCCCCAAAGCAATTCAAATATTAAGTTGAAATGCTTTTCCGAAGTTGGGCTGCCAGGCAACCCCAACACGCCTTTCCTTTTTTATTTCCCGCAGCCCTTGCTTCTTGCTCCCTTGCCCCGTAAGGAAAAGCCCAGTACTTGGCAACCTCTTCCTCTAGATGCCTTATTGGTTGTGATGGTGATTGTCAGCTCAGCACCAGCCCACCAGACCACCTCTCCAGGCAGTAACCCAGACTGACCTCACAGTGCCTAACACAGTCACTGAAGCACAGGACCATCTAATGCCAAGACGCTTCGTAAAACCCAGAGATGGCAGGAGGACCAGCTTCCATTTGACCACTGTCGTCTTAGACAAAACACGGAGTAAAGGAAGGAAATGGAATCCACGGGGAGGAGTGAGGTGAAGAGATGACTAACACTGGAGATGAATAACAACTGAGTTCCCTCCACAACCTCTCCTCACCCCCCCACCCCCAACTCCCAGCAGGCGGATCCTCGAGAAGGTGTCCCCAGCCGCCTCTGCCCAGCCCTGGCGCAGTCTTCTCTCCACCTCCCAACACCTCGCCCCCAGAGCCAGACGTAGAAGGCAGTGTAAATGCGGTCTTAGATTTGAAATTAAGTGATGGGAGATTTCACGAACTCATTTTTTTTTCCTGTTAATTCCCAAAAGCTTTGCGGGTGGTCTTCATCCTGATGGTCTTTAGTTCTTCTGTGTGTTTCCTTACCTAGTTCTAAGGAATTTCCTTTCTTTTAGCTCGGGCTCAAATCCCAGCTCTACCACTACCAACACATATGACCTCGGTCGGGCAAGTCAAGGGTTCTGAGAAAAGAGGGTAATTCCACCTTCCTTACAGGTTGCGAAAAGGATGGAGGGTGGTCAACTACAGCAAAGCACTTGGCACACTGAGATGCTCAATAAACGTCAGGTGCCTGTGGGGCGCCTGCACTCTTCCACAGCCCCACCGCACCTCGAAGGACACCCACGCGTTTCCCGGGAAGGCCCCTCTAGCTGGCAACGGAGAGGAAACCAGTTGCGGACAGCATTATGCCCCTATCCCTGAGCAAGCGAGTTCCAGCGGGTGTAGACGCGCGCGCGCGCGCGCACACACACACACACACACACACACA
>NW_024424453.1:52122547-52229783 GCF_017311325.1 Ursus maritimus | reverse complement strand
CACACACACACACACACACACACACATACACACACACACACACACACACACACACACAGCGCTTGGGGCACCCCCGCGGGGCTGGCACGGCGGCCCCACCCCGCACGGAGCGGGGTCTCTGCATCCCCGACCAGCTGGGGCCCGGGCGCGCGGCACTTACCCGGGGCGGGCGGCGCAGGCCGGGCCGGGGGCGGCGGCGGGTGCGGAGTGGGCGCGGCGGCGGGCATGGCGGGGTGGCGGGCTCCGGTGCCCGGGGCGCGGCGGTGGCAGCGCGGGCTCGCTGCTCGACGGCCGAGCTGGAGCGGGGAGGCGGGGCGCGACCGAGTAGCCACCCGCCCGCGCCCGCCTTCTCTCCGCTCCCTCCCGCCGCCCGCCCCGCGCCGCGCCCTGCGACAGCCACCGGGAACGTCTCCGGGGGCGCCGGGCTTAGCAACCGCGCGGCGCCGCAGCCTCGCTCGCCGAGCTGGCCCAGCGTGCGCGCAGCTCTGGGCCCTGGAGGCGGGGCGGGGCGGGGCGGGAGGGGAACCGGCGCCCACACCCCTACTCCGCCAGCTAGTGCCGAGAGGTGGCCCTCGGGGACCCCTGGGCGGTCCCGCCCTCCCCTCCCCGCCCGGTCCAGCTTCCCGCACTCTTTCCCCGCCCTGCGCGCCCTGGAGCCAAGCGGGATCCGGCTTTGAACGTGAGCCTCGCCCACGTTCTCTGTAGGTGGCAAACCAAAGACAGCCTCTGGAACCCCACAGCCCTTGCTCCTCCTGGCAGTTCCGAGTCCACACTTCCCGCACCACTTCCTCCATCCCACCCCATTCCCACTACTCTAGCACGCTGAGCCCAGGTCCCGCAGCCACCTACATACTGTGGCCCCCTAGATTCAGAGACCTGCTCACACTCTGACCACACCCACACCCGTGGCGTCTAAGACATGGGCTACAAAACAGCCCTCAGCCTCCTGTCTTCCTGGTACCATCTAAAGGCTGCTCAGTGCCCCCTTGCATTGTCGTACCCCTTCCAAGTACCATCCGCCCAACTCTCATATTTGCAAATATCTGCGGTCATGGTCCCAGGCCCAGGGGACCCATATCCTCAAGCACGGGCTCCCAGGCCCCTCCTGGGAGAGATGGTGAATGCAGGGGACAACCATACACACACCTCTCTAAGTGGCCACTGACAAGATTACAGAAGTGGTCTTGATTTTGCCTTGATCCATCAGGTCGAAGAGCAGCCTTGCCCAATGTTGATGTTGTGTGAAATTGTTGGGGTTCAACAAAACACCCAGGCTGAGCTGAGAGTACCATGCCGGGTCCCAGATGTCAGCATTTGTCTTTCTTTCTCACACAGAACAAGTCTAAAAGAAAGCTGTTTCTGCCTCTCAAGGATGAGTTTAGGACCAAATATCGTTCCAGGCTTCTAAATGCCCACCTTCAACAGATTGCCTTTTCTCCTCAGACTCAGGCTGTTGCCTCAGGGTCACAGAAGGGCTGTGACAACCTCATGAAGCCATTGTGTGAAAAAGAAACTTCTGCTTCTAGCTGGCATGATGACCAGGCGACCCAAAGTGATCATAGTCAGCAATCCAGTTCACCAACAGTGACCAAAATGACAAGTAACCTGCCTCCAAGTCACTCACCCTCTAGTGAGAGGACACAGTTAATGAAATAAGCAAGTATGGTTATATGTGATATGGAGAAAAAGGAAGGAAGGAAAGGGGTACGTGGTTATTTTAAGTTGGGTAGTCAGGAAAGGCCTCACTGACAAGGTGACATTTAAGCAAAAGCCTGAAGGAAGAGCCTATTTGGAATTTTTTCTTGGAGGTAAGTGCCCTTCAGCTACTTAAATACTTTCTTTTTAGAAGCCTTTAACAGCCACTCCTCCTAGCCCCATCATTTATATTTTAGGAGTAAATAAAACTGAAACTGAGTTTGAGAAAAACATTTAACTTGTGGAAGAGAACTCAGATGACTTATATTTTCCTTCTTGCAAAAGCAACAGTCCAGCAGTGTTTAATTACTGGTTAGATAATCATATATATGTTAATTAGATATACAAAGAACACCTTCCTGAAGTCATCAGATTACCTCGCAACAGTGAGAGGTAAATATGATGCATCTTGTTGAACGCTGTGGAAGACATCACTAGTTGCCTAAATGCTTCTTCCCTCTTTCTGACCTAGAAACAGACCCCAGTGTTTAGTTGAGCACCCTGCAGCCTGGAATAAAGAATACATTTCCTGGGCTCCGTTGCAATCAGGAATAGTCACGTGGAAATTTTCTAGCTGATGAAATAGAATAAGATGGGTTGTGTGGGAGTTTCAAATAGGCTCCTTAAAGACGGATGTAGTTAACAGGTATGTTCCTTTGTCCCTCTCAACCTCCTTCTTTTGTCCAGGATTTCACACATAATGTCTGTGGTTGGTTCAATTATTATTTTCAACTCTTCACCCCATCCCTTAATAGAATTAGACAACCCACCCTTTATGGTACATGGACTGTACTTCCCAAACTTCGATTTTAGACTTGACCATTTTCCTGACTTTGGCCCATGAGATGTTATCAGACATAATAGGAATAGAGGCTTGGAATGTACTCCTGTGATTTGCTTTAACCCTTGTATGTCCTGCCAACAACCCCAGTAGTTGCTGGTCCAAGCAATATGTCAAGAAACATGTAGCAGACCTAAACTTGGACCTGCTACTGAATCCAGCCAATCTGCAGACTAAAGCAGGGCTACCCCACCAGACTTGCAGACCTAGGAGTGAGACAAAAAAATGCCCATTATTGTAAGCTACTGAGTTTGGGGCTGGTTTGTTTCTCAACATTATGGCAAAAGCTAGCAAACGTGATGGTTGATGATGGCTGGAGCTTCAGCAGCCATATTGGGTCATGTGGTCAGTCACCTTGAAGATGGAAGCCAAGCCCTAAGAATTGCAGAGCAGAAGAAATAGAACCCTGAGTCTCTTACAACATCATGCAGCTACCATATGGTGGTATGTATCAACTATCGACTTTGGACTTTCCTTTTAAGAGAGATTGAATCCTCTTATGTTTAAGTTACCATAGTTAGAGTCCATTGTTATTAGCTCCTAAATGATGATTTGTATCATTTCATTCAAAAAGGAAATCACTTTATTTTTATATTAAGAGAAACATTGATCACATGCATTTGTAATCATTTATGTCAAATAGAAGACAGAAAAGAACCATCATGCTTAGAGTGAACCACTTAACTAGCAACTCACTGAGCATAGCTGAAGAGAATGGAATAATACTGTTGGTCTAGTCGAGGCGTCAGAGCTATTCTGGTTGCAAGTGATCAAAATTCACTTAGGTAGCTCAAGGTGGCAGGGATCACAGGATAGTTGAAGGATATCTGAAGAAATCTCACAAACATCCAAAAGCAGATTGGCTACCACTTCGTGACCCGACTCTCAAATGTCCCCTGCAATTGATGCATCTGAGACTCCAGTTTCTCCAGTAGGGAATATACTCAGCCCAACTTATTTATTCTGACCAGGCCACTTATATCACTGGCAAGCCATTGGATCAGCTGCTTTTGGGTAGGTGTCCATCCCTAGTCCAAATAGCCATGGCTCTGTGGGAAAGCACAGAGCACTTCCTCTGTAAAGGAAGTGGATTAGAAGAAAAGGCTGGGGAGTGGGGCAATGAGAATGTCTCAGAGGCTGTGCCTAGGATATTCTAAGCCTAGAGGGGAAATTGCTAATGGCAAGGAAATTGACTGACATATCCAGGACACCAGGTAGGCTTTGTTGAAGAAAGAGCTAGAAAATTTCCAGGACGTCAAGCCCAGCTGGAATACCACTGCCAGAGAAACTTGCAGGAAAGACCTAGATAAAGGGATAATGAAGCCTCTAAGAGAAATTGCTCTACTTCCCAGCATTGCCCAGGATGACTCCAGATTGAGATCGAGGAAAAGAAGAAAAATTCAGCATCTTAACACAGACCACTCTTCAAACAAATCTGCAATGTGCCTTCCCCAGTGACACTTTACATGTCTCCCTACCATACAAATAGGGCGTTTCTCGGCAACCCCCCAACCCCAGCTGTCACCATGTCTCTCCTTCCCTCCCCAGGTCAACCTCCTGAGAGATTACTGCACATTCCCCATCTCCACTCCCTCCCTTCTGCCCAGCTCCTCAGACCTGCTGGGATGAGACTTGTTTCCTATCTTTCTGCATTGCTGCTTTAACTGCACTGCTAACGATCTTATCTGCCAGACTCAGTGAGCACAATACAGTCCTTGCTTTAGTTCATCACACTGCAGCATGTGATCAGTCTTGAAATTCTCTCTTCACCTGGCTTCTATGGTACCAAGTCGCTTTTCATTCTACCGCACCTTCTCAAAGCAAACATTTTTACTGCTTTGTGGGTGTCTCTTCCTCTGTTCAGGTCTTAAGTTGCTCTCTCTTAGGGCTTTGCTCTTGGCTTTAGTAGACTCACTGACCTGGCTGACCTTCTCCAATGCCTTAGTGACAACTTCAGACCAATTTAATCTCCCCTCTCCCAAGATCAGCTCAGTGGCCTACTAGATAGCTCCTCAGAGGCGTCTCTTAGACAGCTCTCACAGCACATCCAAAACAAAACATATCATCCTTTCCCCCAGATCTGTTCCTCCTACTGGATTCTTCGTCTCATTTAATTCAGTTGTCCAAGCCATAAACCCAGGAATGAATGTCAACTCTACATCCAGTCACTAAACCCTCTCTTGTCCCCTACTCCTCCTCCCTTCCAACCTGCCATCGCCTTGTTCACACTCTGATTACATCCCATCCAGGCCAGCCCAAGTATCTCCTCCCTTGCTCTGCTACATCTTTTCCACTTACTCCCAGATCATCAGCCTTACTGGACTCAAAGAAATCTTTCTCAATATTGTTGTATATGTTACATGATTTCTCCACTAAAAATCTGCCAATGAAAATAATAAAAATCTGTCCTGAGAGTTAAATTCTAAATCTCTTAGAATGGTCTTCAAGGCTCTTCAACCTCTGATCTTGTCTACATATCAACCCTCATCTCCTGCCATACCCCCATGGACACTCTGGGCTCCAGCTAGCGCACATTCCTTGCTTTGTCTTGACTGCCATGTTTTCCCATAGACTGCTCCATCTGCCCCTGATCAACCTTTACTCCAGCATCACCTCCCCCCAGTAAGTAAACTGCCGAGCCATGATTCAAGCCCTAACTAGTCCGCACTCACTACCAGCAGAAAGATAAGAAAGCAGGATGTTTGAAGTGACCGCAGTATGGCCAATCTGATCTCTCCCTAGTGCTGACAACTGACCCAGTCACTGGCACATTCCATTCAGCCAGTGATTCTTATCTCCCTGAAGTCAGCCCAAATGCCTCAGTCTGGCTTGAAAGACTCGTCAGGTTTGGCCTGAGTCAACACCTGTGAAAGGTTTTAAAAGGGAAGAAGTCAAAACTACTGCCTAAGATAAAATAAAGGGTTTCCTGTGGAGGTCCTTCATGCATGTAATCTCTCTTCTCACTCTAGTTCAGATAACTTTGTGTCAGCTGTGTGTAGACATGATTGAAGGAATGTATCTAAAATGTTACCACTTTTTCTGGATACAACCTCCTGCTAAAATTGCCATTTGGGCCCTCTTGATGCCCAAGAATAAGGCACTCGGTGCTGTAAAAGTAAGATCCAGATCATTGTTTCTGTACTCTAGCAATAAAATCAAACCCATTTGCAAAACTACTAATCAATTTTCAAATGTGGAATAGTAAATTGAAAGCATTCTCAACTCCTTATAGTAGATAGAGCAGTAGATTCTGGGCTAGAGTTCAAGTATCATAGGATACTATGTTACTTTGGAAACAAGCAGCTTTTCTCAAAACACTGGGCCTATCAGTAGATATAATCGCTAGAAAACTGAACTGGGCTTAAGTCTGAGAAAGCTAGACTGTTATATAAAAATATGTATAATCTCTACTGAATTACCACATTTGCCGTCAAAATGAGAAAAGATAATAAGTAAATGATATCCAGTCCTAAAATTCAGAATAAGACATGTAGGCACACAAAATTAAAAACGTACATAGGCCTATGCACATTTGCAAAATGTATACGTACGTATGGTTGATGCCTATATATTGGACACAGTGAAACCGAGAACCCTATAAAGGAATTCTTAAATTATGGGCTCAAATCCTCTTATATAAAATTTTAAAATAAATTTATCAGTGACTAGGTTGGCCTTAGATGAATTTTTCCCGTTCATCTAGATGTCAAATAGAAAGGACAGGTTACCTCAGATATGGGTGTTATCCTCAAAGATAAACAGAGAGAAAGTGGACAGACCTTTCTTGATTCTTTTTTTTTTAAGATTGTATTAATTTATTTGAGAGAGGTAGAGAGAGCACTAGCAGGTGAGGGGCAGAGGAAGAACCAGACTCCCCACTGAGCAGGGAACCTGACAGGGGCTCAATCCCAGGACCCAGGAATCATGACCTGAGCCAAAGGCAGACACTTAGCTGACTGAGCCACCCAAGCGCCCCTCCTGGTCCTTATATTTAGCTGAAGGGTTGCTGCTCTAAGGCAGGGATTTGCATATACCATACGGAACTCACCACCAAATATGGCCTATTGCCAGTGTGTGTAAATAAAGTTTTATTGGAATACAGCCATCCTGTTCCTTTACATATTGTCTATGTTGCTTTTGAAAAGTTGTGACAGAGACTGTGTATTCCACAGTGCCAAAAACACTTATTACCTCTTCTTTACAGAAAAAGTATACAGACCCCTGCTGTATTGTCACAACATTACTGTGGTCTGTCTTTGGATGGAATGGAGAAGAGCAAGCCACCAAAGTGTACTTATTTGTTGTATGTATAATTGCTATGAAAACTTTTTTTCTGGAAAAAAAATTAAAGCTCCTCATTCTCAGGTTCAAGACAGTCATTCTGATTTAATCTAATCCTTCCAGTGTCCAGCCACTCGGTAGATTTACCTCCTGTCTGAGCATTCTCAAAATCCCCACCAAGGAAAGAAGTCCAATGCAAGAGGGAAGACAAGCATTTCTGAACTATCAGGAGCTTCCATGATGGGACACCTCTTGCAAACCTCGTAACTCTGTGAGATAGGATCATCTTACCATTTTTCTGAGGCTGTCCCGTTTTTAAACACTTAGCAACGCTGAGAATTGGGAAGCTTAAGAAACTTACCCAGAGTCACACAGCAGCCTCATCAGTTGCAGAGGTAAAATCGGAATCCTGGTCTGTCTGACTCCAGAGTCCATGCTCCTTCCACCATGTCTTGCTGCCTGATGAATTTATCCACTTATTCATCCAGTAAATAATTACCAGGCACTATGTTCAGTCACTATGTCACTGTGCCTGGCGATGAGGACGCAAAGATCCTCAAAAACATTGAAGAGTGATTGATCCCACAATAAGAGATATTCCAGGTAAGATTGCTGTGACCCCCCCACCTCAGAATCCCCCTCAATCCACAATCTAAATTTAAAAAATTAAGAGTAAGAATATACTTGTGACAGTTCCATGATTTTATTTTTCTAAAAGATGTAGTGTTGAATAATTAGGTTGTAACCCTGAAGTCTATCCATTATGTATTGAGCGTTGGCATAATGTCAGAGAAGGAGCTCATGAAATCTGAAGCAATTTCTCAAGACAATTCAGTTTTTCTTATATCTAGTTTACATTTGAATTTCTATTAACCACCACCTCAGACATAATTTCGTTGTCCTGTTGGCATGGAACCCACCAGACTGTGATAAGTCAGACACAATCACTGTGCTGTGCTTTCTAACTTGGGTGTCATTATTCTTTCAGTATGGTCTTGGGCAATCTTTCTTGTCTGGAGCTTAAAATATTGGAAGTTTCTTCTATAATCTTGATAGAGCATCCTATATTTCCAATGGCAGTTCTGGGTACTTAAGATAATTATATTTATTTCTTTCCACTGACTCTTCCTAGCTGTATGAAGCCTTTTATAGAAGCTTAAAAGTGGTAAAGAAAATAGTATTGTAAACATTGCCACTCTAAATAATGTTTTTTTAAGTAATGTTTATAATGTAAATAGTGAAGACTCCAGTAGAAGTTTCAAATATGATGTCTGTGCTGTGACAAGTGGTTGATGCTAGGGACTGGCATGTGATTTCACACACACACGTGGGGTTTTTTGCTATTTAGTTGAAAAGCAAGTAGGAGGTTCAACAGTGAAGACATAAAATCTGACTATCACTGGATCATCAATCTACGGAACCATAATGCTCAGAAGCAATCTATCTTGAACCCCTGTTGAAAAAATGGCAGGAGGTCGTCTACACTTTTCAGTATTTTCAAACAAAGTAGAGTGAAAGAGCCACAGTTATAGGTTAGCCAGTTTCTCCAGACTCTCCCCAGAACATTACATGTCCCGGTGTGAAACTGACAAATTGTTCATTAATGGCTGGAAGAAAGAGCAAGGCTGCAGGTGTGTGACTCCATGCTCTACTCCTTACAGCGAAAACAGGAGTGAGTATCTTGTAAAATCAGCCACAGCAATCAAGACAGAATTATGCCTGGAGAGAAAGCAGAGAGGGATATTGGCAAAAGTCCCTTATCAAATAAGAATATGGGAAATCACATAAAATCAGTGGGATACAAGAGGAAAGGCAGTCTGCACCATGTGTGGGTGTGATAGAAGTTACTTTGGCCTGGATTTGGACAAACCACTGCAAAATGTAATGCAGCTCTTGACCCAAACATGAAGGGAAAGTCCTCAATGACTCTCACGCTCCAGGAGAAGAGATTGTTTTGGCAGCTGTGCTATAAACTGGAAAACAAGGGTTGGGGTCAGGACTGACGGAGCCACAACCACATGGGAAGCAAAAAGGAAGATTCAGGGCCAAGCCACACACAGCCTGATAACAGAGGATAGTCAGAGGTCACCAGCATGCCTGCTGGTCCTGGTATCAGTCGAAGGAGCCAGTGAAAATCATGAACATGATCAAAGAGCAGTGATTCAGTCAGTGTTTGCTTTCTCAGCACACTGTGAGAAGGAATGAGCATTAAGAACAATTCTGCTTTTCCCACAATCAAGAATGACCGCTCAAGAAGTATTACCGAGAACTACAGAGATGAGGATGAGATTGTAAAAGTGGTTTTTTTTCGTGTCATTGATAACATAAATACGACCTCTTCTATGATTCCAAATGGCAAGTGTCAGTGACATATGCAGTATCTTAGGTGGAACTTATTATCTCAAAGCTAATAAATATATCACAATTGGAAATAATCAAAGATGAGATAGAATTCCAGAGGGAGGTTGAGCTGTGGCACAGATGAGTCCATCACTGAGTAGGACATTTACCCAACATTTTCTTTTCTTTATTCATCAGAGAAAAGTGATTATCGTATTATGGAGCATGTTTAAAGGCCACATTCAAATACTGCACCAGACCATGAAGAAAAATCTTTTCTGGGCCAAGCCAAACAAGAGCAGAACTGGAATGCAGGAAGGAATCTCTTCCAAGTTCAAAACATTCACCCTCCGGGGCTTGGTGTGCAATGTCACTGTCAACAGACTTTGAGTGTAGTCTTCAGCATGCGATTTCCATGTGATAATCCAATTCCAATATCCAAACAAACTAATAGAGCTATCAAACACCTGCTGGTTTCCTGAGTGCCTGCAATTGTGATTTAGTAGAAATAAGGAGTTAGGAAAGAAAACAGTTAGAGAGAAAGTGAGCCTGACCTACTGTTCATGCTGGAGATGTAGATACCCTTGTGAGAAAAAAAAATACTCTTCTCCTAGGTGATCTGAAACTATTACTGTTCATCTTGACTTTTTATGTCATGCTTTGTCATATTTGAAAATTGTGATGATTTTTTGAACCTAAAGTTGGTAAGTTGCATGATCCAAATCCCCATGAGTGGTCTAAAGTAAAAAACAGAGTAAGTTCCCAAATAAGCATGTTAAAAATAAAACTACAACCCCAATACAGCTATGTTTGCAGTATGAAAGCTGGGCAGTCACGGCTGGGTCTGGATATCCATTGTCTTTTGTAGTCCTTGAATTTGTCTTTACAGTTGCATAGAACCTTCCTGGTTTAAAATTTCAAGAATGCTGCAAGTCTTCCATGAATCTTCAGACCATCCCACTTGCAGTGAGAGTGGGTGGAGAACATGAGACCCAGGGAAATGAAACAGACTTTTCTGTGTCACTGAAAAGAGTAAGGATGAAAAAAAAATGTCCTAACTTTGTGTCGGTTCACTTTTAATAATATCATTTCTTGCAGCATTTAGCACCAAGAAAATTGGACAAAGCCCCCTCACATTATCCCTAAGTTTCAGAGAAGGTAGAATAATATAGATTTTTTTAAAGCTATTTTCAGGAAAGCATTTAAAAAGCACAATTATCTAACAAAGCAAAACTGATAATTATATAATTCCACAGCACTTGGCAGCATGATACTTTCATTTAAAGGAATGGGTGGGATTTGTTTTATTCTTTCACGTCTACAGAACTTTGTGCCTTCGATCTCCAGAGATCTCTGGTGCAGAACAAGGTTATCACCAAGGAAATGTCTTGCAGAAACAGCCACTGTATTTCAGTCTTTAGGAAAACAGAAGTTGAAAAGTGCAAATGGTAATTAATGGTAATGAAAACAGACAAGATATGGTTTAAAGAATGTTTTTTTTCTGAAAAACGAAAGCAAATGACACAATTAGTGACAGAAAACTTGGTTCCCAGAAAGATAGCACCTCCTACACCTTGAACTTTAAGACGATATCACCTTGGTTCTTGGACAAAACCTCAGTTATAGCTCATCTATTATGTACTAAGTTCTGTGTTTCTAGCTTTATATGAATTGTCCTATTTACCTCTCACAACAACCTATTTGTGGAAATTGTTATTTCCTTTCCAAAAATGAATCAGACGAAGTGACTCTCTGAGACCACACAGCTAATAAGCAACAAAAACAGGATTTGAACCAAGGTCTATCTGAAACCAAAGTCTATGTTTGCTTACTATACCACACCATTGCAGGCTGGGAAATGAGTGTATTAGTTAGTTTGGCTGGGTAACAAATAACCCCAAAACTTAGTGACCTAAAATCACAATCACTTATTCAGGTCATGATTTGTGAGTTAATAGTTTAGGCTGGGTTAAGATGGGCAGTTTCTCTTGTCTTGGCTGGGCTCACTCATGCACCTGTAGCCAGCTGATAGCTTGGCTGGAGGTTATCTGGTCCAGGGCAGCCTTGGCTGGCATTCCTTATCTCTGCTCGATATGGTCTCTAGTCATACAACAGGTTAGCTCAGGCCTGTACACAAAGGAGCTGCTCAGTGTCCCAAGAAACAAGTGGAAGTGTGTGAGACCTTTTGAGACCAAGACACATCACATTCTATTGTCCACAACAAGTCTCAACACCAGCTCACATTCAAGAGAGAAAACATAGACTTCACTTCATGAATAGAGGAGCTGCAAAGCCACAATGTGCACCACCTCTGTGATTTTGTTCCCAGAAATACACAGCCTTTCTCTAACCATGAGAAAGCATCAGAGGAACACAAATTGAAGAATATTCTTCAAAATACCTGACCGATGCTCTTCAGAAGTGTCCAGGTCATGTAAGATAAGGAAAGACTGAGGAACCATTATAGTCCGGCAGAGCAAATCAAGGAGACATGACAACTAAAAGCGACATAGGTTTGTGAATTGGATCCTGAAACAGAAGAAGAACTTTGGTGGAAAACCGGTGAAATCCAAATAAACTTATAGTTCCATTAAAAAGTAAAGTGTGCTGTTTGGATGATAAGTTATAAAGGTACTCTACTCATTCCTGACCTTAAAGAGAATGCTTTCCTTATTGTATCATTAACTATGATATTTTCTGTAGTTTTAACTGATGGCATTTATTAGGTTAAAGAAATTCCTGTCTATTCCTAGTTTACTAAGAGCTTTTCATAATAAAAGTATGTTGAATTTTAGTAATTTTTTTCTGTGTCTACTAGAACAATCGTATGGTTTTTATTATTTCATATGTTAATTTACATAATTTCCTAGAATTATGACAATCCTTTTTTAAGACAATTTTGTATTCTTAGAGTAACCCAACTAAATAATAATATATTGATTTTTTTTCATACATTGCAGAATTTGGTTTGATAATATTTTCTTTAGGATGTTTGCATTGATATTTATGAATAAGGTTGATCTATAATTTATCTTCCCTCCTTCTTTCCTTGTAAGAGTTTTTTAGTAAGGTTGTGCTAGACTGCCTCTTAAAATGAACAGAAGTATTCCATTTTCTTATGTTGTCTATAGCAGTAAATATAAAATTGGAGCTAGCTGTTATTTCTATATTTCATAAAATTTGCCTGTAAAGTCAGACAGGTCTAGTATTTTCTTTGTAGAAAGATTTTGAATGCCTGATTCAAGTCATCATATGGCTATCGGACTATGTAAATTCTTTGCTCCTTAGGGAATTGGTTTTCCTAAGTTGTGTTTATCTAAAAATTCCCCCATTAGTCTAATTTTTAAAATCTATTGGTATAAATTAATTCTTAACACCCTCTCAATTTCTTTTTTTTAATTAATTAATTTATTTTAGAGAGAGAGAGAGAGCACAAGTCATGGGGAGGGGCAGTGGGAGAGGGAGAGAGAATCTTAAGCAGACTCCACACTGGGCATGGAGTTCAACATGGAGCTTGACCCCATGACCCTAAGATCACAACCTGAGCCAAAACCAAGACTCAGGCACTCAACCGACTGGCCACCCAGACATCCCACACCCTCAATTTTTGTGTAATCTCTGCAGCACTGTCATTATGTTATTCTTTTGAATATTATTTATTTGAGCCCTCCCTCTTTTTGCATATTTTATTCATTAAAAAGAGAATTTGAGCTTGATCAAAATCTGTTATATGCTTGTTTCATATTTCATTAATTTTTGCACTTACCTTTTTCTCTACTCCCTTTTACTTTTTTGGGTTATCCTGTCTTTCTTTTCCTGTCTTTTATTTTTTTTTTTAATTTTTTTCCAATTTTATTTATTTATTTATTTATTTTTGAGAGAGAAAGAAAGAGAAAGCATGGGGGTGGAGAGGCACAGAGGGAGAGGGAGAAACAGGTTCCCTCCTCAGGACCTCAGGATCATGACCTGAGCCAAAGGCAAATGCTTAACCACTGAGCCAGCCAGGCATCACTCTTTTCCTGTCTTTTAGAGTTAAATGCTTAGTTCATTAATTTGGAGGATTTCTTCCTAAGATAAGCATTTGAAGGATTTATAGTTTCTTCTAAGTACTACTCACAAGTTTTGATCCATTCTAAGTATTTAATAAATTCCATTATGATTTCTTTTTTGACCCAGGAGTTGTTTAAAAAATGGGAGTCTTTAGGGGTGCCTAACTGGCTCAGTTGGTAGAGCATGTAACTCTCTTTCTCCGGGTCATGAGTTCAAGCCCCACACTGGGCATAGAGCCTACTTAAAATTTTTTAAAAATGGGATCTTTGTTTTTAATTTCCAAACATATAATTTTTCTAGTTATATTTTTTATTTTTTAATAATATTTTTATTATGTTAGTCACCATACAGTACATTCCTAGTTTTTGTTGTAAAGTTTGATGATTCATTACTTGCGTATAACACCCAGTGCACCATGCAATATGTGCCCTCCTTAATACCCATCACCAGCCTATCTCATTTCCCCACCCCCCTCCCCTCTGAAGCCCTCAGTTTGTTTCCCAGAGTCCACAGAAGAGGGAATGAACCCCGAGAGTCTAGTTACATTTTTATTATCATTTTCTTTTTTTTAATTTTTTTTATTATATTATGTTAGTCACCATACAGTACATCCCTGGTTTTTGATGTAAAGTTCAATGATTCATTAGTTGCGTATAACACCCAGTGCACCATGCAATACGTGCCCTCCTTACTACCCATCACCAGCCTATCCCATTCCCCCATCCCCCTCCCCTCTGAAGCCCGCAGTTTGTTTCTCAGAGTCCATTATCATTTTCTAACTTAATTGTATATGTACATAATCCCAATCTTTTAAAAATTGCTGAGGATAGCTTTATGGACTCACATGTGGTCAACTTTTTATGTATTCAACATGTCCTTAAAAAGAATGTCCATTCATCCACTCCTGAATACAATGCCCTATACATGTCTTCTAGATTACTCTCCTTAACTGTGTTTCCAAATTTTATGTTATCTTTAGTGATTTTCTTACAGGCTTATGTACTAATTATTTAGAGTTGTATTTTTAATGTTGTGCCATGATAGTAGGTATGACAGCAATTTTCAAACATTCTTTTTTTTTTAAACAGAAGACTGTTTTCCAACTGAAATCTTACATGGTATCTTAATGTATAAGACACACAGCAGTAGAATTATCTTGGTAAAGATTCATTTAATAAGGTCAAATTTATAACATACTCATGGTAAAGTTAAAGGATGAGTACAATGAGACGGTTTTGAGAACACAAAATTTTGAAATGAAAACTTATGGAATATATTATGTAAGTTCCAGAATCCAGAAGGCAAGGTGTCCCAGTATACAGAAGGGAAGGTAACCCAGAAGTCTGTGGAGTGTTAAAAATTTGTGGGAAAATGTTCAACTGCAGTTGCTCTCAAAGCAACATAATGCAGTGAGAAAAAAAATATGTAACAACAGACAGAACTTCTTTTTGTCCATAGTACTCAATGCTGACGAACGTGGAGAGATGAACGTTCTCAATCATTGCTTTGATAGTGGTATGGTCTTCAAAATATAATTAGCTTTGAGACTCTAAAAAAATAATTGCATTCTTTTCCTCCGAAGTTTCCTTTCTAAGACTCTGTGCTGGAGAAATAATCTTAGATACAAAAAGATTAAATAAACTAATATTTACCCCATACCTACTGTGTTAGACATTTTGCTAGGGGTTTTGGACCCTGAAAAAACCATGAGTTAGATACGAAATAGATACTATTGATTCCATTTTATACAATGTCTAAGTAACTTACCTAACATCACACGCACATTCCTGTCCAGCTTGACCTAACTCTGAAGACTACAATTTTGCGTCTTTGAAATTTCTTGATATCAAGCACTTATACTCAGAAGAACCACATTTCTCATACTTCTTGGTATCCCACCTCATCTTCCTTCTCTCTTACCTAGAGTCACAATGGCTATGACAAGCTGAGTGGGAATTTGAGGTTTCAAGAGACACAACTGAAGCCCTCAGCTGGAGGATACTGATTAGATTCCAAATAAATGTCATCAGATGTAATTTTACTCTTTTCACATTTGGGAGATAGGTAGATGAAAACATCTGGATTGAAAGGAAGTTCTGAGAGAAACCAAGTGTGCAAGTGTGGGAGCTCATCATAAAATTCTCAATTCTCAATGAAAAGTCCATCTTCAAGTGCATAGAGACAGATGTCAGTATGTCATGGGAATTGGTCACAAGAAATTCACTTAATGGAAAAAATAAGTTTTGAAACATAAAAATAATTCTGCTGTTAATAGTCATCAACAACTCCCTTGAGACCTAAATCATGGAACATCCAACATGACTCAGGGACATTCTAGGGAATAGTGAATAAGACTCCCAAAGCCCTTTCTTTCTGTTCAGCCTACACGAGGCTGAGGAGGCCCATAAGGCTGGAGTGCTCTGGGTAGTCAGGTCAGGGGAAGAAGACGCTCCCCCAAAGAAAGGGACTCAAGGAAAGAATTCATAAATGGCTGCCATGCCACATCCTCCATTCCAATATGGACTTTGTGGAAAAGAGCACCAGGAGCAATGGTTGATGTCCATCATGCTGATCTGGGGACGGAGGCTAAAGATCACTTAGGTGTGCACTTGCCTCGTTGAAAGCCAGGGTCAAGGTTTGTTGTCCTGGTTAAGATCAGGCTTTATACCTTGGAAAGAAGCAGCAATTTTTGGCTTTTTTAAAAGAATAAAAAATATGAAAGAAAGTGATGGTCACTCGTGACCATAGCCTGTTTGAGCTTTTGCCAGGAATGAGGCTGCCCTCCCCTCCCTACTTTACCACACTTCTCTTACCTCTTTTCAGGTCTCTGGAAGCCCTCTCAGCCCTGCCAGCTTTGGAGGAGGCCTTCCCAGCATGGGTGCACTTAAGATCCCAGGTGATCCTTTGGACTCCCACAGGATTTGCATCCTTCCCAAAATCTGCATGAAGACAAGCCACAGAAAGAACAGGTCATAAAAAGATCTCCTGAAACACTTCGCCCACCAGCCAGACCCACAGTCTCTAAAGGTCTCTGTGCTTCTGAGAATTCTCTCACGACCAACATAATATTTATCCAAGTCCTTGCATTGTTTCATTTCTGAGTCATCTGCAACTTTAAAATTTAGAATCCCTAGAGAATAGGAAAGAAGCATCACATTAAAAATGAATAATAAAAAGGTCATATTCAATTACTGTATTGTTTCTTTTTTCTAAGTAAAACTTTCTTCTTTAGTCTTTGGAAAGTAACCAAAAAAAAAAAAATCTTAAAGAAAATATATGTAATGAAAGCAACCTAAATATAGAATAGGAAGGGCTGGTGGGTTCACCAGAAATTTTCTAGCCACAATTTTTTTTTAGATTTATTTATTTGAAAGAGAGAGAGACAGCCAGCAAGAGAGGGAACACAAGCAGGGGGAGTGGGAGAGGAAGAAGCAGGCTTCCCAGCAGAGCAGGGAGCCTGATGCGGGGCTTGATCCCAGGGCCCTGGGATCACGCCCTGAGCCGAAGGCAGACACTTAATGACTGAGCCACCCAGGTGCCCCTCTAGCCACAATTTTTATACCTCCTTCTCTTTCAGCCTCAGCATCTAGTGCATCACAAGTCCTGTCAACTTACCTCCAAAGTGACCATCTCATCTACTACCACCCTCGTCCAAGTTGTCATCACAACCTGCCTCAGCCACTGCCATGATCTCCTAATTCATCTGCCTGCCTAGATTCTTGTTCTTCACCCACTTATCTCACACTAGAAGCTGGAGAAGATTTCTTAGAATGCAAATATGATTGGGTCTACTCCTGCATGAAAGTCTCCAATGACCAATAAACATTTGAAAAGTTGCTCCCTGTTTACTCATTAGGAGAATACACAGTGAGATGCCATTACAAAACAATCAGAAGAGCTAAAATGAAAAAGGGGCAAAAATACCAAGTATACAGAATATATAGAGACACTGGAACTCTCATTCTTGCTGATGAGAACGTAAAATGTTGCCATCACTTTGGAAAACAATTTTACAGTACCTACTAAAACTGAACATATATCCATGCCATAACTCTGCAATTACACCATTAACTGCATATATCCAACACAAATATATATATATTTATTATATTCACACACATTCCACACAGCATAATTTGTAACAGCCAAAAAACTAAAAACTTCCCAAATGCTCATCCACATTAGAATAGATTAACCACGTGTGGTATATTCATGCAATGATAATGACCAATCTACAACTATGAAAATAACAGATGAAACTCATAGATATTATTTTGAGTGAAAGAAGCCAGATATCAGAGAACATATTGTGTAATTCTATTTGTATAATGTACAAAAACAGGCAAACAAATACAGTATATGTTGTTAAAAGTCCAGATAGTGCTTACTCTTGGAAGAAGGAGTGAGGACTGGAGGCAGGTGCAAGGGAAGTCCTTCTTCATTTCTGGTAACGTTCTATTTTCTGATCTGGATGCTGATTATATGGGTATTCCATTTGTGAAAAATTCAGCAAGCTGTGTGTTTACGTGCACTTTTCCATATGTGTTTTTGGTTAAATAAAAATTATGTAGATTACTAAATCACTTCCCATTAAGAAAAAAATTCCAAATCCTTAGCATGGTCTGTAAGACCACAAATCATCTAGTAGTTGCCCCACACCTCCACCCTTCTTATAAACCACTCACCCCTGGCTTACTAACTCCGGTGACACTGCCTGGAATCAGTTCCTTGATTGTACCTCATTTCTTCCAACCTCAATGGCTTTGCGCCCACTGTTTTCTTGGCCTAGAATAGTGCTTGGCAAACTGTGGCTGGCCCACAGACCAATCCTGCCTGCTACTTGTTTTTGTAAATTAAGTTTTATTGGAAGGCAGCTAACCATGCCTGTTCATTTATATATTGTCTACAGTTGCTTGGTAGTACAAGAGCAACAGGGATTGTATGATCCTCAAAATTGAACATATTTACTCCCTGGACCTTAATAGAAAAACTTAGGAATCCCTGGCCCTGAACTTTCTCTCATGCCTGCTCTACCTTCATCTGTCTAACTCCTGATCACCTTTCAGAGTTCAACACACCTTCTTTGTTCAAGGAAGCCTAGGTCCATATTTTACATATTCCTGCACCTTTCTTCTATGGCTCCCTCCTGTTTCAGGTCATCAAATGGCTTCCCTTGCTCTCAAGAGTAAAAGGTGAAGTTCCTCACAACCTATAACCCCACATGATTTGGCCCACATGTACCTCTCTGGCCTTTTCCCCTACACTCGCTCATTTTGATCTGATCTGAACTTGGGCCTCATTCCAAGACTCAGTCAAGTTCTTCTGTACTTTGGGGTCCTTGCCCATCCTATACCTTCTGCCTCAAATGCTCTTTCCCAGCTTTTCATCTAGACAACTTTTGCTCCTTCTTCACATGTCAGCTTAAAGATCAAACATAAGAGAGGCCACCCCCTTACTGGGTTTAAACAACCCAATGCTGGCAGCTCCTCATCCAGTTTGGGGCCCTGAGGTCCCACCCCCTTCCAACTTTGAGGCCCTTCTTGACCTTGCCCACACTCACCCTTGAGTTCTACTTTCACTTTCCCCTCAACAGAGGCTGCTCATTCCTCAGACACGACAGTTCCTCTTGGCTCCTTGGAATGGGCCTTTCCTGGACACCTTTCCCAGCAGATGACCTTCACAAAAGTAGCTCCCATGATATCTTGCCCTCTATCTTACTCCACAACCAGTTATGCCTCTCACTAGGAAGGGGACTGAGTTCCCTCAAGGAAGAGCTCTGGATCTTCTGTGTGCTTCAGATGTAGAAATGAGCCACCCAGGGTGCCCACCAAGAGAGAACATGTTGTCTACATCATCATTTCCTTCAGGATCAGCTGCAGAAAGCTGCCTCAGCTGAGTAAGGCAACTTCCTGGGGCAGTCCACATTGGTGACTGACTGAGGTAGGGACTTTAGGGTCTAGGCATTTCAGGCCACCTCAGGATACTCACTCCAGGATAGCCTGCCAGGATGGCCAAGACCTTGTTGGACAAGCATTCTCTCTCTGCCCAATCTTCTTTGACCCCCTTCCCATCCCAGATTTTGATTCCCATAAACATCTTGAACCCCATGCTCCATCTCAGCATGTACTTCCAGATAACCCAAACTACAACATTTATTTCTGTGGTATTACGCGGTGTACGCAGAATTTGGAGTCTGACAAACTTAGGCCTTAATCCTACCACTGGCATACATGGGCTGGGAAGTCTTGGGAGAGTAATTTAAACTTCTAGCCTCCTCATCAAATGGTGCTGATAATACCTTCATTGCAAGTTTGCTTTTAGGATTAATGGAAATTATATTACATGACAGAACATTAACATGGAGTTTGGGAATGAGACCCCAAGTTTATAAATATCAGATACCAATTTGAATTGAAGGACCGAGCTCCCTGCAGGACTTTCAAAGTAGCTATCCCAAAATGGTCTGCAGGACCCTTAGAATTCCTTACATGCCAGTTTATAAATAATATGATTCCAGGATACATCTTAAAAGAGTAGTTTTGAGACTCATTCTTCATTTCTGGAGGTAAAGATGAGTGGTAATTTTCACTTTGCTTTGAGACAGGAAAGAGGGGTTCAGAAAGCTGACTGCCCTACAGTTATGGAGCTACAGTGGTCCTTACCTGATTCCCATGAGGGAATCAAGAGGGAAAGAAATAGGTTGGATGAATTGGACAGATAATTCCACTGCAGTGGAATTACCCTGTACTCCTTGAGCATGTCTAGGTAGAGAACATGAGAGTATTTCACACAGGCTGGATTTGGGGAATGCAGAAGAAAAAGCTAGTCTGTGAGTTGCCTTAGGTATTGTCTAGGAGGACAACCTAGAAAGAAAAATGGAATTTAGCTCTGAAGAAGCTGAGGATACTGCCCGAGGGTCTAACCATGTGACCTGTATTATCTTAGCTGACCTTGAGAAACCAAGAGTTAGCAGCTGCAATAAAGAATTGACCTGGGGCATCTGGATAGCTCAATTGGTTGGGTGTCCTACTCTTGATATCTGCTCAGGTCACAATCAGGATCATGGGATCAAGCCCTACATCGGGCTCCACACTCAGCATGGAGTCTGCTTGTCCCTCTCCATCTGCTCCTACTCCCCTTTCCACTGCTCACACTCCCTCAATCTCTCTCTCTCAAATAAGTAAATAAGATCTTTCTAAAAAGAAGAAGAAGAAGAAGAAGAAGAAGAAGAAGAAGAAGAAGAAGAAGAAGACGACGACGACTTGACCTGGTTAGAGAGAACTGTGGGTTTGCCCAAGGATGGGGCTTTATTCAGAAAACACCCTGCAAGAAAAGGAGTGAGTGTCATATGCTTGCCACATCCAGAGCTGCAGAGACATCTTATGATAGCTCTAGCTCCTCTCAGTCCTTTCTTCCCCTATTCTACCCTGGAAGGACCAGAAACCAGTATTACCAAGCAAAGGAGCAGTAGAAATATGAGCAGAAATGTTCATGCACCTGTGAACATGAATTTAAAAAAAAAAACTAATAATACCAGCGCTGGTAAGAATGGGGGACAACTAGAATTTTCATACTGTGCTGGTGAGTGAAAAATGATTTGGAAAAGAACCTGACAATTTCTTATGAAGTTAAACATACACATCTTCCATGAGCTGGCCTCCCACTCTTAGGTATTTACCCAAGAGAAATGAAAACTACAAAGACCTGTACTTGAATGTTTACTACACTTTTACTCGTCATCACCCCAACCTGGAAACATGCCACAAAACCCATCAACTGGTGGATGGAGAAATTAACTACAGTCCATCCATCTAATGGACCACTACTACAATGGAATGGTGCCACACGGATGATTCTCAAACACATTTGCTAAATGTGCTAAGTCAGACACAAAAACTTCAAGTGTATTATTTCATTTCCATGACATTCTGGAAAAGGCAAAACTGTAGGGAAAAAAACCACATAAAGGATGGAAATGGAGGACAGGATTGGCTCCAAAGGGGTATGAGAGAACTTTTCGGGATGATGGAAACATTCTGTACCTTGACGCTGGTGGTGGTGGTGGTGGCTATACAATTGAAAACATTTGCCAAAACCCATAGAACTGTACACCTAGAAGGGGGGATTTTGCCGAATCTAAATGATGTTTTGATAAACCTATTTTTTTATTTTAATGTTTTTTATTATATTATGTTAGTCGATAAACCTATTTTTTAAAACGGACTGAATAGCAGTTTTCTTGCATTGAGGTTTTGTTTATTATTATGTAACTGGTGATACTGGACTTCAGACTTTCCTTGACCTATAAGGGACCAATATAGGGAAGAATAAGCCCTGCTGCATAACTTTACATTAGCAGTAAAAAATGTGAGCTATGCTGGTTTCATATACCAGATACATTGGTAATGTGCCTTGTATAGTGTCTCATATTTAGTTGGCATTTAATAAATGCCAGGTTTCCCCCATGAGCCTCTCTCAACACCTAACTAGTAAATAGCGGCACTATGGAAATCAGAAAACAAAACAAAAAATTGGAAAGTGGTAGAGAACTTGAAGGAAATACAACATTTGAGACTGCTAAGACAAAGATATCGTTAGTGTGGTTTATTTTCTCACACAAATCTAAAGTACGATTCATTTAGAGATAATTAAAAGACTGGTGGGCAACTCTTAAAAATGAGGTAATTCTCATCCAAATCACATAACCAACACACCAAATCATACAGGAATGCAAAAATGTTCTCTGATCTAAAAACTTCATAGAAGGGGAAGATTCCGTGCACAAAAATATAACAGAATCAACTATTCAAATAGAAGAGTTCATCACAGATTTCAGAAACAGCTAATACATAAAAATCAGTTATAGGGGAGACAGAATAGGGAGATACCATTTAATGGGTATAGAGTTTCAGTTTTACAAGATGAAGAATTCTAGAGATGGAGGGTGGTGATGGTTGAACATTATGAATATATTTAGTACCGCTGAACTGTACACTTAAAATGGTTATGCTATGGGTATTTTACCACAATTTTTAAAATTGAAAAAAATCAATAGCAATTCAATCATTTTGGTTAAGTATCTACTAAAAATGAACATACGCAAACCCAATGATGGAGCGCCTCAGCTCCTAGGTAGATACTTTACAGAAATATGTACATACGTTCACCGAAAGATACGTGCAAAACTGTCTGTAAGCAGTGTTATTCACAATAGCCCACAAACTACAAACTACCCAGGTGCCTATTGATAATAGAATAAACTAAATAGATGGTGATATATCCACACCCTGAAGTACCCGACAATAACTGAAAACGAACAATTTAGAGCCACAAGCAACAGTATATATGAATCTCACAAACACAAAACTGAAGAAAGGAAACCAGATACACGTTGTCTAATTCCATTTACATGAGGTTAAAAACAGGCAAAACTAATCAATATAGGAAGTTGAAAGTCAAGGCAATGGTGGTTATCACAGAGGGAGTTGTGACTCCAAGGAGGCACAGGTGGGTGCTGGTCATGTGCAGATTCTAGATCTGGGCACTGGTTACACGGATGTGCTCAGTTCATGGAAATTCATGGAGTTGTCCTCTTATGATATGTTCGTTTCTCTGCATGGTATATTTAAAATAGATAATCATTTTCCTTTAAACAAGTAAAACCAATTAGATAATCTTGTAGGACATAAAACAATATTGAAGGGGATCAGAATATGCCACCCTAAAATATGCCACTTTGGCATAAGGATTATTTTTTAGTCAAAAACATTTGAGATGGAACAGACGCAAAGGAAGCTCTCTACCTTCCCCCATCTGCCTAAAGGCAGGGTGTCAATTTTCCTTTGTCGAAGTAACATAAATCTGTCTCTGCACAGGTGTCTCCTCCCCTACTAGGAAGAGGAGGATAGCTTAGGTTCTTAACAACTCTTACCAGTAGAAAAAGTGAGAACTTGAATCTGCATAACACATCTTACTAAATAATCTTTATCTTCCATTAATTTCCCCCATATATTTACCTTTTCACACTTCCTGTCTTAAAAGAGCAGAGTAAAAGAAAGAAAAGTGAGAGCAAATGCCACCATCTCACCCCTCCCCAGGGCCAGAGATGGCTCCCACACAGACCCAGACAATAGTTTCCAAATCAAAGCCTGGAAAGTTTACAGAAGAGCATGCCTACAGACTCAGTTCCTCCATCACTTGCATTGTTTTATCACCTGGATCACAAGGGGATTCTGCTTCTCCCTTGGAAAGAACTCAATGCCATGCTGTCCAAGAGTCATTCCCTTATGCTGTGGATGCTTTTGGTGAGCTCACCAGTAGGGGAGTAACAGGCAGACTCACCCTGAGCAGCTAAGGGGCAGAGCAGGACTGCAAAACAGGTGTCAAGAGACTAGTACAGGGCCCTGGGAGTGCACAGGACCAGGAAATGAGAAAATGAGGATGCACTTGTAATATGAATGACAGATAACGACATTGGATCAGGAGACTTCAGTCTGATAAAATGGCTCCTGGAAGCAGTAGAGGTTGAGGCTGAGGAAACTGCAAGATTCTTTCTAGGTATCTCTTCCTGACCTGGTTTAATGATTTCATTTCACTATGTTTAGGCCTATATATCATATTCCCTGACCATATTAACTGTCCTCAGCTGTGACATTCCACAGCATGGGGACCACCTCACTGCCTAGGTTTTGCCCAGCACCCCTTGCTCACAGGATGAATACGGAAGCATGGGAGAGAACCCCATCTCAGCTGGGCCAGTTCTGCCAGTGGCTTGGTCTCAGTTTCTTCTTATCTAATTTATCATCATCACCACCATCATCGTCACATCATCATCACCATCAACATCATCACCATCATCATCATTATCATCATCATCATCATCATCATCAGATTGTCTAGCCCTTTCTCTGTACCAAGCATTATTCTAAGAACTTTATATATACTGTAGGGACCAAGGACAAGCTGTTCCAAGATGAGCCACTTTGGCATAAAGATTATTTTGAGTTAAAATAATCAAGACCCGGCAGATTTGGGGAAAGTTCTTTATCTACCCCCAGAACTGCCTAAAAGAATTTAGAAGGAGGAGCTGCTCCAGGAAGAGAGCTATTGCCATAGATAACTACATTATGATATGAACTAGGTATGGTAGACAGGGAGGAACCTAGAAAGGCCTGTTTGATCAAAATCTCTCTTTGTCCCACTGTTTCTGAATGGCTTAGCAAACATTCATTTACAAAACATGTACTGTTTTTCATTCTTCCTGAAGATTGCATTGCTTCCCTTTAAAGATCTGGACCCATACCCCTTTTTCCTTAGTTCAGAATGATATATATACCTCATTGTGCCTGACTGTCTTTCCATGTCCGTGTGGATTCCCTGTATGTACACTCATACACTATTAAATTTTATTTTCTCCTATTAATCTGTCTTATGGCAATTTGATTCTTAATCTAGCCAGAAGGACCTTGAAGGGGACAGAAATTCTTGCACCCTGACAATATTAACTCACTTAATTCTCATAAAAACACTAGGAAGTAGGTACTAATACCATCCTCATTTTATTAATATGAAACCAGAAACACAGAGAAACTAAGTAACTTGCCTAAACTCACACAGCTAGTTAGTGGTAAAAAGTCTGAATGCAAGCTCATGCAGTCCGAACTCAGAGTCCCTGCCCTTAACAAATAGTTTCAATCATATTTGAAACACTGATTAATATGTAATTCACTAAGAAGGGTTCTAAAATCATGTCTGGACTCAGGAGGAAAAGTGCCACAATTGATTAGCAATATCTACAATGATAGTGTCTATACTGTCTTTTTTACCATTATGTTATAGAATGACAAAGACTTCGCCCTTAACCAAACTTTAGTCAGACTCCTCTGAGCCCTCTTTTCAACTAGGCTTCAACATTGACCTTCATCCTGTGTTTGGCCTGCCTATCCTGGTCTTAACAAGAATCTTTCAAAGTCAATTTAGCAAGTTAGGGTAACATTTCAACAAGGGCAAGTGCTGAAAGCCTTACGCCAATGTGACATACTTAGGGGTGGCATATTCTGCTACCCTAAGTGGGCACAGCATGATGAGGGTCTAAAAGTTTCTCTCAATAAGTAAACAGTAGCTTGATAAGTGTTTGCCCTGGTGAATAAGATATAGTCCTGAGAAGGGAGCTCTTCAGGTCATAAGAATTCCCTGAAGCAAATGAGGAAGTACTGGTTCAAAGCCTTAATTCCCAGGCAAGAATTTTTTGAAGTGGACAGGTGATCTAGTTCTCCGTCCTTTTTTTTTTTTTTAAGATTTTATTTATTTATTTCACAGAGAGAGACAGCCAGCGAGAGAGGGAACACAAGCAGGGGGAGTGGGAGAGGAAGAAGCAGGCTCCCAGCAGAGGAGCCTGATGCAGGGCTCGATCCCAGAATGCTGGGATCACGCCCTGAGCCGAAGGCAGACGCTTAACGACTGAGCCACCCAGGTGCCCCTAGTTCTCTGTCCTGATTGTTAAGCTGATGGATGAAAGTGGTCTCAGTTCTCACAAGAAAAAGCACAGTAGGGGCTGAGCTTTCAGCCTGGACAGATGGTGATCCCAGCAACCAAATCTGGGTCTGGAGGACGAGGAAAGGCCACATGGGGCCAGGAATTACACTTGAATTTGAAGGTGTTAAGTCTGAAGTGGCTATAAGCCACCAACATAGGGAGTCCAGTGGGCAGCAGGTGTTTATTGATGAGAGCTGAGCTGTTGTTTAGGGGAAGGGGGTACTGTGAGGTGTTGGTAGTTGTAGACAAGCCATGGGATCATTTCAGTGAAAAATTGGCAAAGACAGTGCTTTATCCACAGTCCTCAACAGCTCTTTCAGCTGTGGATCTGCTGGATCCCAGATGGAGCCAGCTTTCAGCCTGTTCCATGTAAAGGTCTCTTTAGAAAACTTAAAGAAACCAATTAGCCATGTAGAGCTAAAGATGGCTATATTCTGGACTTGATCGAAGACAGATCTTTTGTCTTTTGTTACAAGCATGAAAGCCTAGAGGCATCCAGTGGCAGCAGACTTATACTTGATCCTGTATGCCAACACCAAAATGGTTTGATTAACTGCCACACTCAAAATGATCTCTGCTCAGCAAACTGGCTGTCTTACACCCATTAGTTCTAATTGTTTTCCTAGGTTTATCCTTTTCTGGCAGAAGCCTTTTGAAATCCATTCTGCTTATGCCCAACTCTCTCAGACCTGGTTCTAAATTTGAGTAGAGCTTACATATGAGTTAGCAAGACCCTTCCAAGATGTCATGTCAGGGATGTGAAGTCAATCTGACTACAACATCTGTCAACCCATTGATTGCCAGGATTGATTTGGCTGATCTGGCTGGCTAGGTGAATGTCCCCTTCCTTCCTCACCACTCCACATGGGTTCCTTCCAAAACTGCACACTGGGTCAAAGAAGACAACCTTCCCCAGTAGAGACTGTTCTTTGCTCAAGGATATAAGGTAGCTGTGCTCCTCTGCTAGACCCTCAGAGATGTTAGGTCAAAATCCTTGCATATGGCCCAAATGGAGTTCCATCTATACCACTTTCTCCAATATGCTGATTCAGGGAGCTTCCAGGCTCCTGTCAGGAATAATCCATTGGAAACCTAGGCTGGGGATCAGGTTTCCCTACTAGATCAGTCAGTTTTTACTAGGATACACTGTGGTAACAAACAAAATCCTGGTGGCTTATATCAGTGGTTAATTTATCATGCATCTGGCATGTCTTCTGCAGCTCAGCTTTAACCTCTCTTTGTCCTTTTCATAATAGGATCCATGGCTGAAAAAGCAAACCTTATCATGGCAGAGAAAAGAGAGCAATGTCAGGACAGCACAATGGCTCCCAAAGTTTCTACAGCAAACAGCACTCATTGGTTCCATTTACATTTCCTTGGCCAAAGTAAGTTATATTTGGTGAAGCCTGATGTCATTGGGGTCAGAGAATCTTTTCCTCCTACATAGAGGAGACTGCAAGTTACATGGCAACCATTAAGGGTAAATGTCCTCTTATAAGGAAGGACAACAAATAATTGAGATCAATGATACATTCTATGTCAGTTTCCCCTCTTGGTCACAAATATTCTCTTCCCTGCCTTACACAATCTGAATCCAGTCATCATTCATCCAAAACAAATATGCCAGGGGTGCCTGGCTGGCTCAGCTGGAAGAGCATGCGACTATAGGTCTTGGGGTTATGAGTTTGAGCTCCATGTTGGGTTTAGAGATTACTTAAATATATATGTAACTTTAAAAAAAAAACAAAAAACAAACAAAAACAAAGCAAATATGCCCGAAACCCATTCCAATCACAGCACCAGGCTCAAAGTCCAGGATCTCATTTTAGCAGATTGTAAAAACTGCTCTTCCTTGCATCTTCAGCCTTGCAAAAGGATATTGGCCATCCACAGATGGTCACATTACAGAGCAAGTTTATCGCTTCACCCACTGAATCTGGGCTTCACCATGAGACTTACTTTGGCCAATAGGACATTAGCAAACATGACACAGGCAGAGACTTCAAGAGGACTTGACCACTGGGGCTTGCCCTGTTACTGCACTTGGATTAGAACCTTTTGACCACCATGTGAATGAGCCTATGGGTGTTTACTAGATGCTGAGAGATAAATAACCCTGTTATCCCTGACTTAGCTAGCAACAGCCAAACACCAGAGATGTGAGTGAGGCTATCTTTGACCAGTCTGCCCTCAACTAACCCACCAGCTGAATGCAGACACCCAGCTAAGCACAGCCCAGACTGTGGACCCAAACAACCATGAATTAAATGAAAGATTGCTGGAGTGCATGGGTGGCTTAATTAGTTAAGGAAACAACTCTTGATCCCATCTCAGATCTGGATCTCAGGGTCATGAGTTCAAGCCCTGCATTGGGCTCTACATTGGGCATGGAGCCCACTTTAAATTAATTAATTAATTAATTAATTAATTAATTAAAGGATTGTTGTTTTCAGCCATAAAATTTTGGGGTAGTTTGTTATGAAGCAAAAGCTAATTTAGGATAACCTCTACATCAGATTCCTAGGTGATTCCTCTTGATCTGATCACCCCCTAAATACACTACATATCATGTCTGTACCAGTCAGCTTTGGTTAACTTATTCTATGGAAAACACCAACAACAACCACCTGAAGATCTCCATGGCTTACAGCAGCAAAGGATTATTATTTGTTCTTGTTACATATGGACCATGTCAGCTACAGATCTGCTCCACATACCTCCTTCATTCTGGGACCCAGGCTGAAAGGACGACCCATCCCTGTGACATACAAAACAATTCTGATGTTGTTGGTAGAAATGTAATCCATCCACATGCAGGAGCACCCACCAGGGAGGGGCACCCAAATGATAAACCTGGTGAAGAGCAGGAACTAACAATCAGGAATGATATAATATACCACAACTGGTGTTTAGTTCTCTAGTTCTGGCTCAGCTCTTCCTTTTCCAATCTCACTTCCTCTGCCATAAAGTGTGTGTGTGTGTGTGTGTGTGTGTGTGTGTGTGTGTGTGTGTGTGTGTATGAGGGTAGAGGAGGAGAGGTGGGAGGAGTGAGCCTCTAAAGTTCTTTTCCAGTTTTGATGCTGATTTTTACAGTCCCACCCCAATCTCTAGATTCCCCTCTTATTGGTCCAACTGGGTTTAGAGCCGTAAATCAATCCCTCTTAGCCTAGTAAACTGGATAGTTAACATAAACCAACAATTTCCAGTCTCCCCCATTACCCTAAGATTGACAGCTTCCATGCACAACATACCCTGTAACCATTTCCAGTTTTACATAGATAGGCTATTGATTGTACGTGTGACCCAAAGTGGCAGATCACCCTCACCAGTGTCCCTCACCTTTGTGGAGGCAGTCAAGAAGTTCCGACTTACTGTCTCTCACACACAAGTGTCTACCTGCTAACACAACCCACTCCTGGTTCCATCTACTGTTCCTGATAATTACTGGCATCTCCCCTTGAAATCCTCATAGCTGTATGAGAGTTTGTATGTGGCTGGGGGAAGGAGATGGGGGACCCTTGCTCTTCTGGTCCCATTGCTTCCAGAACCCCATAATATAATTAGGGTGAATTCTATCCATCCATCCTTGAGCCAACCTGAATTGCTAGTCCCTACCCAGACCAAACCACAGCATCACAACATACACATATAAGTTTCTGTACCAAATAGTTGGGACAATCTCAGAGTAGTGGAAACTTAAGGGAGAAACAGAGCAGGGTGTTGGGAAAGGTCATCAAAAAGATGTTGCCACCAGTTGACCCATGAGTTGGACCCAGGCACTCAAAGAGACTCCTTACCCCCTCCTCATCCTTGGAATGTGGGTTCCCTTTGCCTTTCCCACTCCCAAAGCCTGCTCCAAGGACACAGCCTTAAGATGGCGATGTGGTGTTGAGAACACCTGCACGGTATCCGTGACTAAGCCCAGTTAGGGCCTCTTTATGAACTTCTAAGATTTTGGCAGCAGGTGCAGGGGTACGTTTGTCTTGAGCTGCCCAAGACAAGCCTTGTATATGAGTCCCCTTCCTTATTAAACCTGCCACCCGCCAACCTGGAGTGACCTGCTTCTTTCTTCCATCTCTCCTTACTCTCTGCTGGTTTCAGATTCCACCTGGGAAGCTCCCAGAGGGTTGTGAAAGGGTTCTTGGCTTTTTCCAAAGGCATGGTCTCCATGGAAGCTTCCAGCTTCTTCACTCAGTCTTTTTCCTATTGGATCTCCACTTTTCATATTCATTATTCTGAACAAGTGTCTCAATTCAGTGACCCCAACCACTACCTTATTTAAGGTGACCATGGACACAAAAGGTAAACCAAAAGAGGGTGCAAAAGATGCAGAGTCAACTTAAAACAGCAAAGACCTTCATTGTTAAAGGTGGTAAGAACTGTATAAGGAAAACCATGGGAGTGTAAGACACCTTCAGTCACAGACCTGAAGATGTGACACCAGGCAAGTTCTATTGGAATGCGAATTTCCAGCACTAACAAGATCACAAAGGTTGAGATGACAAGGGTTTCTTATGGACTGAGACCTCTTATGACAAACTCCTCTGAGAGCTGGCACAACCACACAGAGAGAATGTTGCTTGTAACTGAGTGTCTCAGGGTCTATGTGACAGGCCACTAATGCACACTGGTAGGTGTGCCTTCCTAATGGCAGAGGACAGAGGGAATATTCTCACTGGTCACAAAGCCAAGCTCTCAGGATACAGAATGAGACAAAATGAAAAACCCCATCCAGTTTTTACACAGGGGACCCACCGCAAAGTTTGTCTAAACAGAGGTCCATCTGATGAGAACCGTGAACTCTATAGTCTGGTAGACTGGCTTGAAAAGCAGGCCGATGGGTCCTATGCCTGTGTCCTACCCTTTGGGGGTTTTTTTCCTTATGACAAATGGCACAACAGACAGAGACAAAGAAAAACAGCAACCATCTCTGGGAGGAAAAGGATCAATAAAAACCAAGAGTACTCACACCAAATCGTCAGCTGAGTCCCCATACCCAAGGAACTAGTTCCACAAATATTTTCTCTTGCTGATCTAAATTTAGAAAAAGAGAAAAAGAACTCTTGTATTTTGGAGCCATCAGACCCTGCAGACAGAGATCCAGGAGGCTGATGGAGCAAGAATTCTTACCTTCTGCCGACTTTGTGTCAGAGGTCCCAGGATCTCTTTGTCTGCAGCAGTTCTGGGAGCAAGCAGTATCTGATCTTGCCAACCGTTCCCAAACTGTCAGGGAAGGGAAATTTCTCCCTACCCTTCCTGGTTCTTTTGGCAGGTCTAATAATTAAATTGATCAAGACAGATTAACAGGAGGAAAAAAATTTTTAAATACATTCATACAGATGTCTCATAAATGTGCTACCCAAAGAAGTGACCAAAGTAGGTAGCTTTTATACTTTTTAGACAAAGACACAATAAATTTGTGAAGAATTGACAAGACAAAGAAGTTTGGGCTTGGGTTAGTAAATTAGTAAAGAATTAATAAATTGTGTCTTATGCCTTCTTGGCCTTAAATTCCCCATCTCTGGCAATAAGGGTGACTCCTTTGCTCCACATGGAGATTTATCTCCTGCTTTCAGGGAGACAAAAGAAGGTCTGAGTGTCCTTCCTGCATCAGCTGTTTCTTAAGTAACTATAATTAAAAATAATCAATATGCCACTTTGGCTATTTTGGGAGGGACTGACCTGGGCCCCATTATAAAATTCCTATAAGTTTGAAATTGTCAAAATAAAAAATGAAACCAGAGTGAGGAAGGCTAGGTAAAAAAAATCTCAGCATGCCGATTTACAAAAGGGTAAAGGAGGAACCAGACCTATTCTCAGGGCCACCTCTGTGTTCAGTGGTTTGGCTAAAATGGATGTCTGCTTAGATTACACTAATTCTTTCACACAATAAATATTCACTATGTCTGAATATATTTAATGTCAGTGTTATGCCCTGGGGATACAAGAGTGAGCAAAATAGGCACGATCCCCCATTTATGGAAGTCAGCAAGCTAACTGGGGTTATAAACAAGTAAAAAGGCAATAACAACACATAAAACAAGTGATCAAACCTAGACTTGGGAGATGATGTAGTCTTCCCAAAGGGAGTAAGATCTAAGGAGAGACTGAGCAAAAAGCCAGAAAGGAAGGTGATTTAAAGTGTTTGCAAGTTTATATTAAAATATGCTTCATATGTTATCTGACCCAAGGGATAGTTAATGCTAAAATCTTGGCCCCTCCTGGAATCAACACTCTGATGTGGCAAGCATTTGAGCAGAGCAATGATGTTTCTTTGGAGATGTCTCTCCAGGCACTGTTCAATTCTCAATAAAGCAGACTCACTTTTCCCCCCATTCCATGGAAGTGGGAATGGGTGCTAAAACAAAAACCATCTTCCAAAAGTGACAAACTAGGCATTCCAGGAGCTCTGGGTATTTATCTGTAATGCCTTATAAACAGTTACTATGACAACAACCAAAGACGTTACCTCATGTATGCCTCTCAACTGGCTTTTACTGACCTGCTTACTTGTGCTCATGGTCCCCTAAATGTTGCTCCCATGGAGTCTGTGCTTTACTGGACATTTAGGGGATTCTGTGCTGAGATGATGTTACAGAGACTTGGTGTACAGAATGTGAAAGAACTCAAAAAGGAATAGCCAGGGCTATTTGGGAAAGAAACTGGTAACATAAAGTGATAAGCTTTTGTATTAAAATAACAAGTTAAAGCTTAGTGAATCTGGGGAGTTAATTGTGCATGAATGAGCATAAACTCAAGATCTTGAGATGTCCTATCTACTTTTGAAATTGCCATACTCTGCTTGGAGCATGCCTAAAGCAATCTTGCAGCCCAGGTAACAGGACCTTGGCCTCATTTTGCATGAAGGCACAGAGTCATATATATACATATATATGTTTTTTTATTATATTTTTTATATTATTTTTTTTATTATTTTTTATTATATTATGTTAGTCACCATACAGTACATCCTTAGTTTTTGATGTAGTGTTCCATGATTCATTATTTGTGCATAACACCCAGTGTTCCATGCAATATGTGCCCTCCTTAATACCCATTACCAGTTCTAACTTTTGGTTGGTGGAAGAAGATAAGACTGAATCACCTTTTCTTTTTCTTTTTCTTTTTTTAAAGATTTTATTTATTTATTCAACAGAGATAGAGACAGCCAGCGAGAGAGGGAACACAAGCAGGGGGAGTGGGAGAGGAAGAAGCAGGCTCATAGCAGAAGAGCCTGATGTGGGGCTCGATCCCATTACGCCGGGATCACGCCCTGAGCTGAAGGCAGACGCTTAACCGCTGTGCCACCCAGGCGCCCCTGAATCACTTTTTCTACAGCAGCAATGCCCTCTGAGTTTTCTTGTGAGGTGCAGCATTGGGTGGAACCAACTGGGGCCAGCCTAGAAGCAATTTATACTGGTGGAACTATATACTGTATATTGGTGGGACTGGTCAAGCAGAGCAAAACTTGCAAAGAAACTTAAGTCCCTGTAGGTTGGAGCTAAAATGTTCCTCCTTTCTCTCCCAAATGTGAGGAATTGAGTGGGCTGCCTGCCTACAAGGCTACGTTGAAGAAGAGCCTTGCAAACACTTCAAATGTGATACAGCTACAATGCCAGGTAGCACCTAGTTGAGATCATGAGAAATCATGCTAAAATGTAGGGCCACAACCAGGTTAGCTATGATAGACCTACTTCCCTAAATGCCTTTAGATCTGTCTGAAGGGCTCCAGTTCAGTGGGCTTGGAGGGTCAGCATGCCAATTATAGGCACTAAATTCTCTGTGGTAACTTGTTCAGGAAAAACACAGAGACGTGTGTGCTCCTGGGGTCTGTGCTCAATCTATTCCCATGGAAAGCAACAGAAGAAGCAGGAGGGGACCAAGTACAACTGGGGATTTTAGAAAAGTAAGCTCTCAGAACAGCTGACACAGAATTATTTGCTGTGAATGTCAACTGCCACGATTGTGATCCTTTTGCCTTGTGGTCCTCACATCCCCGCCAATCCAGACCCCTTGGCTGATCTGGGATGCACTCCTCAGCCCTACCTCCTCCTCCTCCTCTCTCATTTTGAAGCCTTGACAACCCAGCCTCTCCCCACCCTTGGGAAAGGAGTGAGGGAAGGCTAGACAGGCTCCAGGAGGCCCATTACCCCACCTCCGCACATTTAATCATTCATCTGTTCAAGAAATATGTATTAGAGCCCTATGGTGCTGAATAGGCAAAAGTGGATAAAGCAGATAATTCCAACTTTCAAGGAAGATAACAAGATAAATTCTAATTGTGGTAAATTCTGTAAAGTGAGCAAAGCAGAAAGCCATGACTGAGGGAAGTTGGGCCTCTCAGTGGCTTCTGGACTCGTATGCTGGTAGCAGCTGAAGCCTTCAGTCTTCATCCTCCAAGGGAAGAAGAGAAGCACCTTGGGGGAGTGGGGGTGGTGTGGGGTGGATCCCTCTGTTAGTTCAGCAGATTGCTGGCATCTGAGCCCTGTTGCCAGGCAACCCAGCCATGCCCCAGGCAAACTTGGCCTGAGTTTGGAACCCAGGTAAGCAAAGTCAACTTCTGCTAAGCAAGAAACCTCCCACCCAGAGCATCTTGGTATCTGGGTGGCCTTGCCCTGTGGGTCCTTGAAAGAGAGAGAGAAAGAAAAGCAATTTTGAGGGGGCAGAGTCAGAGGTCTAATTCTTGGTCCATGGAAGAGGCAAGATTGAAACATCTTTTCAAAAAGAACAATGTGAACAGCAACAATGCTTAGCAGTAGACTAAGTAAATCTTGGCCAAAAAGATCATTCCCTGTCTCTTTTGATTACACTTCTTCCCCTTTCAGCTGATTGGCCTTGTGCTGCATTCCCTGGCCCCACCATACATCTGGCAAACTGACACTCAGTAGGAGAGACACCTAAAGCAGGGGCTGTCCCTGGATGGCCAAAGGGCTCCGAGGTGTGGACACCTGTATCGAGCAGGTGGGTTGCTCCTCGAGAATGAGCCTTGTCCTCATTCTAACATCTCCCCAACCGTGAGCATTAGGTACATTTCTTTAGCCCCAATGGAGGAATGTGCAAACATGCTACTCAGAGAATCTCTTCTTACTGACGATCAACCCACCCCTTGTGATGAGAAACCTACTCTTAAATCTTACTGAGGATTTCTTGCATGTGACCAGTTCTCTGTTGCTGCTTTCAAGATTCTCTCTTTGGGTTTTGGCTTTTGACAGTTTGAATATGACATTTCTAAGTGTGATTTTTCATTTTCCGTTGTGTTTTGCAACTCCAAAATTCCTATTTGTGTCCTTTTTTTTTGTAAGTTCTGTCTCTTTATCAATGTTCCCTATGTCATGAGACCTTGTTCTCCTGGTTGTCTTTAGATCTTTGTCCATGGTTTCTTTTAGCTCTTTAAGCATATTTAAGATGGTTTAAATTCTTTGCCTGGTAATTCCAATATCAGGGTTTCTTTGGGGACAATTTCTATTAATTTCTCTTTTCCTATGATTAAACCATATTTACTAACTTCTTTTCATGTCTTTTAATTTTTGTGGAAAACCGTACATTTTTAATATTATAATTGGCAACTCTGGAAATCTGATCCTCTCCCCTCCCCAGAATTTTTGTTACTGCTGTTTATTATAGTTGTTTATTTAGTGAACTAATTTTATAGTCTGTAGTATTTGTCATGTGTGGTCTGAGTTCTCCATTCCAATAGTCCATTAGTGGTTACCTAATGATGAGACAGAGATTTCCTTAAATTCCCAGAACCACAAAGTCTCTAGTCTTTGCTGAGAAGTTCTGTGTGTGTGTTGAGGCATATGCTTAACACTCAACCGCACACTTCACAACCCTGCCTTAACCTTCACTTCCTGCTTCTTCAGAGCCTCGATGTCAGGAGAAGGTGAATCTTGAGGACCCTCTTCGGTTGTTCCTAATAGCATGTGCACACACCTAAGCATGCATGTGGACTTCCATCCCTCCAGAAATATGTCACTATTCCTGAGTGACCTTCATGCACAATCCCCTCTAATCCTTTTGAATGGTTCTTCCTCTAGCCCCTGGTAGTTTCCTCACATACAGTACTAGGCTGAATACTTGATCAGCACCTTCTGCAGTATCCAGAGTTCTCTCTTTGTGCAATTCACTACTTTCTGGTACTGTGCCCTGAGAATTCTAGCCATTTTGGCTTCACCAGACTCCCAGCTCCATCCCAGCTTGGGGAGACTACTGCTTTCTGCCTGGGTTCCCTCTCCATGCATTATGGCCTGGAAACACCCTCCAGGAAGTAAGCTGTGGCCATTATAGGGCTCACCCCATTTGTTTCCTATCTCTCAAGGATCACTTTCTTGATGGCCAGAGTCTTAAGTGCCATTGTGTCATTTATTTTTTTTGTATTTGATTTATTTCAACAGCATTTTATAACTTTCAACATATTAATCAGGTACATACTTTATCAAATTCATATCAAGGATCTTTTCACTTTTGATAGTGTAAGATAAACTGTATTATTTTTGTCAAGAAACATTTGTTTTTGTCCATTTGTTATTGTTAAAACAGAAAAGTAAATCCAGTCCCTGTTACTTCATCTTTTTTTTTAATTGAAATATAGTTGACACATAATGTTATACTAGTTTCAGGTGTACAACATATTGATTTAACAATTGTATACATTACAAAATGCTCACCACGATAAGTGTAGTTACCATATGTCACCACACAAAGTTACTACAGTATGAATAGACACTTCACTGAAAAGTAAACACAAACGGATTTTAAATGTCTGAAAAAGTTCTCATAAACTCTCCAATAATATGAAGAATGAATATTAAACTCAGATTACTAGATATAGCTATTCCATTGACAAAGGTCAAAAAGTGTAATAACACATTTGTAAGGATATAGGAAAATACGTTTCTCAGACATTGTAAAATGAAGAATAAATTAACCATTAGTTTATGGAAATTTAGCAAAACCTCAAATGCACACACACTTTAACCCAACAATTCCATTTCTAAGAATCTATCCTACAGACATGTTCTCTTACGTATGCAGATGAATGGACAACTACATCATTGTTTATGATGGTAAGAGATTGGAAACAATCTATGAGACTTGTTAGGTTATATATGTTGTAACTGTAAAAAGAACGAGGGGGGGCCCGGATGGCTTAGTCAGTTAAGCATCCCGCCCTTGATCTTAGCCCGGGTCTTGATCTCAGGGTCATGAGCTCCAGCCCCACAATGGGCTCCACGCTGGGCATGGAGCCCACTTAAAAAAAAAAAAAGGAGAGAGAGTGACATGTTATTATGTACCAATATATATAAAGTATGTTATTAAGTGAAAAAGAGAAAGGGCAATATTGTTTAGAAGAAAAACTAAAAATTCGGGAAGTCTTAATATTCATAGTATACTCTTGTGCAGTTTAAATGTTTTACCTTGTGTGTATTGTTGTTGTGTTTATAGGTAAAAACCCAGTCAAAATTAACTAATTTCAAAGTATATTATCCAAAATAGCTGTTTTCAGTTTAATGGTAAGTAATAAAAGATAGTTTTATGAGAACTAATCCAACTCTCCAGATGTAGCACTATTTAGGTGAAATGATAGATTTTCATTAATGACCCCAATTCTTCACTCTTCCTTATATCCATACCCTTTGCCTTTCTTAGGTAACTTGTTCAGGGATCTCTCACTGTGAGGGACAAAATTTCCCACTCCTGACATCAGTGTGACTTGCTTTGGCCAATACAATGACACTGAAGGAATGGGTGTAAGTTCCAATCCTGGGCTTCAAGAGACTCTCTGTGTTTCAATGTGTTCCTTGTGCTTCTGCTCTCTTCATGAAAAGGACATGACCAGGCTCATCCACTGGTCCCAGGAGGGGAATGAAGAACAGGTGGAGTAGATCTATTCCAGCTAAGACTGCCTAAAGCTCAGTAGGGAGCAGAAGCCCCAGATGACCCACAGACACATGAGCAAGCCTAGCTAAGATCAGCTAAGCCCAGCCTCATGACCTGTGAGCTCTAATATGAATGACTTCTGTTCTAAATGTTCTAAATATTCTAAATTAAGGTGGTTTGTTACACAATGATTTCTAACCAATAGGGCTGGTGTCGAGGCATTTTAAATATTGCCCTGGGTGATGTATGGTGAGACCATAAGCAAATTAAGAGAGAGAAAGTTGAAAGACTTTTACAATTTTGTTACTCACAGTTTCCCTGGGAGAAGACAGCACACCATGCAGGGCCACTCGGGGAAGCACAAGGGTTGGTCAGGAGGCAGAAGGAGAAAGGGAAACTGTAGGCAAGTGCCTTTACCGTGGCTTCCGAGCGAAGGATCGGGCAGGCAGGATGAGCAGGTTTAGGATTGGCCAATGTGAATAATGTCTGGGGCATAGAGGCTGTCCTTGGTTATTTGGTACCTGGCCCTGGGTGATTAGGGCAGCTGTGTGGTAGCCCATGTGTGTGTGGTGGTCCAGATGTAAAAGCCTGATAGGGTGGGGGTGGACTCAGCTAATCAGGAAGGAGAACTCGCCAGCCTCTAACTAGGACCTCAAAACTGGATCAGGGGAGTATTTTTTTTAAACTACAATACCCAAGGTCATAGTCCCTGTGATCTTAAGGACTTTATCATACAGGATATGTGCTAAGAAGCACTCAGAAGCAGGAATCCCAGTGAGAAAAAAAATCAGAAAAAGGCTGCAACAATTATTATTAATTATTGGGACTGAAAGTCCATTGGAGGTATTCCAGTTACTATGGCTGCAGAACAAACTACCCCAAAGCATAGTGGCTTAAAACAACATTTATTTTGCTTACAGATCTGCAGTTTATGTAGGGTTCAGTGAGATAGCTTGCCTACTCCATTAAGCATCACGTAGGGCAGCTCAAAGGCTGAGAGCTGGAATCATCAGAAGGCTTGCTCACCCACATGTCTAGTGATTGCATGTCTCGTGTCAGCTGAGACCTAAGAATGGGCTGTTGGTTGGAACACCCACAGATGGCCTCTCCATATGGCTGCTTAAGCTTCCTTACAGCATGGTGGCTGGGCTATCACTTCTTATGACTTAGCTTTCCAAGTAATAGTTTCCTTCTACTATATTCTTTTCCTCAAGGTAGTAACAAACTCCCACCAGTTCAAGGGGAGGGGAAATGAACCATCTCTTGGTGAGGAGTGTCAAAGTGCTGGTAGAGCACAGGGACTAAAAATACTTCTGTGCCAGCTTTTGGAAAACATAATCTGCCATGGGGGTGGGTGGAGAAAGACAAGTTGAAGACGATAGAAGAGCACAGGAGAGATGAAGTGGGGGTGTCCCTTAAGTGGGAAGGGGAGGAGGGGCATGAGGAAGCTCAGTTGCAAAGAGCCCAAGAGCGAAGCGAGCTATCAGCACTCTGCCCATGGTAGAAGCAACAGTGGGAGACATGGTAGGGCAGCTAGGAGCTTTATGTCCTGCCTGATGGTTTAACAGGAGTTGAGGGAGTCAGAGGTACCTGATGCTTGATCAGGCGCTGGATAGGGCACATGGCTCAGGCTGGCTGGCTGGATAGGCAAATCTGATTGCTGCCAAGGACACGGGGGGGACAGCCCATAACATCCCTCATGTTTATACTGCTCTAGCAAGATATGGAGCCCTGCTCGGTGAGGGGGTGAAGGAAAGGCACCATCACGTACCCTCACTGCCTCACACCTTTGTTTCTACATCTGCAGAGTGGACACTGCCTACTTTTCAAGGTCACCAGGAAGATGAAGCCCAATGAGAGCCATGAGGTACTTGCCAGTCACTGGGGGCTCTACACAGAGGCCACAATTGCTCTGCTTGGATCGCTCATGAGCTTTCTTGAGGGAAAAGGAATGAAGTATCAATTTCTTGATCAGGAATAGATTGATTCCCATGTGTCAAAATGATCTTATGATATTAATGCCTGGGAGCATTTAGGGGGAAGGCAACCGAGTTTGATAGGGGAGATGGCCCGCTCTTGATTTGCACCTGACAGAACTCAGAGCCTCCCACTCACAGCTGGAGGGCCTGCAGCCTGGATTTCCCAGAGAAACCAGCTCACTGTGGCTGCAAGGGAAGCGCCTCTGTTTGAAGCTGACTGACATACAGCCCCAGATTCAGGCTGGAAGAAATCCAGGAGCCTTGCTCTTCCCCCTCTTTACAAACCTCCCTGCATTCTCTCTACTGTCCCATGTCCCTTCTCAGAGACTAGGTTCAGGCTGTTTGGGCTCCTCTGCAAGCCTGCCTGGCTGGCTGGGCAGGGCAAGGCAGCACAGTGGGACAGGGAACAAAGGAGGCAGCACTTGAACATTATGACAGTCCCAGATGCATACGCTCCAATGCACACTCTTGGCCCTGATTCTGTTTTAAGCTGTGAGCCAAAAATGTGCCTCATCCAGATGGGAAAATGTATCTAGAATAGCAATTGTCTGCACCCACACACCACACACACACACACACACACACACACACACACACCACCAGCCCCACCACATTTTGGCATTGTACATTAGGTCTGGCAAGTAGTAGGTGCTCAGCTCCCAGGCCTTCCCTTCCGTTCTCCCCATCCTTCTGCACTTCAGGGGCAACTCTCAGTTCACTCTGGAAGACTGCAAAGCTCATTCAAGGACACCAAAGATTCTTTTTCTTTTCTTCTTTTAATGATCTTCTGATTCTTTTACTTCCTCCAAAGCATATGTCCAACTTAATTCAACAAACATTTATGGAGCACATGCTGTGGGCCGAGCGCGTGCTTACCGCCAGGGCGGACATCTAGACGCTCTGGATCTAGAACTGCGCTGTGGCGATGGCCATGCTTTAGACCTGTGCTGTCCACTACAGAACCACCAGCCACATGTGGCTACAGAGCCCTTGAAATGTGGCTGCTGTGACCGTGGAACTGAATTTTCAGTTATATTGAATTTTTGCTGATTTTAGTTTAAATCACCATAAGTGGGTAGTGACTGCTCTGTTGGACAGTGCAGACTAGAAGGAGGCGGGCATGTGCGCAAAAGCCCTATTCCACCTCTGCTAAAATGCCACAGTGGAGGTGCAGAGACCACCTGAAAAAATTGGTGAATTTCCATGTGGGAATTATGGAAGTTTTCCTGGAGGTGGCAGCCTGGGAAAAGAGGATTAAGGGAGGGAAAACATTTGAACAGGTCGTCTGGCTGGGAAAGGGACTTGTGGAAGAAATAGCATTGGGCAAAAGTCAGGTACTGGAAAGTGCATACGCTCGAACAGTTAGGAAAGACAGAAAGTTTCTTGGGGGCAAAGGAGGCTGGACGGTAGGCTAGTGAGAGCCTGATCTGCATGCTAGTGTTTGGTGCCACTGAACACAGAATGATCTGGTCATCATGAGCTTTAGGAAGCAGACAGTGTGGCTAGGACACAAATGAGGGGGAAAGCTGAGAGGCCCTGGGCGGGGGTGGGTCATAGCTGGCCTGGTACTGGAGGGCAGGCATGGAGAGACTGAAGAAAGACGTGGGCCACTCCAGATTGGCAGGTGGCAGTTTTCACAAGCAAGACAACTTACTTACAGGCTTGTCTTGGGTGGCTGCAAGATGAGTAGGTCCCACACCTACCACCAGAATCTTAGAAGCTTATATAGAGGCCTTAAAGGGGCTCAGTCTTGTATAGTATCCAGAGGATTTCAACCACACACTGTTCCCTCAAGGCTGGGTCCTTGAAAACAGCTCCCACTATGGAAAGGTGGTTGGAACGGACTTCCCAAGGACAGGAGAAGGGTGAGGAGCCTCCAAGTCCCCGGGTCCAGCTTGCAGGTCATCCTCTCCATGACCTCCTCCAAGAAGGGGTCATGGTCCAAATGAGAGGGAACGAAGACCTGAATCAGGACAGAGGACACAGCGGGGGGGTGGGGAAGTGTGAACTTGTCCTTCAGTGACACTCCTAGTGCCTCCTACTCTGTCCTGCCTCCCTAACACCCAGCTACATTTCAGTCCATAAAATGGACTGTCAAGGGGCGCCTGGGTGGCTCAGTTGGTTAAGCATCTGCTTTCAGCTCAGGTCGTGATCTCAGGGTCCTGGGATCAAGCCCCGTGTTGGGTTCCCTGCTTAGTGGGGAGTCTGCTTTTTCCTCTCCCTCTGCCCCTCTCCCCCACTTGTGTTCTCTCTCACTCACTCTGCTATCTCTCTCAAATAAATAAAAAATCTTTTTGAAAAATGGACGGTCAAAGCACATAATAGACGTCCAATAAATGTTTACAGAAGGATGGATGAGATTGAGCAATCTCTCAGGCGGGGTGATTGATTATAAATTAGTTTGGGAGATAAAGCAGGGTTAGACATTTATTCTGTCAGTCTCCAGATAGCTACTGTGTGCCCACTAAAGGTTGCACACAAAGGCATGGGCGGTGCAGCAGTGACACAGCCCAAGTCCTGCCCTCAGGGAGACCACAGTCGTGTTGAAGGATGTAACCAGCTGCTTCTGAGACTCATGACTGACGGAGGAAATGGCCCTTAAAGGAAATTGAGAAATCAGGACAAAAAGGTGGCCCAAGGGGGCAGAGCATTTTGTTTGGGGCACTGGAGTTTAGTGTGCCAGTGAGACATCAAGGTGAAAAGGGTCAGCATGTCCTTGGAAGAGGTGTTGGGGTGGGAAGACTTGCTATGAAGCCATGAGCACGCCAGGGAAACTGAGGCTGCAGGAGTGATGGAGATGTCCAGGCAGTAAGATCATTAAAGACAAAAGGGAAGCAGACGACAATGCTCAGAGGACAGCCTTTAGGCCCCCCGCAGCCAGACAGTCGTCCACACCTCACCTGCAGCATTACCGTCAACCAGATGACGTCAACCCTCGGTCCCCTCTGCTTAGCCCACACTTGCCCATCACAGGCTCTGCTCTCTGCAATCGGGCAACCAGGGCTCCTAGATCCAACCGAAGTCATTTTGCCACACATGTTGTTGAGAAAAGCTGATGCCTCTACCTGCAGCTACAGGCCGAGTTCTGTCCTTCAAAGTTCATAGGTCAAGGTCTTAACTCCCCCTACCTGAGAATGTAGAGATAGGGCCTTTTTAAAAGAGGTAGTTAAGCTAAATAAGTTTATTAGGGTGGGCTTTCATCCAATATGACCGGTGTCCTTATGAAAAAAGGAAATTTGGACGCAGACACACAAAAAGGCAAGACCACGTGAAGACACACAGAAAAGACAGCCATTTCCAGGCCAAGGAGAGCGGCCTCTGGAAAAACCAAACCACTGGCACCTTGATCTCAGACTTCCAGCCTCCAGAACTGTGAGAAAATACATTCTGTTGTTTTAAGCCCCCTAGTCTGTGGCACTTTGTTATGGCGGCCCTGGCCAACTCATCCACCCAGTTATCATCAGTGGGATGGGGGCCTTCTCCTCTCCTGTCAGACAGCTCCCTCCCTCTGTGCAGAGTTCCCCCCCCCCACCAACCTCCCTACTCTCCCTGCCCCCACACACCTGCTTCCATCCCTGCACAATGAGAAAGGGATTCATAGACCCTTCAGATTGCAGGCTCCCACTTCACTTTTTTAACTGTCTCCTGTAAAAAGTGTAGACAAAACAGTGTTTTTCCCTTGGCTAAGACTCCTTCTTAGATATATTTGTGGATTGCCGTTCACTTGAACTAAACAACAGTGGCTTAATTCCACCTGGACACCCCCAGGCAGCCTGTGCACTTTTTTTTCCCTTTAAATTAAATGCAAAGGAACAGACGGGATGAGAAATTCAACCACATGTACCTCCTTCCTTTATGTCCCAGTCCCCCCCCAACATACACACACACACACACACACACACACACACACGCACATGCACATGCACACACATGCGCACATGCAAGCATGCGGGCAGAGATGTTATTCTTTTCTCCTGGAGAGTGTTCTGCCTACTCAAAAGTTCTGCCCTTGCGGCCCAGGCCACGTTCCCACTCCTCAGCATAGACAGCCTCACAGCCCAGCATCTCAAGAGTCCACTTTAGTTCTAACAGGATTTCTGTTGCTTTAAAATTTTTATTTGAAAGCCCTTGATAGGAGAAGGATTAGTGTTCTTCCAGGAAGGCACCTCAGTCACAAACCCAGATCTCCCTGAAAACTCTAAGCCAAACTTAAGAGCTGAGTTTTGATGAGCAACAGGAAGGTCAGCAGTCCTCCAGTCAGCAATCCTGAGGACTTGGGTGTGGCATTAGGCACACAAAGTCCAGGATGACCAACTGCCTTTCATGTGGCTCTTCTGACATCTCAGAGCCCTAGCGGAAGGACTAAAGTGTTTTTCCCCTAGCTCTGACCCATAAGCTCTGAAAAAGCTCTGAAAAAGCTGAAAAAGTCACCAACCTGATCTGCAGTTCTGTTTCCTCCCTTCTGAAGTCAGGGGCATTCCATGTGAGGGACTCTTCCTCTTCCTTGGATGTGCTGGAGCCCTGTATTGTCCCAAGGGCCCCACTCCAAGACCAGCAACATGGCGGAAAGAATCCCCGACTTGGGGCTCACCATTATAGCTCCCACCAAGACAACAGACTTTGTGAACCGTGACAAAAACCAGATGCTGCCACCTCCTTCCAAACGCCAAATTAGCACCTGGAAGGTCAGCAGTCAAAAAGCCAAAGGGCTCCAGAGAATTGGAAACACACTGACAACTGCTTGAAAGAAAACTGAACAGAAGAAGAAATTGAAGATGGAAGAACAGTGTTTTTATTCTCAAGAAAATTTCCATCCTTTGTGTCTCTATAGACTAACTTCTCTGTGATCCCCACGGACTAGGGCTGGAGCAGGTAGTCCTGAGGCACAGGGTTACATAGAGCTTCCAGAGCTTAGGCGATATGGGTATGATGGAGGTGGTTGTGGGTATTCACCGAGGTAGGTCTTGTGTGAGCCAGTACTGAAGTACTTATTCACTAAATGACAGCTGCTGTGATTTTCATGCTTTTGCCTTGTCGCAAGCCCCGCACCTAGATGGGTGTGTCTTCATAGCTCAAGAAAGATGCCAGGGAATGTGGCAGGAGGATATCAGTTGGGAGACTTAAGAGCAAGGATGCTGCCAGGGGGTAAGAAGGTCTAGAGGCAGGAATACTAAGAGCAGGACATACAAGGATTAGGTGATAAAGTTCAAGTTGTCGTGAATGACCTTAAGGATTCCCTCTTATTCGCAGATGGCTGCAGATGCACTCCAGTGGAATGGAGGTCAGCTAGGATGAGAAGCACAGGACCTATGTGGGACTTCTGGGGTGTCTAGAAGAGCCTCCTTCCTACTGGATTGTCATCACCATGGAACATATGACAGTATTGCTTTCGAAACACCTGAGTGGGGGAAGCATGTTCCTCTCTGACCGCCTCTTTGAGCAACAAATATTTGCCCGCCGCAACTCTCCATTTTGATTTCTGAAAATATCCTTACTGTTTTCTGTAACCACAAATATAATCCAAACTATTTTTTAAAAATCTGGTTCTTACAGAGTTCTCAGAATCACCACCACCACCAACTCCAATTTGGAATTAAATTTTTACTAATTTTACAAAAGTGGATTGAACCATAGAGACTCCTTTTTGGCTTGAGTTTTCAGTGAACAATTGATTTTTGCCATATTTCCATGCCAGCACATTTAGCTCTTTTTAAAAACTGAACCATATTCATGGTGTTTAACCACGCCCCTGATGAACACTGGAGTTGTCTCCAATTTTGCACTGTCCCAGATGCTCCTAAGGTTAGTAGGAATGCTGGTCATAAATGTATAATTGAATATGATTAAGCCTTAAGAAGGACAGAAATTCGGGCACATGCTACGACATGGATGAAGTTTGAGGACATTATTCTAAGTGAAGTAAGCCAGTTGCAAAAAGACAAATACTGCATGAATCCACTTATACGCATCACCTGGAGTAGTCAAAGTCATAGAGATAGAAAGTGGAACAGAGGGGGTGCCTGGGTGGCACAGCGGTGAAGCGTCTGCCTTCAGCTCAGGGCGTGATCCCGGCGTTATGGGATCGAGCCCCACATCAGGCTCCTCCACTATGAGCCTGCTTCTTCCTCTCCCACTCCCCCTGCTTGTGTTCCCTCTCTCGCTGGCTGTCTCTATCTCTGTCGAATAAATAAATAAAATCTTTTAAAAAAAAAGTGGAACAGTGGTTGCCAGAGGCTGAGGAAAGGGAGAATAGGGAGGTATGTTTCAAAGCATAGAGAGTTTCAATTGAATTTCTGGAGATTGGTCATACAACAACATGAACGTAACTGAGCTGTATACACAAAAGTTTAAGATTGGAAATTGTATGTTACTTATAAAACACTGTATGTATCCTACCACAATTAAAATAATAATAATAAATAATTTCTTAAATCTCAAAAAACAAAAAGTAGGAATGCCAAGTTCAAAGGTGATCCCAGTTTTTATTTTAATAGATATTGGCAAAGTGCCTCCAGAAGGGCTGTACTGGTCTTATTTCCACTGTAGGGTGTGAGAGACCCCTTCTCCCACAGCCTCCAACACGGGCATTGCCAGTCTGTTCTCCGTCATGATCTGGTAATGGCAGATGGGGACAGAAAGGGGGCAGAAGCTCACTCTCCCCTTGAAGAACAAAAGAATGTTCTTCTGTTCAGCCCATCTCAACACTTGAGGGGCCACAAAATGAATTTGGGTTGCAGCATTCTACAGGGTAGGTGTAGATCTCTTTGGATGCCTCCGGAAACTCCAGAATTATTCTAGTTCTTCCCCGTCCCATCCCACTCCCTAACCTTAAAATCATGACTCCAAATATCACGGACTGGCCTACATATTTTCCTGAAACAGCTGTCCCGCAGAATCACTAAAACTTGGGTTAAAAATAGCCTCAGTCTCTAAAAGAAGGTTGAGTCCCCGGAAACAAAGCCTGCTTAGATATGTCTCCACCTCCGTAAAGGGCACACAAAATCTGACCCAGCTCTGTCCCCAGAGCTAGTCTCTACCTGTGACCACCCCTTCCTGCCCTGGAAACAGATCCCTGCCTGAGATCTTTTCCCACTCTTGGTCCATCTATGGAAGACAAACAGGGAACAAGGGAGGATAATGCAATTATAAACAAGCTACAAGCTCATGTCCTTATTTCCATTTTATAAATGCCCAAATGGGCTCAGAGACTTTAAATAACGTGTCTGAATTCCCACAACCAGTATAAGAAGCCAAATTTCAATCTTACATCTCACTTCAAAGCTACTGCGATGACAATATCCTGCTTCCCCAGGGCAACCTATCTCCCCTAAAAGGTCCTGTCAGGTATTCAGGTCCCATCACCACTGAGGAGGGTCAGATGATGTGTCTTAGGGAGAGAACAGAGAATTCTGAATAGGGTTAGAATTCTGCAGCACCAGGAGACATTTCTAGACAACAACCCACCTAAAGAACGCCCGGTACCTTGCTGATGGTTTCTCCCTCCCCCTTAGCAAGTGGGGAGACACATTTTCCTGAGTGGTGGGTGGGAGTGAGGATCAGCTGTCTACTTTTGTTGGCAGACCTGGTTTCTCTGCTGTGGTAAGGACTGGAAGTTTCTCAGGTTACACAGGGAAGCTACCCATGAGCTCTTAACCGCTGTGCTATAATGGGGGTTGCCAGGTGGGGAGATGGCCTCTGGCTGCCCACTTGACCTTGTGCTCTACAGTCAGGATCTCTGAAGCATATTTCAAGTGACAAGATCAGACAAAGCCAGCCTCAGTTGCTTAGGAAAGATATCTGTGGCAGAAGGAAGAGCAGTTACCTGCTGCACTGGTTTACCCATCCTCTGGATCATAAACTTAAGGATGATCCCCAGGACACAGATGTCTGGCAATTACATGGTATTGATCCAGGAAGGCCTTCAAGGCATCCCAGACCCCAAATCAGACTGTTGGAGAAGGCCAGGGATAATGTGTGTGTGTGTGTGTGTGTGAGAGAGAGAGAGAGAGAGAGAGAGACAGACAGACAGACAGACAGACAGATTGAGATGTTAGATTTTGAGAAGATTAAGATGGTTATTATGGCAGGAGAATCTATGAATCCTGGATTCCTATCTGCAAAGACCCTGAAAGAGTCAGATGCATGAGGAGAAATGACCAAGAGAAGTGGCATGAAGCTGTGTTGTTAGCTACATACTCTGCCCCAGACCTGCAAAAAGAGTATGTATCCACAACCCTCTCCAGATTTTATTCCTGTAGTGAGGAGTCCCCTGATCAAATCACCCTGAGCCTCTTTTCCACCAATGTGCTGAATCCAAGGGGAAGCCAAGAGTGGCTGTTCGGGGAAGTGAGGATGCAGATATATAATGAGCTTTCATGTATGGTCAGAATGCCCATACTCATGCCAGGATACCCTTTGTGGTGTAAGCTGAAGACAAGAGTGGAAAGAGAAGGGATGGGGGAGAAATGTGTCTTTGTATCCTTATCCTACATCCCACAAATGTTAGGGGCAGGCCTGCCCTTCTGTGACAGCCAGCACAATTGGCTGCCAGTGTCTCGGGGGAACCAGAATCCAGGAGCTGAGTGATGAGAGCTCTGTAACATTGGTCCTAGTAACTCTCCCTGCAGGTTGTCCTGGCAACCAAGTCTTAGCTGCTAGTGAAGACTGCATGGCAAGCCAGATGTTAGGGTCTGGAGGGGAGGTGGCTAAGATGACAAATGCTTGGTTTCAGGTATGGGTTCTAGGATTCCTTGGGGTGCTAGGGTTCTAGGATCCCCACCAGGCCCGGTAGACAGGTGGATGAAACCCTTTCCTTCCAAGGGCAAACTATATAATAGCATGGGCTTCAATAGGGAGTTCTGCTCGCTGACCCTCTCCTTCACTTTACACATATTTGTGATAATCACTGTATTTTGGAGAGTTGTAAGATCTGGAGCTCACAGATACAACATGCTTAGGGCCTGGTTTCTGTTATCTATTACTGGGTAACAAACAATCCCAATACTTAGCAGCTTAAAGCCATAATGCTTTATTAATTCTCAGCTAATTTGGGCAAGTCTCAGCTGGTGGCGGTGGTGATGGCGTCACTGCTTTGGCCTCATTGAGCAGGCTCTGGGTTGAAAGTTCCAAGAAGGCTCTGCTCACATGAATGGTACCCCAGGGCTCCTGTGTGTGGCTCCTACATGTGGCCTCTCCACCCTGCTAGCTTGGGTTTCTTCACAGCATGGCGGCCTCGGTGCAGTTGAATTCTTACATAGCAGCTGGATTATCCCAAAGAAAAGCAGAAGCTATCAGACCCCTTAAAGGCCAGACCCAGGATCAGACAATGTCACTTCCACTGCAATCTATTGGCCAAAGCAAGTCATAAGGGGAAGGGAAACGGACTCCACCTCTTGATGGGCGGAATGACACATGCATGCAAGGAAAGTAAGAAATAGACAGTGGCTGTCTTTGAAATCTACCACTATAGCCCTCAACTCTTATTTAGCTATGAATTTGTGACTGTTCTCTCCAGACATTCCACCCCCTTTTCCAAGGGAGTAGCTAGGACTCCTCAGTTCAAGACTGACACAGGGGCCAGGTGATACCATGGCCAGTAGGGACCTGCACTCACACTCATTGCAATGCAAAGAGGAGGTGGGAAAACTTCAGGGATGATGGTTGAGTGGTTCATCTACAGATGCTGGACCAGATGTCCCAGGGCTCCTAGCCTTACCAAGCTCAGCTTGGAAGGAGTAAAGTCACCCATCAACTCAGACCCCCTGCCAGCTTCGACAGAGTGTGTCAGCAGTGGCCACTATGAACTGAAGGAGAAAGGGCCTTCCTCCTTTTACCTATGCCATGTAGACCTCCCAAGACTTGAGACCTCAAGGAAGCAAAAGTTCCCCCAATAATAACTAGGGTTGAATTTCCCACCAAAGAGGGCTCAGAGTAGGATTTTAATTAATTTAAACAAAATGTGACGTTTCTTGTACAACTAAAATTCATGTGTACTGCACTATTGCTAGAGCATGAAATCCCAAGATTATCAAAACCATACTAAAATCAGATGGAAACACAGGAAATTCACATTCAATGTCATTCACATTCAAAAATTCAAATGAAATACCTCATACACATATTGGGTAAAACCTGGAAGTTGCTTTGCTGGGATTTTAACATTGAGTGTTTATAGCCTTGGTCATTTTCCTAGGCCCTGGGAGTGATCTCCCCATCTGAGTCTGGAGAAACCTTTCTGTGAGCTCCGGAGAGAGGGCAGAGTACAAGTCTTGTCCGTTTCTTGGCCTCATCCCTCTCACATCCCCACAAGCCATGTGCCTATCCTGCAGCACTGGAGGAGCCCAGAAGAGCCCAGGTCATGACACTAGAGAAATGAACAGCTGACGCACTCCAGCTAGCAGGAGACCTTAGTGACGGCCAGGACCTGGAAGCACTACTATGCCGTCCTTCTGTGCTGAGAGCAGGTGTGAAATAAGCTGTAAATTACACTGAGCTCCATGAGCAGGTGCTCTTGCTATGGTCAGTGCTGGCCAGGATGCTCAGCAAACCTAGGGCTCATTTTGAGCTACAAGTGACCACTCTGGGGAAACTGACCAGGTTAGCAAAGGAAAAGTGAACATGGTATCTACAGCCCTGGGTTTGGAGGTAGGGGATGAAATGAGATTCAGTGTATGAACTTTAGTACGTGGGGTGAGGGGTGGGTGCACTCAGGAGAGAGTAAAGACACCAGCTTTGGGAGCAGTGCTAAGCTTTGCTATCCACTGGGACTGCCTTTGGGCAGCTGCTTTGTCCTGTTCTTGGGAGTCAGAGGCCAGGCTGCCCTGAGTGGGTGGCAGGAGGAGACACATTAATTTCCTTGCCAGCCATTCCACTTTCCTATAGGAAGACCCCAGTGCCAGACAGCAAGTGAGAAATTGAAGTGGGTGAGCTGTCAGCACCCAGGGACCAGTCAGCGCACTCTATGTACTGATACTGGGCAGGGGTGATGGGCTCCGGAAAGAATAGCTGACATTTGCTGTTGACCTCAGTGCCTGAGTCCTCCACAGAGAGAGTGCCAGCTGGGCTCAGAAAACCCAGTCCAGGTCTCAGCCATGCTTCAGACTGGCTCTGTGACCCAGGGTAAGATGCATCACCTGGGCCTGTTTCCCCACCAGCGATGAGGTGAAGTACAGAGCTGTTGGCTCCCACGTCAGTGTCCTTCCTTCCTCCAGTCATTGAAAGACTGAACCCATGTCCCCAGATTGAATTTGAGAACAAGAGCTCTTGGCTAAGAACAGTCAGGCCAAAACATGCACATGTTGGTAGGAGCCGTCCAGCCCTTTCCCTTCCCTCAGCAGGCCTCAAGGGCCCTAAACACCATTCTAAACAATTAATGCTGACAGCAAAGAAATGGAATTAATGTCTGAGGCAGTTAGGGAAAATAGCTGATTCTTTATGATGGGCTTTTGGAAGATGAGCTGTCCCTGAGAATTCACCCTCTTGACAGGGGAGATAGACATTAGCTATGTACATGCTTGTCCAGCAGCTGGGCACATGGGTGGGGCAGTGGGGGGGAGGTGGTGGGGACCACAGGTAGGCTAAGGGTTGATCATGACAGAGCTCCAGCCTGGGGGAATCCCTCGTGCAAGAGAGAGTTAAGACAGCAGGCCTGACTGATGTCTTTTGAAAGGCCTGCTTATGAGGCTGCCCCTTGGCTGGTGTCTGGGAATTTAATTTCTGGAGGGTTCCTGCCATCTCCAGAACTGATAACCGTGATTCAAAGTACTCAAATTGTTTGTACAAACAATGTAGTTTATGCTGAACACCTGCTTTCCTTCTGTGACACTGTGACTTGGATATGTTCTAGGCAGAAGATGTTTATATGACCAGCCCCCATTAAAAACTCTGAGCACTGAGTCTCTAATAATTTTTGATTGGCAACAATTCAGGTGTCTTGTCACACTCAGTGGGGGAACTAAGCGTGTCCTGTGTGAGTCCACTGGGAGAGGACCCTCAGAAGCTTGTACCTGGTGTCCCCCCCGCCCCGACTCGGCCCATGTGCCTTTTCCCTTTGCGGGTGGTGCTTGGTATGTTTGTCTATAATAAATCAGAGCCATGAATACAACCACATGCTGAGTCCTCTGAGCCCTCCTAATGGATTACTAAACCTGAGAATTACCAAACCTCTGACACACACACCCCATTCTGGATTTCCAGGCAAAGCCTGGGACACCAAAGCCCCTCCTACTGGGAAGGCTTTTGAGGTCATCGGTGGGAATTACTGACCCTGCTGCTGAATCCCATTCCTCACTCCCAACCTCCACACCCACACTCTAAGCCCCCCTACGAATTGAGAAGGTGGATTCCTGAGAGTGGTTCTCTCTAGAGAGTTCTATCAGACAGTGTTGATATAGAAGACAGCAGGCTCATCTGGCCCAGTTAGGAGCCTCCTGGACCTTGAAGCATAGGATCAGAGGCCACTTTGTTTCCTGAGATTCAGCTGTCCTGCTCACCCAACATAAGCAAACACTGAGATCACACAACCAAGACCTGAGGGTGCTCAAACCCATGGTAACAACCTACAGAACCACTGGGCATCAGGGCACAAAGGGCTCTTGGATCACTTGATTCCCCCAAAGGGGAAGCTGAGGCCCCACTGGGTTATGTAAATGCAGCTGCCACCCCGTGCGATATGCATTTCTATCACTGCTGCTTTTCCATGTCTCCACCTCCCTCTCACAGCAGACTCTGAGCCCCCAAGGTGGGGCCACATGTAGCACTCAGTGATCTGACCCACCCCAGGTTACACCGCTCAATAAGGGCAGGAGAGGATTCAACCTCGGGTTTCCTGCCTCCCAAGGCTGTGTTCTTGTTGGCGGCAGTCCCAAGAGGCAACACTGATGAAACTCCTTACAGTCCACACCCCAAATGCTCAAGAGGCACAGACAAGCCCTCAAGAGACACCACAACCAGCCCAGAGTCCCCAGATGTCTTCATTTCAGACGGCACAGCAAGCTTCTGCCCTGGTCGGCATCAACCAGCTGGCCACAGAGAACCAACACCAGGCTTTACCCTTCACTCTCTGAGTGGAGACCAGAAATGAATAAATGGACGGCTGCATGTAAGAGAAATGATTTAATTTCATAAAAATGTGATCATACAGTAAGATTTGATTGATTTTTTTCCCTTTTTTTTTCTGGCAAGTGAAGTTTATAAAAAACACCTGGAATAAAAATTAGAAACATAACCTAATAAAAATTAGAAACAAGGAAATAGAGTCATTTAGAAAGACAATAAAGAGAAAACAATAAGCAGCAAAAGCAGCAGCAACATGGGGAGAAAGTTGGCTCTGCTGTGCAGACAGAGCAATGAAGGACCAACATAACCCGAGCTTTCCCAGCAGGCTGAGCTGAGGGGCAAGGGAGAGAGGGGCAGTAACCATGAGCGGCCTGACGGCCTCCGGAATGGGACCACACTGATGGCCGCTGGCTCAGTGGGGGTTGGGGGTGAAGCAATAGCCTCCTTCAATCAAGAAAATGAGACATATAGAGCCACATACAAATGCTTTTTGGAATGTCTGCACCATAGCCAAGGCAGAGTTAGGACCACCTTGAAGAGGCAGGCTTGGAACTCCCTGCAACATCCCCAGGTTTGCCTCCTAGGGCAAAAGTCCAGAGGCTCCCGCCCACAGGACGCAGGGGGAGTTCAGGACTACATTCTGAGGTAGTCTAACCGTGACTTGCACAGGTAGCTGAAAATGATCACAAAAAAATGGGGAGAAGAAAGGCAGAAAAGGTGCACAGACAGAAGAGGCTAATGCAGATAACAGAAGGGACCTTAGGGACCTTGCTACAAGAAAGTTCAGAGATGACCAGAGGGTGTGGCCTGGGGGAGCACAAGTGGCCTGCAGTGGGCCCACAGGGACCCTGGGCGCACACGGCTCTTGTACTACTTGATGCTGCAGCCGTGTGAAAGGAGATGAAGGAATCCGTGGAGGGATTTCCCGGCCCAGAGCAGCGCCAACTCTGAGGGGAGGGATGTCCCTTGCTGATGACTCACGTCACAATGGTGATGTGCCAGAGAACCTCAGAGCTTCGGGGTGAGGCACCCCAAGGTTATTTCAGCTATGACTTCTCTCATCTGAACAAGTTCTAGAGAGAACTAACACTGCTAGACTTACAGGCGACAGAGCGATCAGATCAAAGCCACCGGTGAGAGAAATAAAAAGAACAAAAATCAAAGGTGTTGCTAAACACCCCCCCCTACTTTTTTAGGCTAATTTACATTCCTTTTCTCATCTGCCCCAGCACTCAGAATTCTACGTCAGGATGGAACGTTCTGAAGGCTTTGGAGGCAGCAGCTATGTGGATGTTAGTATTTTCTCTGCTTTCCACATTTCCGCAGACGCCTTCGAGGACGGAGCTCACCAAAGTCCTCCACTTCATTTTCATAATCATCTTCCTGAACAATACCTGTTTCAAAAGCAAAAACAAAAAACTAGAAACAAAGTACAGAATGGTGATTTCTTTTTTCACTCCACTATAAAATATAACATGCTAGTAAAACCTGATGTCTCTGTAATTGTTTTTTTTTTATTTTTTTTAAAGATTTTATTTATTTATTTGACAGAGAGAGACAGCCAGTGAGAGAGGGAACACAAGCAGGGGGAGTGGGAGAGGAAGAAGCAGGCTCATAGCAGAGGAGCCTGATGTGGGACTCGATCCCAGAACACTGGGATCACGCCCTGAGCCGAAGGCAGACGCTTAACGACTGCGCCACCCAGGTGCCCCTATTTTTTTATTTTTTAAAAAGATTTTTATTTATTTATTTGAGAGAGAGAGAGAGAGCACAAGCAGGGGGAGGGGCAAAGGGGGAGGGAGAAGCAGACTCCTTGCTGAGCCGGAAGCCCAACATGGGGCTCAAGCTCAGGACTGCTGAGATCATGACCTGAGCTGAAGTCAAACACTTAATCAACTGAACCACCCAGGCGCCCCTCTGTAATCATTTTAAATTAAAGGGCGAAAAAGCCTGAATTAGAGCCCAAGTGAATACCCTTCTCTAGAGTTAAGTTCTTATACAGGCTGATTCCTCTGCCCTCATTTCAGAGACCCCTCAAATGGCAAAGAAATCAAGCAAAACCTAAACTCAACCAAAAACTTGAGTTAGTATACCAGTTATCTTCCTTTTGAAATAATCATAAAAATCATAGTCCCGGCAGCCACTATATTCTAAAGATTTTTTACTGCCATAGATATTTGTGCCCAGTCCCTTCTAGTTTTTCCCAGCTCTGGGGTCTGGGTTTTCCGGTAGTATCTGGATTAGGAGGACCCACAGAAGAGCATTCTGGGGCACATGAAATATTTGGAGTAAGAAGAAATAACACCTGGCCAAGAGCGGGCAACAATTGGCATGGGCAAGAGGGAAGACCTCCCAGATGATAAAGAATTTGGCAAGATCATTCTGTCAGGAGAGAAACGTGACTCCCTCCATATAAGCACTTAACCCTCCATGGGAAGGCACACGCAAGTTTCCCCAATGATTTTGTGTGCTTCGCTCACAAATGTGCTTATTTCACATCCCCAAACTCAAAACAGTGCTGATACATACTAGACATTTAATAAATATTCACTGACTTATTACATGAATGGTTGACACAGACAAGCATATTTACCAAGAGAAGGCACTTCAATACTTTGTCTATCCTTGGGAGTCACTGTATTAGGGTGAGTAGTGACTGGATGTCATCAATAACAGTTCATAAGTGGCAAAAGAGGTTGTCTAAAAACCTGTGTGAGCCCTCACAGTCAGATGGGGAAACTCGGATCCTATGTTGCTAATAATTTGACTAACTGGGGGTGAAGCTCCTAGACAGTGAGTGGCCACTATTGACCCCTTCAGCAACCCCACTTCACACTGACCTGGGAGTCAGCAGAAGCAAGAATCATGAGACCCAGAGCATCACCCTGGGATAAAGGGCTCCTTACCTTCCTCCTTTAAGTGGAGTTCCGTCTTCATCAGCCAGTCCCGCGCATCCCTGACTGACGGGATCAGAATGTTGACCAGCCGAGCCATCACTTCCTCTGCTACAGGAACCAAAGAACAAGGGCTCTGAGTGAGGGGGCCGCTGCAGAAACTAGACCACTCAGTACTAGAGCCAAGGCCCCCACTTCCCAAGAGCCTGTTTCTGGGTTTCCCCTGAGGGGGACAATGGAATAAGAACTTACAGCCACCTTCTGCCACCACAAACAAACTACAATTACATGCTAGCCTGACACCATCACTGCATGTCTATAGAGATTGCCCGTAGCAAACCTCCCAAGGAAGCTTCGTTCATCATGTCACTAAACCTTACACTGGAGTGTCCAGATTATAGAATAAGTTTTAAATATCTAATTTCACTAATTTTATACATAAGGTGACTTCTACTCACTGTTGCTAAGAAATAGCTAATAAGGAAGTTAGAGGAAATCTGATTCAGAGACCACATAAGAATTCTTATTGTTAAAGTCTCACACTGGGTATGGTTTAAGAACTCTCCTTAAAGGAAGAGACCAGCTACGCACCTCCGGATCTTAGTCAAGGGTTCAGTACAGAGTAGGTGTTCAAGAAGTGGTCACTGATGAACAGATCGGAAGCTTAAAGAGCTTCCTCAAGCCTGAACACTCTCCCTATATCCTTGCCACAGAACTAGTTAGCAAGCCGTTTTCTTGTCTGTAGTGCTGGGGAAACCATCCTGACCCAAGATAATCACAATATTTTAACTGGGGGCGGGGTGGTTCAAAGAATGGGGTTTTGCTGTAATTTGAGAACACACATTCCTCACTTGTATTTCTGCCAAAGCCAAGTTCTGTTATCCCCAGGACAGACCTCACCACAAAGGACTTGATTCTGACATGTGTTCTCAAAGCCCGGGTTCTCACACCACCTGGGCCCCAATTTCTGAGGACCCCTTACCGCCAGCCCAGGCCTTGCGCCTGTAGAGGTCCTCCACCGTATCCAAAACCTTCTTGATGTTCTCCTGGACCTTCCTCTGCAGCATGTGGCTGTGCTCTTTGGAGCCCAGGTGACTGCGGATCCACATGCTCTGCTCAATGTCCTGTACCACCAGCTTGCCTTCATCGATGGCCGGGTCCACCTTCTCACGGAAAAATTCGGAGTACTTCTGGTAGGCCACCTGCTGCCTCTGATGACCTTCTAGGCGGATGTGCTGCTCGTAAGACTCGCTATTCCTCTCCCGGCCCTCCGTGTCTCCCAACTCAGTGCTGGAAATGGCCACCACCTCTGAAGCCTCTCCCTCAAATGCTTTCCCAGGGCTGAAATAGTTGTCAGGACCTCGGGTGAACTTCACCCCACACAGGTCACACTGGGTCCTGTCGACGTCTGCCTTCTTGAAGTTCCCAGCCCCGGGCTCCCTGGCCTCCTCCCGGAAGCACTCTGCCTGCGCACTCACCCTTCTCCTCCAGCTGATGCACAGGGACACCACCAGGCATGCCTTTCTCAGCTTCCGCTGGATGGAAGCCTTCCGCTGCTTCTGGGAAAGGATGGCAGCAAGAAGGTGGTCCCGGTCTTCCAATGCCAGCTCATCTGTCTCGTCCTGACCAAACTCACACTCTGGCTCAGCAAAGTAGTCCACAGGGTCCACACAGAGTAGGCGGCTTAGTTTCACCTCCTCGTGATAGAGGCCACGCACCACGGACCCTTTGGTGTGCATGCTGTCCCAACGCCAGTGGCAGTCCATCAGGTACTCTTCGTCCCGTTCAGAGAGCAGGTCCTGCAGCGCCTCAGCCACAGACTTCACATTGACCTCCGTCAACACCCGCTTGACCACTTTCAGGAGCCTCTCGGGAACCTGGTCCGGGCAGTCCATGCTCATCAGCTGCAGCCTTGTCTGGATCTCCTGAAAGTGGCGGTACAGAAGAGGCTTGCAGTACGGCTGCAGAAGCTCCTCGGCATTCACCAGCATCACTAGGCACAGCACCAGGGTCCGCTCTGCCTCACCAGACACCACACAGTCTATTTCACTGAAGGCATCGAGCAGGACGTTGAAGTTCACATTCTCATGGCCACATAGCACCTTGACGAGGTAGGAGAGGTGGAACCGGAAATCCTGAATGGCTCTTGTCACGTCCTTGGGCTTGTATTCCTGAATGATGGAGAACACGTCCCCGAGCTCCCTGTCCTTCTTGCTGAACAGGAACTCCCAGTAGTGCAAGAGTGCAATGTAGCTCTTGGGGAGGCATAGGATGGCATTCTTCCAGAGGCGGGCCAGAACTGCTGCACAGTGGACAAACTGGAACTCCAACAGGGCCACCGTGTTTCCAATGCTGGGGATGAGCGGTTCTTTACACCTCTTGACAAGGACATTCATGAAGCGGAAAAAGAGCCTCTTGTAGTTTTCTGGGTTCCTGTATACATAGAACTGGTCAATGCAGTTCTCCAGCAGTCGGATGAAGCAAAGGTGGGTCTTCTCGGTATTGTCGTCATCCTTGTTGGGTGCCAACATGCCGAATTTTCCTTCTATTCCCTTCATCTTGCTGCCTCTCCCCCTGCCCCTTTCCTCTTTTTCAGCCTCTAGAGCTTTGAGATCCCTGTTGTAGCTGTCCTCCTCCTGGTGGAGCAGCTTTTCAAACTCCTCCGGATAGTTGGAGGAGACGAGGAAAGCCTGCATGGCGCTCAGCCACAGGTCTGTAGACTCCCGGCGGCTTCGTGCCCTTTCGTTTTGAAACAGAAAATGAATGTACTCTTTCAGAGCAGACCTGTAGGATCGAAAGGATTTGTAGTTTGGTTTGAGGATTTCTTTGCATGCCATGGGGTTTTCTGACAACACTCTCTGATGGAAATGCTTAGGGAAGAGGACATTCAGGAAGGATTTGCAAAGGCCATACATATCTGTAGGCAAAATATAATTAATTTCTTCAAGTTCTTCTGCTAAGATTTTAGGGAACACTTTTTTGGCCTCCAAAAGCAATCCACTGATTGCCACCAAGTGCATTTTTGACTGAACCAAACACCTGGCCTCGCAACGCCTCAAAGGCCTGTGGAAATCTTTACAGTTTTCATCCTCACATTTCAAGCCTACAATAAACCTCATGCAGACGCCTGGGTAGGTCTTCCCAAGCAGGCTTTGTGTGATCTGACACAGCCTGCTCAAAAGGTGTTTGTTGAGGGCTAATTTCACTTGGTCAGTCATTAACAAGAAATAGTCTTTTGTTTTCTTATCTGTGAAGTTCAAATCCAGGTCAAAAATTATTTTTAATATGGGTCCAGGGTCATTCTGAGCTATCTGGCAATACTTGGCATCCACCTGAGAAATTCCAAAAAACTCAAAGCAAGACTTGACCATCTCCTTCTCAGCATTGTTGGTCACTCTTTTGAGGGCCCTGACTAGATTGAGGAGGACTTCCAGGCCCCCCGGAGCCAGCGCCAGGACCTTCTCAGGCTCAGCCTCACACTGACTGGTGGCTTCATAGAGCGCCTCCACCACCCCAGCTGAGTGATTGAGCCTGTCAAACTTGAAGAAGGCATCCTTGAGCTTTTGAAAGTCTCTCAAGATTACCCCCTGGAGGAAATGAGCCTCAGCAATGCCAGACAACTGATTGGTTTGATAGCAGAGGTCAAGGGCTTCTCTCAGAATGGCCTTGGTGTGCTCTACATCTGAATCCCTGGCCACATTGAGGCGGGCAGCCCCCAGCAGACATGAGGCCTGAAAGTCCTTGTCGGCAGTGAGCCTGGCGGCCTCCAACAGGCAGCCATGTTGCTTCATCAACAAGGCAGCCTCTTCCCTCCGACCTTCCCTGTTCAGCAGGTCTGCAGCTTCTGCAAGCCGTCCGCGAGACTTCAGGAACACCAGCTGGTCTTCTATGTCTAGCTTCGAGAGGACAGCCATCATCTCCTTGATCTTATTTGCGCTCAGGTACTTTGCTGCTGCTTCCAGGTAAAGCTGACTTGCAGAATAAGACAGCTTGGATATGGGAAGGGTCTTGGCCCTTAGCATTTCTTCATACCTGAAACGACAGACAACACAAATGTCAACTCATTACCATCCAATAGAAAATGTTCTCCAAAATACAGCACAGAGCCAGTTAACTACAATTCCCACATGCAGATATAAATTACAAAATAGGACCTAAACCTATCCAGCATCTTTACAAATGTTTCATTTCACAAGGATAAGATTAATTCTTTATTCTCCAAAGGAACCAAGCATTAGTATATTAAATTAATGAAACATAATGGAGTTGCAACCTAAGCAAATGGAAGTTAGGTTTGGAAGTCAATCTGAGGGGCAACAATTATGCATAATCAAAATTATCATTAAAAAAAAACCTTAAGCTTTCATAAAAGCATGATAATCATTTTGGGTCTACAACTCCATTGAGTCTGAGACCAGACTAATGAGGAAGGGTGAAGACAGAGACTGCACACATACCAGCAGGACATTAAACTTCCTCTTATTCCCCGAACTGATTTTTCTCTTCTGCCAGGTATGCATGTGGTTGAGTTAGAGTGAGATTAATGAGGCTCTGAATGCTTCCCTTTACTCTTCTGATCAAAGTCAGTATATCCCACACTACAATTCCAGTTTTCAAGGCACTGGAACAATCCAATAATGCATGCTTGGTTTTGAACTCTCATAAGATAAATCATCGCATCACAACCAGAAAAGTGCCCAGATGTCTTATGATGCCCCCGACTTACACTACAAACCTCAGATTTCTTAGTACAACAGGCTTCCCATGAGGGGGTGTAAATCAAGATGAAGAAAGGGAGTATACGTCACATGTGAGCATTGGCTGATGGAGTAAGGAATCATTTTAGCAAATATAAAGAACTACTGAGGTATTTTCTTTTCAAATTTAAAATGTCCTCAATGCACTTTGAGTCACGCCAGTTAGCATTTGAATTCTTTTTTTTTAAAGATTTTTATTTATTTATTTGACAGAGATAGAGACAGTCAGCGAGAGAGGGAACACAAGCAGGGGGAGTGGGAGAGGAAGAAGCAGGCTCATAGCAGAAGAGCCTGACGTGGGGCTCGATCCCGTAACACCGGGATCACGCCCTGAGCCGAAGGCAGACGCTTAACGACTGAGCCACCCAGGCGCCCCAGCATTTGAATTCTACACTCAACATGCATGGTGTTCAAAGGACACTCAAATAGATCTAGTGTGAGGCTCCAGTTAATACTCATTACACTTAGATCTCAACTCATCATTAGAAACTCTCAGTTGCATACCTCAATAAAGGTGAAAAAAATAATGAAAGAAAAAAATGTTTCTGGGGAAAATCTGTGACTGACTATTCAAGGCTCTTCTGGAAAACTGAGGACAGCAAGTTAAATAACTTATTAAAGGTTTAAAAAAAAAACCCTCTCAGTCGGTTTTGTCATATGAACTCACAAGGGAATTGGTCTGGTCAATTATTCCCACCACCACTGCATAGCACCCTGATAACTGGGTACCCAATAAATATCACAGCTGGCACGCTGTTATGGACTGATAGTTTGTGTCCTCTAAAATTCATACATTCAAGCCCCAACTCCCAGTATGATTTTTTTGGAGATGGGATCTCTAAGGAAGTAGCTAAGGTTAAATGAGGTCACAAGGATGGTGCACTGAGCCAGTAGAACTAGTGTCCTTATAAGAAGACACCAGAGAGGGGCACCTGGGTGGCTAAGTCGGTTAAGCATCTGACTCTTGGTTTTGGCTTGGGTCATGATCTCAGGGTCATGGGATCCAGCCCTACATCCGGCTCCGTGCTCAGCAGGGAGCCTGCTTGATGATTCTCTCTCTCCCTCTTCCTCTGCCCCTCCCCTCACTCACGCACACACACACATACTCTCTCTCTCTAAAATTAATTAACTTTTTTTTAAAAAAAAGAAGAAGACACCAGAGAGTGAGCTCTCTTGAGCGCTCTCTCTCTCAAGTGCCAAGGAAAGGCCACATGAGGACACAGGGAGAAGGCAGCCATCTGCAAGCCAGAGAAAGAGCTCTTAGCAGTAGCCCAACTGGCCAGAGCCTTGATCTTGGACTTCTAGCCTCCAAAACTAGGAGAAAATAAATTTCTGTCATTTAAGCCACCCAATCTATGGCATTTCATTACAGTAGCCTGAGCTAACTAATACACACCCATTGCATATATCGCATATATAATGGTACCAAAGATGTGGCTAAAAGAATATGCTTATTTACCCGCCATGGCACTGAACACCTACTTTTTCATTTCCAAAAATAAAACTCAAGGTACCGAGTACCTTTATTGAGGTACTGGTTACACAAGTGTATTAATTTTGTGAGAATTATGTGCACCTTTTTGACTATATATTATACTTTAATAAAAGCTGGCTTAAAAATAAAAATCTGAATTCTGAACATCTGGGTCAGTTATGTTCATTTTGTCATCTGTATAATTTGGTAGAAAGCAAAAAAAGAAATGTAGAACCAACCCATACTCTACTTTTCTAGGAGCTGAGAGTAGAGTGGACTCAAATTCCTGCTCAACAGAAATGCAAGATAGCAGACTCATACCATACCTAGCTGTCCCATAGCACCAGGAAGATCTCCTAGGGGCATCAACAACATGGTGTTTCTATATTCCTTGTCAACCATTAACCCCACCATCTCCACTTCACCTTTGGAATATGAACTAGGCTAAGAGCTCAAGAAGGCCTTCCAGTGAGTCAAGTATGAAACTTATGAGGGTATGTGTTCACACATTTCATACACATATGTATGAGTGCACGGCTGAGGATCTGCCAGTAGACTGTGGTGAAGCAAAATCCTGATGGCCCCCTAGTGCTCTTACCTTTATTCATCATTCAGCAAAATTGACAAGTCAGCGGGTAAAAGTGGAGAGGACAGAACCATCATTTAACACAAAACTGCCATGTGTGTTATGTACACACTTGTAACAAACCCTTCATTTTCCTCTACCCCTTCTCCTCATGACATGGTGTCAAAGCTTATAAAGAGAGTAGGGTATATGAAATATACATATATTACGAGTTCATATACTAAATGCACTGGAATAGCTGCCGATGAAGAGAGAAAGGGAATGAAGACTGGTCATGAAGAGGAAGAGGAGGAACAAACTAAAACCAATGGTGGGTTTGCTATGAAGAGGAGATTATATTCCACTCTTTTTCCTCCCACACTTCCCATCTAGCTCCTCAGTTAATCCTTTAAGCTTGGCTCTTGCCTTTAAGGAGCTCCTGATCCAGCACTGATGCCACCACTCAAGTGGAAGGAGGGCAACATGGGCAAGCCGCTTCAGAAGAGCAGGATAACACCATCCAGGGCAGGCTGCCCCCAGAGAGCAGTGGGAGGGAAGGAACAGGGTGGGGGAAGGGAGAGAATAAAACCACCTACTTTTCCACTGCAATAGCAGCTTCTTCGAAAAGCTCCTCTTGGCAGTACATTTTGAGTGCTAGATCGAATTCCTGAATCTGCTCAAAGCATCTGAAAGCATCTTTGTAGCACTGGCTTCGCTTATAGAAAGAGGCAGCATCTTTTATCTGGGACAGAGTAAAATATACTTTTAGAGTATTCATAGCATAACTTTTTACCTTAAAAATAAGCCAACACCATGAATAATAATGTCTGCTCTTCAAATATGCATGCAAATGGGGATTCCACATTAAATGCACTAGAATGGCTGCCAGTGAGGACAGAATGGGAATGTTCGGACACCAGCCATGAAGAGGAAGAGGATGAACAAATGAAAACCACCAGTGGGTCTGCATGAACACAAAATTATATCCCACTCTTCCTCCCACACTTCCATCCAGCCCCTTGGGTAATCCTTTATGCTTGGCTCTCCCAATGTTTCTCCAAATTCCCTTCCCACCACCTCCACCACCATCACAGCAATCCAAGCCACATCATCGAGCCTCAGTCACTGCTTCCCACTGACCTGTCTTCTTCTACTCTTGCTGCCTAAGGACCTCCTCCCAGAGCATCCAAGCAATGAGCTCCATGTCACTCCTGCAGTTAGAACCTTCCACTGGCTCCTTGTCACATTTGAATAAAATCCAGTCCCTACCATGGACTTTGAGGCCCTACGTGATTTGCTCCTACCACCCTCTCTTGCTCATTTTACCACTTCTACCCACTCACCTGCTCTGGCCCAACCAGCTTCTTTGCTGTTCTTTGAGCTCCCCCACATGCTCCCACCTTAGAGGGCTCTTGCCTGCAAGAATATTTGTCCTGTGATGCCCTGCAGCAGTTCTCACAGTCTCTGCTCAAAAGGCAGCTCCCTTAACTGTAGAGAACAAACTGAGGGTTGATGGAAAGAGGTGTGTGGGGGGTGGGCTAGATGGGGGATGGGTATTAAGGAGGGCACTTGTGATGATGGGCACTGGGTGTTATACCTAAATGATGAACCACTGAACTCTACTCCTGAAACCAATATTGAACTGTATTGTATGTCAATTAACTAGAATTTAAATTTTAAAAAAAGAACAAACCAAAAAAGGCAGTCCCTGCCCCCCCCCGCCACACACACACACACCCTCACCTAAAACAGCAGCTCCTGACACCTCTCTCCCCTCACCTAGTTACCTAGCCTCATCATCACTGGCATCTCCTATGTTACTGGCTAGTCTGTCATCCCTCTCCCACACTAGGAAGGGAAGCTCTCTCAAGGCAGAGGCCCCTATGTTGCCACCTGCTGGCCACTGAGCACCCAGTGCCTGGCACCCAGTAAGGGCCCATCTCTTTGTTGACTATTTCATTTCATAATTCTACTAGCCGCACCTGAGGTCCAAAGAGAAAACAAAATCAAAGTGAAACAAGGCAAAACACATACTTCAGGCCCTCTAATAAATCTTAGCTGGCTTCTATTTCTTTAGACAATCTACACCAAGTGCCAAAATACAAAGAAGATTCAGGTATGAGGTTCTTCTATGTCCAGAGACCTTATAAAGCAGGGATCATCAAGACCCATCTCAGCCACATGAATACAGCCCCATAACCAGAACATCTACCACCCTATCTCTCGTCCTCTCCTGACAATGCTGATTACTCAGAAGGAAAACCCCAAGTGGGAATGCATGCCCTCCTAGGGGCCAAGCATGCGCCCAACCAGAGAGAGAACAAAGGGCTGGCTCTAAGCAGCAGCCCCCTGCTCTGCACGTTCTGCCCCCTGAGGGGAGGTGTCCCCAGCTGCCATCCAGAGCAAGGGCTTTGAGAGGTTTCCAGGGAAACCAATGTCACTCTCGGGAAAGAGGCAAGAAGCAGGTGAGGCAGAGGAATCCCTGTGAAAAACATCTTACACCCCCAAGGCCCCCTCACAAATATTTCTTTGCTGGGGTAGCACATATTTGGGGGCTGGGACACAGAGGCAATTTGGTCTAAGGATGTTGACAAGGGCTGCTGCCAAGCTGATCAACTTGAATCACGCTGGTTAGTTAAGTGGGAGAACCACATGAGGTCTGAGGCTGGCTCAGGTTGGACACCCTTCCAAGGAGGAGCCTGAACAAAGAAAGAGATGAGACCCTTCCCTGGGTGGGGTTTGGAGCTGCTAGAATGTACTGGGGAGAGGAAGTAGAAGAGGCTGCCACCGGACGTCAAGCCTGTGGAAGGGGAAGGAAACAGGGAAGGCTGTTTTTCCAGGAGCAGGGTGGCATCCACATTTTGAAGACACTGAAGTCCTGAAGAAGGGAACATAGGCTGTACTTATGGCCTCCTGGTCCCCATGCCTCCTACTTTCCGAGGAGGGGGGCTTGGGGGTGGATGGGCAACGTGAGTAAGGAGGAGATCTCTGACTCAGTCACGGCAGGCGCTGGTGGGCAAAAAGGGGAAGCAAAGGCTTAGGCTGGTTCCCTGTGGCTGTCACCACTTAGGGTCCAGGTGGTGGCATGGAAGACTGAAGGGTTGGCAGCTAAAGAACATGGTAAGGTTGGAAACTACCTTAGTTCCTAGAATCTCAGGGCCCAAACTCCCACCCACCCTGAAATCCCTATCCCATCCCCATCTCCCACACCCTAACAAGTCACACCCCCTAATAAACATGGGGCAGGGCAGCACAAGGAGGGCCTTATGATCTTTACATGGACTTGGGGCCACACTTCAAAGTCCCTGGTAGATGTCACGCCCACCCCACCCAATGCCCAGGGTGCTCTGAGGATCCAGAAGCTACTACATTTCACAGAGAGATGTGGAAACCCACCCCCCTCTTGGAGGGGCATAAAGCCGCTACAGCATTGGGGGGGGGAGCAGGAGCCCCAGCTGGGCTTTCTAGAGCACAGCTTCTCAAGCCACCTAGCTCTATACCTCCAATCCCTCACAACTGATACCCTGGAAGTGAATCATGTGAGGTACAGCATGGTGGCTATAGTTAACACTGTATTGTATATTTGAAAGTTACTAAGAGAATAGATCTTAAAAGATCTCATCAGAAAAAAAATTTGTGTAACTCTATATAGTGATGGATGAATGAAACTTACAATACATACATATATCAAATCATTATGTTGTATACCTCTAACTGATATCATTTTACATGCCAATTATATCTCAATGAAAAAAAGACAACGGAATTGTTAAAAAAAAAAAATCATCACTGCTTGGATGTTACAGCAATGCCAAAGTGCTGTAACAGTCTGTCGCTGGTTACTTTCATCTTCTGTGTTAACCTTGTTACAGACAAATAAAAATCTTATTTTTAAGATTTTTTAAGACCAGCCTGCTGACCACTCTGTGAGTAGCTAAGTTCTAGACCAGCTCTGTCTGACGGCACTTTCCATGATGATGGAAATATTCTATAACAATAAGCACCTGAAATGTGGCTAGTGAGACTGAGGAACTGTATTTGTAGTTTTATTACATTTTGATTAACTTACATTATAAATTAAACAGCCACAGGTGGCTAGTGGCTGCCAGACTGGTTGGTGCAGATCTAGAGCAATTACTGAGAGCACAGGAAAATTGCCATGTCGATGCCAGGCCGTTCACACAGGCAGACTCCAGACCCAACACAGAAGACAGAAAGGCAGGAATATTCCAAATCCCACCTCCCCTTTGATTTGAACAATGGGCCTCCCCGTGATTAATATCAGGTCACAAACATTCACACAGATGTGGGCATGCATGCGCACACACACTTCTTTGGAGCCACGTAAACCCTCGGGCAAGTGGAGAAAAAATGGCTGCCCTACAGTCTTCAGAGCCAATGTCTCCCTCTTTGGAGGCCTGGAGCCCCTCCCTGATGCAAGCAGGGGCTGAGGGAGCCCAGTTCTCCCAGCGGCAGCGCAGGCTGGGCCCGTACCTTCCCCAGCCTCTCACACAACTGGGCGGACAGCTGGAACTCCTTGGCGTAGCTCAGGCACTTAAGGGACAGCTGTGGCTCCTTGCACTCCAAATAAGTCTTGGCCAGTTCCAAGTACTCCACCTGCTTCTCCCTGGAGGAGAGAGAGAAAACAGAGTACCCATGGAATGGTGACCAAGGCCCAACAGATCTCACCAGCTGATCTCACCAGAGCATCCCTGAGATGACCCCCGAGACTCTTACTTGGGGCTGACTTTCTTGGATTTCATGTTCAGGGCAGTGTTGTGGGCCAGCGCCAGCTTCTCCTTCTCAAATGCTCCTCCTTTTTGGTAACACTTGGCTGCAACCTAAAACAGGCAAAAAGTCTTGATTCCCAGCAAAGGAATGGAGGTGACATACAGAACAAGGGTTAAAGCATATGTGCATGTTTGCACTGACTTCCCCCAGCCTGAGGGGGAGAAGCAGGAACGTGCTGATGAGCTAAAAAAAAAAAAAAAAAAGCCTCACAGGATAAAGCCCAGTAATGTTACTAGTGAACACTTCCCACTCAAATGTTCCTTTTGAAAGTGCCCAGAGAGGTGCCTGGGTTGCTCATTTGGTTAAGCATTTGCCTTTGGCTCAGGTCATGATCTCAGGGTCCTGGGATCAAACCCTGCGTCAGGCTCCCTGTTCAGCAGAGATCCTGCTTCTCCTTCTCCTTCTGTCCCTCCACCCCCACTCATGTGTGCGCGCTCTCTCTCTCTCTCTCTCTCAAATAAATAAATAAAATGTGGGAAGTGCCCAGAATCCATGGAAAAGGGATACAGGATATATTTTTATAAGCCACCATAATTAACACCTCACTTAATCTACCAATAGCCATGTGTGAGAAGTTTCATCCATCTCACTGTATACAGTAACAAAAACATGGACCCAAAGTCACCCAGTGGCTCTTCTGGGCCCCACACAGTTTTTCTCTAGTTGGTAACTATAATGGTTAACCAACAGTGTTGATGGAATAGCTGCAGCACAGAAATGGGGGTAGAAATGGGGATGGAGATGGTGTCACCACACATTCCAGAAGACACCTGGCTAGATCCCCTGGTCATACCGGTCTGTGTTGAGCAAGTAGAAGGTGAGACAAGCATCACAGGAATGTTGCCTGGACCTCCATTCCTGCCAACAGAAAGCTGCTTTTCTAAAGCAGGAATGCTGACACCATGTCTCAAAGCACAGGCTAGAGAGCAGAAAGTCATGTTTGGCCCAGCATGTAAATACTAGGTCTCAGTGTGAGCGTGTGATTAAGTAGTGTGATTAAGTAGACAAGATGACATCTTGTTCCCTCAGGCTCTTTGCTTCAGCCTCCCCAGCCTCATGGGCCTCCTTGCATTCCCATGACCTGTGCCACACTCTTTCTCACCATAGGACATTTGCACATGCTATTCCTTCTGACTGAAATGCTCTTCCACCCCTTCTCTGCCCAGTTAACTTCATTCATCCTATAGGCCTTATTTCTAGGCTCCTACTTAGAGCAGCCTTCCCTGGCCTCCCTGTCCAGGACAGGTGGTTCTGTGGCAGCTGATCTCTCCTGTGGGATACCTGCAAGAGCTAGAGCTGGGCACTCTTCTGAGTGCCTGTCCCACTCACCATCACATCCCCGCAACCTAAACATGATGTTTGGCCCAGAGTTCCACAGGAATTTGTTGAATGAATGAATCTCAAGTGATTGCCATTTGTATGGTAGTTCTGGAACATTCACTGACATGCAGCCAAAAACTCAATAAACCACCTGAGTCCTGAAGTCCTTCAGCACAGTCAAAATAAAATCAGGTGAGGAAAAGGCTTTTTATAACATTCTCATCTGTGCCAACTCCCATAAAAATATTATAGATTCAAACATTCAAAAGGCCTTTTTTTAAAAAAGATTTTATTTATTTATTCGACAGAGATAGAGACAGCCAGCGAGAGAGGGAACACAAGCAGGGGGAGTGGGAGAGGAAGAAGCAGGCTCATAGCAGAGGAGCCTGATGTGGGGCTCAATCCCATAACGCCGGGATCACGCCCTGAGCCGAAGGCAGACGCTCAACCGCTGTGCCACCCAGGCGCCCCTCAAAAGGCCTTTTTAAAGGGATAAAGAATTGGAAATCCATGGGCAACATGTATGGGTTAACACCAACAGCGTTCTGAAGGGAATAAAGGGAAAGACTATCTAGTTTTCCAATTTCGTATCCATACCTGCTGGCCATATTATCCCGCTCTTCCCTCCCTGCCCCCCACCGGAAAAGGGATCTTGGTTTTATAACAGCAGCCAAGTTATGACAAGGATGGGCAGGGAATAAAGTTTCAGAGCTCTGTCAACCTCCAGCAGCTAAATACTACAGGTTTATGGAAACACCTTGCAGACACACCCAAACACACAACAGTGCACATTCTGTTTTCTCACCCCTGAGTACTGATTACAAGGTGGCGACAGTCCTTCAGGGACAGTCATCCCTGTATCTGCCCACACCCCTTTACCGTGTAATTCTGCAGCTTCTCCCACCCAGACTGCTGCCTATGTCCCTTCCCTTCAGATCTGGGCAGTGACCTGCTCTGGCCAACAGTAGAAACGACACAGGGCCAGCTCCGAGGCCAGGCGTCAGGGGGCCTCCTGCACTTCTCTGCTCTCTGAACACTGCTGGGGCATCAGGTGAACAAGCCCAGGCTCGCCTGCTGGAGGATGAAATGCACGTGATTCAGGATCCCCATTCACCCCCATTCTCCGAGCCAAGAGCCAACCAAGGCCCAGAAGCGGACCTGCTTGCTGACTGGTGCTGAGTTCAGACGTGAGTGACCTGGCTGAGACTCCAGGAGCTACTCCACTAAACTTGGCTATTGGTTAACTGCCCACAATACTCCCCTCTCCCTCCCTTGCATGATGGCAGAACCTGCCTTCCACGAAGGGCTGAAACTGCAGGATGGGACTGCTCTCCCAGACTCCCTTGCAACAGGCATGGACATGTGACCTGGTACCGACCAGTGAGGTGTAAGGAGAAGTCCACGGGGGACTTCACGATAAAGAAAGAGACCCACAAGAAGAAAAGTGTCTGCCTTTCAGCCCTGCTTGGGATGCTGCCGAGGGGAACGGGCTGCTTGGCACTGCTGCAGTCACTATGTTATCTGACAAGCCACAGACAACACAAGGAAGAAATGGAAAGATACAGGGGCCTGTGATGAGTTTGTTAAGCTGAAGGTGTCTGTGCCTTACAGGTGGAGACATCACCACCACTGCATCCTGGGAAACACACACACCATGGTGCCCCACCTGAAACTGGGTGATGTGTAGGGATGCTGACGGTCAGGAGAGGGATGGGGCTCTTCGAGCTGCTTTCACTCTTTCCGGAGGACTGGCAAAGATAACACTGGCCGGAAGAAGGCTGCTCAAGCTCACTAGGATGGCTTGTGGCCCAGAACTGGTCAATTCAGTCTAGTGATAAAGCTTAACCCCTGCTCACTGACTCAGCTTGGGAGTCAAGTCTGTGTCGGATCAATTTGAAAAACAAATGATCAATCTGTGACTATTTTAAAACGCAGTGGGATGACAGCAGAAACGTTTAAACGTAGAGCACAAGAGGGAAAGAAAATAACGAGAAGGGTCTCTTGCTGGGGCAGAGGCCATGACCCTTCATTTTCCTGTCAGTCCATTCTGGCACTTGGCCACAGTGAAGGGTTATCGTGCTTGCCCTGGAAAAGCAGCTGGACAGGGAGCTCTCCTCATCGCAGGGGGCCTGATGTTTCCAAAGAAGCAGCACCATAACCTTGCCCTATCCTGGTGACAAGCATGATGGTGGAAAACCTGCCTATGTGGCCCGACGAGGTCACCAGTCACAAAGACCTCCCCCGCTGGCTCCTGGCCCAGCCGCTTACCTTCCAGCACTGGTGTTTAGCATAATATTCTCCTTGCGCAATCCACTCCTCAGGTGTTGAGGTCTTAACAAACATGCTGTCATCAAGATCTAAAATGAAAAAAGAAAAGTAGATTTGCTTCTCTGGGCGTTCATTCCCTTAAACTTGACGTTATAGCCTGAAGTTTGCCCCCTTCTCCCGCCCCAAAAATGCATATGTTGAAGCCCTAAACCTCAGTGCCTCAGAATGCTGACTATATTTGGAGGCAGGGCCTTTAGAGATGTGATGAAGTTACAACAAAGCTGTTCAGGTGAATCCTAGTCCAGTCTATGTCCTTACAAGGAGATTAACACACATAGAAAGAGACACCAGGGGCTCACACAGAGGAAAAGCCATCTACGAGCCAAGGATAGAAGCCTCAGAAGTAACCAAACCTGCTGACACCTTGATCCTGGACTTCCTACATGTAAGACAATACGGTTAGTGGCGCTTTATTGCGGCAGCCCAGGCAAACAAATACACCTGTGTTGTCTTTCCAGGATTCATTTTAAGATGGATTTTAGCTTATCAAGCCAGTTTATTGTGGGTTTTGGAAGGAGGAGGCAGGGGTAAGAAAGGATGTTGCTCAGTTTTTGAACTTCGGTCTACCTTCCTCTCCTATGGCGATGGATTAGAAGACAGAAAATTCTAATTCCTCCTTGAAAATCCAAAGCCATGTGGCTCTTAGCAAACTCCCACACAGGGGCTTTAGCAAGGAACAAGGTGAAAGGGTTTTACAGTATTTTCAAATATGCAGACTTTGCCCTCAGGGTAAGCAGTGTGACACGTCCCCATAGGTGGACATGGACTGTCACAACCACCTGCTGTCAGGCCCTTCTGTTGTCATACCAGCCCACTGCCGACTAGATCAGCCACCCCTCCTGCAGCCCCCTGAGCATCAACAGCCGTGAGCATCCCTCTCTGCAGGTTCTGAGCCTCAGCTTCAAGAAGCGCGTGGAAGACTGACGACCAGCACAAGGCTGAGAGCCAAATCTGGGCTGAACAGGCGCAGGATACCCAGGCCCATGGATATCAACTGGGGACAGCGAGGCAGACATTCCAGCTTCCTTTAGAAGGCGCAAACTCCTTCCGGCCAGCCCTTTGCCATGCCCTGCAGCGCTGTGTGCAAAGATAACTTTGCAGCATCTTGTCCTGACTCTGTGCATGCTATCAGTGCTTTGGTGACATTTGATTCTCACAGGGAGCTCCCTGGTGTCCTTGCATAGGGCTGGTGTACGTTGCCAGCATGATGATAAAGACACCCAAATTACACAGTCACTATGCTTATCCCCGGCTCCCCCTGCACAGCGGGAACAGATGTTCTCACAGACCTTACCATGTGCAACTTACAACACACTTAAGACTGTCCTTTTTCTTGTATTCTTAACGCTACCAAGACAGAAAATAAATTGTGGGGCGCCTGGGTGGCACAGCGGTTAAGCGTCTGCCTGCGGCTCAGGGCGCGATCCTGGCATTATGGGATCGAGCCCCACATCAGGCTCCTCTGCTATGAGCCTGCTTCTTCCTCTCCCACTCCCCCTGCTTGTGTTCCCTCTCTCGCTGGCTGTCTCTATCTCTGTCAAATAAATAAATAAAATCTTTAAAAAAAAAAAAAGAAAAAAGAGAAAATAAATTGTGATCTTGTTTCACTTGTAATTTTTAAATGAAAGAAAACTGCCTATCTTGATGATCTCTTATAACAGGTGCCAGAATCTACTTCGGAAATGAAAGGAGTAGGCGCCACAGGGAAGAATAAGAACGACCATGGCAGGCCAGCCCCCTTGCTCCCTTTTCATTGAAGAAGTGAAGGCCCAGGGTGAGAAAGTGGGTCTGGACAAGGTCATGTGGCTGCACAGTTGGAAAGTTCTAATGAGAAGCTAGGGCTTTTTTTTTTTTTCACTCCAAAACTTCAACTTTCCCCATTACACCTAACAGCCAGGGCCCAGGAACAGAAGAGCTAACCCTGGTCCCCAACTGAGCCATTGGCTGCAACCAGAAATACTCTCCATAAAACTGGCCAGCAAATGCTCAGGAAAGCAGCAGACCTCTAAACAGTGGCTGAGCCCTGCACTTTCCCTCATCCATAAAGAAATTAACTGTGGCCTGGAGGAGCCAACTCAACAGCTAACCCACAAGAAAGACAACAATTTTCTGCTTTATGAAGGGCTGATGACTTCTCTGCAAGTTATTCCATCAGGAGAACTTCACTCCATTTTTTAATTAGCCAGTCTTTGTAAGTGATCAGAACAACACACAATATTGGTTTGGCTTTTTAAACACTGCAAACAGCACAGAAGGGGAAAAGGTGAAAACTAAAAGGTGTTCCTATCTCCTCGACAACCTGCACCCACCAGCCCGAGGACCAGAGCAGCTGCTGTGAACAGTTCCTCACTGGCAGACACTTAGGTCGTTTTAGTTTCTTATAATTACAAACAAGGCTGTGAGGAACACTTGTCTGTGTATCTTTGAGATTTTATACAAGAATATCTCTAGGTTAGGATCCTGGAACAGAAATTGCTGCGTCACTCTTAACCCAACACATTCTTCATTTTGATAGATATTGCCAGTCAGCTGTCCAAGACCTAGCAATTTGTGTTCCCCCAAGAAAGCCTATTTCCTCTCAACCTCGCCCAGGACCCTCACTTTTTTTTTTTTAAGGAGGTTCCACACATAACATGAGGCTTGAAGTCACGACCCTGAGATCAAGAGTCAGACACACTTCTGACTGAGCCAGCCAGGCCCCTACCACGACCCTCACTCTTAAAGGATCAATAAAAGATCTTCCCTGAAGGAACTAACCTCCCCCCATCCCATTACAACCACACTTTCCCACACATTTTAGCAGTAAATACGAAAGCTCATTTCTCAGAAGAATGTGGAAAGGAAAGAAAAGGCTTTCCAAAACCTATGTCCTTTACACCTGACCATAAGAAGTTGTTCAGAGTAACATGTTTTGTGTTTTGTTTTGTTTTGTTTTGTTTTGTTTTGTTTTGTTGGGGCAGGGGGGTGGTTATTATTCAAATGAGAGTAACATGTTTTGTATCCAACAGCCAGAATATCTTAATGAGATCTTACCTTTATTTTCATCTGTCTTCACAACTTGGACAAAATTTCTTCTCATGAAATATTTGAAAGCAGGGGCCCGCTTCTCTGGGTTTTCATCAAAGATCCAGAGGTTCACCCGGGCCCGTGTAATGGCAGTGTACAGCTGCTTCAGCTCTCCATTGAGGAGCTAAATTGAGGACAAAGACAGAGAGCCTTTTGTCTATAGCGTCAACGTGATACACTTCAATGGGCTTACTCACTTTGGTGAAATACAAAAACCAAATGTAAGGATAGCAGAAGCGTGAGCAGGAGGGGAGGAGCTCACTGTGGTCGCAGCACAGATAAGTGAAGCTCTAGCAAGGGGGCTCAACATTAGCACAGCACTGCCGTTTTCTGCTGGAATTTTCTATTTTGAAATAATTATACGTTCATAGGAAGGTACAAAGATAGTGTAGAGAGGTCCCATGTGCCTTTCACTCAATTTATCCCAATGGCTATATCTTACACAATTCCTGTAACTTATTTTTACAAATTAAGCCGGTCATACACTTCTATGACCACTATCATTAGTACAAAATTACTCACGACCTATGCCATGACTGAGAGCTGCAGACATAAGGGGTTAGGACTTGAACACGGGGAGGGCCTACTTGATTAAATAATGCACATTTCAAAACAACAGTGGATCTGTGGCTACCTAGAGGTTTGCATAGCTTGGCAGTGATTTAACTTTAATTTCTGTAGAGCCTTGTAGGCATTTACTGAAATAACCTGCTAACTGCTATTCCGTTTATTTGTTTTACACATTGTACAAGACATAAAACTAGGGCGGTAGTTTCTCCCCAAAGATTTTGGTTTTACTGGTTCAATTTTCACTCTCTCAAGGTTCCATCAACCTTCCTCAGTCAAGAGCTCTGCAGAACTGCTCAGCTTTGGCCTCCTTCTCGGTGAGGCAGCTGCGATGTGAAGGGAAAGGGATGCTGGGTCCCTTCACAGTGTAGCAGAGCAAAATCTGCCACCCCAAAGTGTGGACTGCCATCTCTTCAGCATGTGGATTATTTTAGGCTGATTATTTTTAAGAAACAAAAGTTCACAAAGAAACTTTGCCCTTCCCCCTGACTGCCTAAAAGAATTTAGACAGAGAACCTTCTCCAGGAAGGGAGCAATCATCATAGATAACTGTAGTATAATGTGAACTAGGGATGCTAAACAGGGAGCACCATAGCAAAGCCGGCTTGTGTGAACTTCTCTCTAGGTCCCATTGTTTCTGGATGGCCGAGCAAACATTTGCTTACCAAACATTCACTTTTTTCATCTTTTTGTGAATTGCTTTCTTTCCCTCTGAAGCCCTAAAACCCTACACCCTTCTCCTTGGTCCAGGATGACATATAAACCTCATTTTGCCTGTTTTTGGAATCTCATGTTTATGTTGATTCCCTATACATACACAATTAAATTTTGTTTTCTTTTTTTTTAACTTTTTTTTAAAGATTTTCTTTATTTATTTGAGAGAGAGAGCAGGAGCAAGGGGAGCAGCAGAGGAAGAGGTAGACGCAGATTCCTCATTGAGCAGGGAGCCAGATGCAGGGCTCGATCCCAAGACCCTGGGATCATGACCTGAGCCAAAGGCAGATGCTTCACTGACTGAGCCACCCAGGCACCCCTAAATTTTATTTTCTTCTGTTAATCTGTTTCATGTCAATTTAATTTTTAGACCACTAGAGGAATCTTAAAAGGTAAAATGTTTTCCTCCCCAACAACAGTCAAGCCTGGTATTACAAGTCTACATGAACTATTGTCCTGGACTTCACATGTGAGTTCCCTGTCAGCATCTTCAAAATTTCTGAATAGAGCTGAGTTCTAGAGGTGAATAGTAGGTACAACCCTCCCCCTTTCACTTTCAGACAGTGCCCCACCCATCAAGCCCCACTCTCTGCTGAGAAAAGAGAGTCTGCCAACACTGAGATCCCTGCCATGCCCATTCCCATCCTCCACTTCCCAGTGCTGATGCATGAGAAAACCAGTCAAGTACCAGGCTCTATTTTTAACTTCATCTTCTCATCCAAACCTTGTTTACTGCCCCCCCCTTCAAATATGCATGCGGACAAATGGCAGAAAATCACCTTGTACATTTCTGGATTCACCATGAGGGACCGACCCTGGGAGGAGCTGGGTTTCTCCAAGGGCACTTCAATCAGTGGCCGGTTTTCCTGTCTGGAGTCAGATGATGAAGGCGTAAATGAAGAAATGATCTTCCATTCCTTGTAAGCCTGAACAACAATGACAAATTAAAAGCCAATAGAATATGCCCTTGAACTGTACACACAGCCCCATGGTAAATTAACCCCCTTTTCCTGGCCTGGGGCCCTCAGCCCAACTGTAATGAGGGGACCATCCTATGGCCTCGGTTGGAGGACCTCAAGTGGCACAGGCAGGGAAAGGGGAAGCTACCATGAAAACTCCCCCAGACACTTGGCCAAGATGGCCGAGAAGCCAGGCACACATGCCCACTTCCAGGAGGAATGTTAAGCACCCAGGAAGTTTCTTGCTTAAAGAATTTCAGCAAGCAGTATGGAGGGAGGAACCCAGTGTCCTTCACCCCTTTTCACAATGTGTAAGAGATGCCACCTAGTGTCAGCTGTTAAGATATATATGACAAAATTTTCTAACTACATTATTCAACCAAGGATGGAACAAAATTCAGGAGCTGTGGAGTATAGTGTGCACAGGAGACTGAGGTCAGACAAAACACATTTGTATCTCAGTTCTTTCACTCATTAGCTATGTGACCTCAGAAAAATTGTTTTTTTGTTTCCTCTACGTCTCCTTTCCCTGCTCTGCAAAATGGGGATGCCAGAACTACCCAAGTTTGTCGGGAAATAAAAGGAGATAATCAATGTTGAGTGTCTAGTACAATGTTTGACAAATAGTTGATATTTTAGCCATGTGTCTCTTTATCCAAACTCAAACCACAAAACCACAGTGACCATGTAGACCAGAAGTTGGCAAGTTTTCTTTCTAAAGGCTCAGAGGATAAAAGTTTCAGGTTTTGTGGGCCATGTGGTCTCTCTCACAACTACTCAATCTGTTATTATGATGCAAAAGCAGCCGTTGTCAATTATGTAGATGAATGAGCATGTGTGTCCCGATAAAACGTTATTTTTCAACACTAAAGCTGAATTTAATATAATTTTCATATGTCATATAACATTATTTTCCTTTGATTTTTTTTTAACCATTTAAAGATGTAAAAACCACTGTTAGCCCACAGGCCACAAAAAAGTAAGCAGGGGGCTGGATTTGGCCCTGGGGACCATGGTTGGTCGACCCTGGTAAAGCTAAAGTACCCAGAATACATGCAGTACTTAGAGGGCAGAATTCCTATGAAATTTCAGATTTCATACTTCAGTGTATCTTGTGAGAGTAGCTAGGTAACTCCCCTTAGCCTTTACTTTTCCATGTATAAAATGGTGCTCCTTGCCACCTATGTATCTTCTCAAGAATAATGAAAACACGGAGTGGATACGGTTCATGACCTCCTTTAAGTCACCCCGTAACTTAAACTAGTAAGTATCAGGTTAAATGCTTTAAACACTCTCTAATTTATTTAATACTAATAAAATTATCATTACATTAAAATTATTCTGATTTAAAAAAATAAACACTGTCTCTTAAAGAGGGATGGTTATACTACTAACCAATTATGGAATTAATCACCATATTCTGAAAAGAGATGTCAATCATGTAATCATCAAAGTAGTTGGGAGTTTAAAAAAAAAAAGCCTTCAGGACGTACTTATGACTGTCCTCTTTGTAGAGCTGTTCACACCCTGAATTGTTAGCCAAGGAAGGCAGGCAAAAGACACGAGCATTTTAACATTTGCGAAGCTCCCCTGGCAGACAGCAGGAGGCACAGGCCAGCTGACCTTGGAAGGGCTAGTGAAGCACAATGTATTTTAAAACTGCTGAATGAGAAGCAAAAGCCGCTCATATGGCACAGGACTAACCTCTTTCCAGGAATAAAACACACTTTACTTTCAAGACAGAGTCTTTGAGGAGTGAGTACGTGTATTTGTGGCAAGAATACAGGCCTACAGCACCTCTGACAATAAAAGAAGCAGCAAGTCCAGTTTCTTCTATTGGGACTGATCATTGTGAAGGTCACCTCGGTGGGGCCTGTTCTCTAAGTGATTAACCCCTAAAAGCTGTGGTTTTCGAAGTCCCTCCTGTCCTATTCACACAGGAGTATGAAGGAAAGGACTCCCCTAGGAGTCCTTACACTGGGGCTGAGTGTAAACGGCAAGCACCCTTCCAAGTCCCCACAGGAGGAGAGTCTGGGGGTGACTGGGAGAAAGACTGCTGCTGCCCCAAATGAGGACAAATCCTAGAAGAGAAGGACTTGGTGTAGCCATTCCTTGGTCCCTTCCCCATCTCAGAAGATGGCCTGGCAACTATATGGTTGAACAGGGAGCAACAAATCCCTTAAAGAGAAGAATCACACACTGGGGCAACCAGAACACCCCCCACACACATGCACAAAGAGAGTGTCTGCCAGAAACATAAACCAGGGGTGGAAGAAGAGGCCAGGGGTGGAGAGAGGAGCTCTCCACTGTCCCCCGTGTCAAATACAATTACTATGCAGCAGCCTGCAGCCAGTCACCCCGAAGGAAACCCCACATGAGGAGCCAGACCTCAGGTGACTGAAGACTTAGGTGATCCCTGTCTTTCCTCTACTTTGATTAAAGCATTTCCTCTCATTTAGAAATGAGATGTTTTTTGGTCTTGACTGTCAATGATAAATGGAGCGTGTGCTTTGGGCCCAGGGAATGCATAACGACATTCCTCGGGAACCGAGAAGCACCACTATCAGGAGTCTTTTTAGAAGTCTTATTGTGCACATGGGATGAAGTGGATGTTACCAAAAGATTCCATTTGTGATTATTTTAATTTTATTCAACAAACTGGTTGGGAGCACAGGGTCAAGATAATCTGGGCCTTCGCCATTTCCAGGATCAGGTGAGACAGAATAACTGGATTATTCTTTCACAAACAGAATCGACCACAAGTTACAGATCCGTAAGGCCAGAGCTCCTCGGGCTTCTTACTGGCACAAGCATACAACTGGCAGTTAATAAAGGACAGGAACAACAAAGTCTTACCCCTTCCTCTTTCAGCACAGCCTCGGTCCAACCATGACCAATGGATGTATTATGAGAAAAAAGAGTTAGTTCTCAGAGATTAAAAATGGTTCCAGGGTTAATGAGAGTGCATCTGATTTCATTAGCAAAAGTCAATAGAAAAGGAATGCACTTAAGATATGGCAATGATATACTCATCGTGGAAGGTTCCAGAAGCCAATTTGCATGCGGGGCTTTAAAAGGAAAGGAGTACAGAGGAAAGATCGCAAAACTGAGAACTCAAAGCATCTGAGTTGGTCTCCAGGCTCTGTCCCCTACACCATGACTGTGGGCAATTTACTTAATTTCCATGACCCTCAGCTTTATCTGTAGAATGAGGGTAATGAAAATACATACAAACTCAGAGGGTTAGTGGAGGATGAAGGGAAACAAAGCATTGAAAAAGGACTTTATAAACTGTGAAGTACCCATAGCAATAGTAGTCAGAGGTATTATCAAGGCAATCCTATTTTTTAAAAGACCAGAAAAAAAAAATCAGGACTCCATTTAATAGTCAGTTCTGGGGCAGATTTTAAGGTGTCAAAGTTAACAGTGCTCCTACCGTAAGTATGAACAACAGCCCCTTCAAGCATGCACCATGTGCAGTGGGAAGTCTGCAATAGGGACCAGGACACAGCCAGCTAAGTGCCCAGAGGAAACCCCCCCAGCACAGGCAGCAGCCAGCCTGAGCCCCCACCGAAAGACAGTGGTGAAGAGAAACCAGTGGCTCGAGTTGGTGACTCTACCCATAATGTACTGAGCTTGGGAAAAAAGGCCATCCCAAGGACTCAGGAGCCAAGTCAAAGCAGTGGGCTGGCACGGAGGTCCTGGGGGTTGGTCCAGGGACTCTTTCACTGCCATGGTCTGCATGGGACGCAAGCAGTGGTGAAGCCATGCCAGAAGGGAGCTCCCAGGCAGGGCAGCTGTCCTCCTCCCCCACATTACCTGATCCAGTGGCCAGGAACCAAGCCTCATTTGTCTTCCCGGAGTTTTCTCTTTCTATGAACTGAACTTGCCCAGTTCTGTCCTCATAGGGTGGACACTGCTAACCTTGCTTTCATTTGTAAGGCTCTCCTTAGAGCTCACTCCAACTGGAGCATCCTTGGGAGTCAAGGATAACAGAGCTAGTGAACACTGGACGCTGGCACTCGGGTACCAGGCATTCAGAAGAAAGAGAGAGCAGGGCAGGGCACAGGAGAACCAGCCCATGACACACTGGGAAACCACCCACAGCCATTGACAAAACCCATATCCAAGCACACAAAGCCCCCACCAAATGGATGATGCTCCAGAACGGAAAGAGGTACCTGTGACAATCTCAATTCTACTCAGCTCCACGTTCTCTTTCCCAGAGTGGAAGTGTAGCTCATACATATTTGCATGCACAGCGTGAAAAGAATTCAGCACAACATACCTCAGAGTCAGTAAAAAAGTTGTAAAGGAGGACATCATCAAATTCTAAACCTTTTGCTTCATACACGGTTAGCACAAGTGCTAACCCCAGCTCTTCTGGAATCTTCTCCTTTGCCATTTCATTAGCTACAAGGATTACCTGGGGTTGGGGGGGAAGAGAAGAAGAAGGTAGGAAAGAGGAAAACATCAAATTCTACAAAGAGGGATCTGGTAAAGCTCAGTCCATTTCTGTGGGAGGCAGGTAACATCTTTAAAAAGAAGTGGCTGGCCTGGATTTGGTCAGCCAGGCTAGCTGACATATTAACAATTGCTCCCTCACCTAGATCTGAAATTTACGCACTCTGGTGGAGGAGCTATTGAACTCTACCCCATGGAATAATTCAGCCTCCCAAACCTTTTTTCAACCGCAAACTGCCTTTTTATTTCACAACATGCCATCCCAAGCTCACCTGGTGGGCTCCGAATTCAATAGGCTGGGTTTTCCTTTTGTTCCCTCGTAGCAAAATTGCCAAGTCGCTCACACTACAAGACTCCAGGACAGTTGGTTTGGGACCATCAAAGAGGCCAGAATCCCTGGGGAGGCGATCAAAAGATTCCGGGAAATAGAACTGAAGTAAATCCACCACCCCAGATGCCAGATTGAGGATTCCTGAGATAAAACAGAAAACACATGTCAGATATGGAGCAACACGACGACAACATGGCTGGGATTTTTTTGTGTGATTTGTGCTTTTTTTGATTTTTTTATTTTGACTTTGGTGTTTTTCCTTGAGAAGCAATATTGGCCCTGATAGTATGGGTAATTGCAAGTCAATTTCTATTTCCCACCAGATTATCACTTTGGCCCTGTGCTGTATTACTCTGGGTACAGGCAATGAAGGCAGAGATGCATTGCTAAGAAGGTTTTGTGGGATCTCATTCCTGACCTATACTCAGAGAAAATTACCTCATAAAGAAAAGTCAAGGCAGAAATATAATTTAAACAATGAAAGCTGTTAGAATGCTAATATAAGGGGCTGGCATAGATGGTAGGAAGCAAAAATTATTCGGACCCTCTCACTGGAGCTTGGAGTTGTAGAGACGTTGTCATGGTAACAGCAGGGCTGAATGTTAGCTGGGGGCAGCAACCAAGGCTTCTATCACCTTTCCACCAGGATTATACCCAGCCGAGAGGACTATCCTAAGAAAAATGGTAGAGCTGGAGAAAGGATTTTGCAAAGAGCTTTCTCCCTGGGTCCCATTGCTTATCTAAGCTCTGAGTCACGTTGCCAGTCGCACTGACTGAACACGACCACAATACAGGCATCTTCATAAAAGTATCCCATTTAATCGTCAGGACTGCCCAGTGACATAGACCAGATAATCCCACTTTTACAAACAGAGACTCCAAGGTTCAAGAAATTAGTAAAAACCTCCAAGTGACAGGATTTGAACCTGAACTGAGCAAGATCATCCTCAGTCTCTCTCCATGGTTCACTTTGTGCCTCGTGTCCTTTGCCTGACACCAGGTAAATACTATGTTCTTGGTAGAACACCATGAAATGGGCATACATGGTCCCCATTGCTGTTACCAAATAATAAGGAGAAATTTTACTTCCCAGTAGTAATATTATTAGATGTATACAGTTGGGAGCATAGCAGTGGATTCTGCTGTGGGAACTGCTGAATCTAAGCAAATCAGCTGCTACTGGGGTCCCCTCCTCTTCAAAAGCTAGCAAGGGCCAGAGATGTACATCAGTGGGAGAATCAGAAAAAGGCACAGAAGTGTCGATTACAGTGATAAACGGGAATTCACTAAAATGCCCTTCTAAAGAAACTAGATAAATAATTTTTAAATGACCCTACCCAAAGAATAAAAGATGGTTCCACCATAAAAAGGAATGAACTCTGACACATTCTACAATGTGGAGGAGCCTTGAAAACATTATGCTAATCACTTAGCCAGACACAAAAGGCCACATATTATATGATTCCTATTACATAAAATGTCCAGAATAGGCAAACCCATAGAGACAGAAAGTAGGTTAGTGGTTCCCAGAGGGGTGGGGTGAGGGGAAATGAGGAGTGACTGCTAATGGTATAGGGTTTCTTTCTGGCGTGATGAAAATGTTCTGGAATTAGGTAGTGGTAATGGTTGCACAACCTTGTGAATATATTAAAACCACTAAACTGCATATTTAAACAGGTGAATGTTATGCTATGTGAATCTCAATTTTAAAGAAGAGAAAAATAAGGGAAAATATTCACTAAACATAGTAAATAGTCACTACATAATCAATAAATACATGTGTGTGATAAAGAAAAAAGATCAAAAGGAAATGAAATAGAATGTTAGGAGGGAGTGGCCTTACAGGTAGCTTGTAACTTTTTTTTAACATTTTAGGCGTTTTATAAAGTCTCTAAAATCTAGTACATTTTGGGCTTTTTCTGGTTCTATACACAGAAACACATACACACAGCCTTCCCTCCATCCCAAGATGGGATTTATGTAGTCATTGTCCTAATGCGTTACCCTGCAAAAACATCAAAACTGCTCCCAGGAACAACTCCCTCTGCCATGCTCTATCTTGCCAGTCAGAAAGGCTGTTGGCCCCAGGCTAGTGGCACTGAACCAGGGGGTCAATCAGAATGAGCAGCTCATTCAACTACTCATGCCAGATCCTTCTACTGGATCCAACAACAGAAAAGGAGGTGCCATTGGAGCCACTTCCTGAAGACAGAAAGAGTGAGTTACGTGTCTCAGTCACCTGGCCGCGCACAGTGCCAGGCAGGGGAGGAGAGCTCAATAAACACCTCCTGAACAGATGAACAAGGGCCAGGCTCTATTTCCTACTAAGAGAATAAATTACTTTGTGCCGGCTCTTCCTACACAATCCAAGCCCCAGGTTTAAGACCACGGAAGAAGAAGAAGTTGAACAGCCAGATCCTGTGATTTTTTTTCAATGCGACATCAGTGAGGAATCCCAGAGCCCTGGAAAGCTGGGCTGAGTTGTGTGGTGCATGCTACACTCTAGGACGCCACCTGCCTTCTAATCATTTTCTGACTCCTTGGCTAAGCAAATCAGAATTTTAATCTAATTTCACAATGTGTGTGTGTGTGTATGAATGTGTGTGGTGTGTGTGTGTGGTGTGTGTGGGGGTGTGTGTGTGTGGTGTGTGTGGTGTGTATGTGTGTGTGTCTGTGGTGTGTGTATGTGTGGTGTGTATGTGTGTGTGTGTATGAATGTGTGTGGTGTGTGGGGGTGTGTGTGTGGTGTGTGTGTGTGTGTGTGGTGTGTGTGTGTGGTGTGTGTGTGTGGGGTGTGTGTGGGGTGTGTGTGGGATGTATGTGGTGTGTGGTGTGTGTGTGTGGTGTGTGTGTGGTGTGGGGGGGGTGTGGGGTGTGTGTGGTGTGTGTGTGTGGTGTGTGCTGTGTGTGGTGTGTGGTGTGTGTGTGTGTGTGTGTGGTGTGTGTGCGTGTGTGTGTGGTATGTATGTATTTTCTGTTTCCACCAAACTGTAGCCTACCTGAGCTGCATCTAGAAAAAGACCATCCATCAAAATTTACAATAAACATCAGACTTAAATGGTGAAATATTAAAAATATGCCCATTAACTTCAGAAATAACACACAGATGCCTGTTAAAGCTTCTGTGTAAGGTCCTAACCAATGAAATATAACAGGAAAAAAGGAATGATAAATATAGAAAAGAAGATAAAGACTGCCCTTACCTGCAGAAAAAAATGCCAAAATCTGAAAGTTAGAATGTTCAGCATGATTGTTAGGTTGACCAGATCAACATACAAAAACCAACAGTATTTCTCTATACCAGTAATAACTGATAGAAAATGTAAAAAAAAAACAAAAAAAGAGAGAGAGAATGAGAGAGAGAAAGAGGCAGCCATGATAGTAACAAAAAGTATAAGATCCCTAGGACAAGTCTAACAGCTGTGTGAAATGTCTGGGGAAAATTATAGACTAGTATGGAAGGCACTAAAAGAAGACCTGAATAGAGAAATACACCAAGGTCGTGGTTCAGAAATCCCGATGATGTAAAGATGTGAATTCTTCCCAAAAAGCAATAAACTCAATGAAATTCTGATCAAAATTACAAAGAGAGAATCTGATAACTATGGTAAGTGTGATATCATGCTAACTACAAGAACATACAAATGAGACAAATCAGAGAAAACCGTGAACCCAAAAACAGAGTCCCAGATATATCAGAAAAGCAGCCTTACAAACCAGAAGCAAGGATGAGCCAAGCAGTGAATGGAATCAGCAGCACTGATTCTCCATACGGAAAAAAGTAAAATTAGATCAGAGAAGGTTTGGTTCAATAAAAACAATGTCACATCTCACACACATTTTAGATAGACTAAATTTAGTTACTTAAATTTACCCAAATTTAAATACCTGCCTACATATAAAAAGCAACATTTTAAACAATTAGAAAATTATTTAGAAGATAATATCTCGGTAACTCCAGATCAGAAAAATTTCTTACGACACAAAAGGGCAAGTCATAGTAGAAAACATTCATAAGTTAAAATTTAAAGGATCTTTCTACTAAAGAACACCATTATTTATATGCCATTTTACTGTAACAAAGTTAAAAAAAAAAGCCCTGCAATTTTTATAATCAACAAAGGATGCGAAGGCAAAAATTTATAGAGAATTTTTAACAAATCAGTAAGAGAAACAACTCATTACAAAGGTAGGCAAGGGAGAACAGGCAATTCACAGAATACAGAAACACATGAAAAGACACCACGTCTCAAGAAAATGGAGATTCAAACCATACCAGATGTCCTTTCACACCCATCCCAAGAGCAAAGCAAGAAGATATAACATAGATCCAGAGAGATTTGTTCAGGAAGGTTCACTAAAGGATTATATGTCACAGTGAAAAACTGCCAGGAGCCTAATGTCCACTACTGGGAAATGAGCAACAAACTATGGTACAGCCATAAAATGGAGTGCTAACACTAGTTAGAAATGCGGGATCCAGAGCTCCACATCATCAATATGGAGAAATTCCGAAATGTAACATGAAGCAAAAATACGAAGTGGCAGAAAGATATATGTGGCATGATCCCATTAAATAAAGTTTCTAAGCATGTAAAAGGATATTCTATATTGTTCACAGACACACACAGGACACAGAAGGTAAATGTGTGAGCATTTTATAAACCATAAAGGAAGGATTCTGGCATGGATGTTGTGTTATTCAAACCCTGCGTGCCTTGGTGTCCTTTGTAAAATGGGAAGGCTGCCTGCCTGGCAGGGTCCTTGTAAGGGTGAAGTACAGGTGGTCTATATCGGCTGCCTGGCATCACGCCTGGCACAGAGAAGGGGCACAACTAAAGTTAAAAGCACCCGAGTGCGTGCTATCTCCCACCACCCCCTAGCCCTCTTCTTTGGCTTCTCCTCGGGAGAAAAGCCGCTTTGGGAATTAATGACTTTGAAATTGGCATATTGCTTTATGTAGCACAAGAACGTGCTTCCGAAGTGCTTTACCAAAAGTTCGCAAGCAGTTTAAATGTTCCCCTGTAATGTTTTCATGTCGTGGCAATCTCCCTAAGATGTACTTTCCACTCAACCACAGCTTGAATTATCAACCTACGAGTGGGAAGCAGCAGAAACCATAAGACTTATTGTTCGTGAGTACATTTCCCAACAAACTCCAAGATACTCTCCTTACTTCAGCTACAAAAGCCTAATAAAACAGTGCAAGATGGCGCCCAAGCACCTCCCCTGCAGGCAAGCAGAAAGCGCAGACATACCTGAATGGGACCTGTAATTCTGGTACAGCTGGTGGATCTTCTTGGGCTTCCGGACGGCACACTGTTTGTCCACGGTGTTTCTGCTGGCGTAGTGGAACAGAGAACGCAGGTCACTGAAGCGGAAGGCCACGCCCTTCATGATGCTCTGGGCCGTGTCCCCCGTGAGGAACATGGCATTGGGGTCATTGATGCATTTCATCAGCAGCGTCAGCTCAGCTTGAGTGAAGTCCTGAATCTCATCGCCATAGAGTTCATGGATGGACCACGGGAGCACCTTGAGCTTCGACAGCCTCCGGGACAGGTTATATAGAACATCTTCTTCATCGAAATAACCTTTTTGAGACCTGATCTGCTGGTACAGGCAGAAGAGACTGTAGATCTCGCTCCGGTCTTCCTTGAAGTTGGGGGACCGCTTCCTCCCTAATTTCTTATATGCTTCTTCCGTGAGCCTCCCCTGGGGGCAGCTGAGGGCCTCAAAAGACCCCTTCAGAAAAGATTTTATTTCTTTCCAAATCAGTGCGGGGTTGTAGGAAGTTTTCCCTTTGATCATTTTGGGCCATATTTCATTGGTGAACACCTCAAATGTCACATACACCCGGGGGTCACTGTCACACATACGTGTTTCTGCAGCTTTATCCTCCTCGCCATTGTCTCCGTCTGCCTCAGCCTCCTCCTCATCCTCCTGCCAATTGGGAATGGTCAACTCTTCCTGCGTGGACCATCCCACGATGGATCTTTTCAAGCTGCCATCTTCATTTCTCAGAAAGAATGGTTTGGGCAGAGAAGCATCAAGCAAGAGGAGCAGCTGCTTGGAAGTGATGAACAGAGGAAAGTTCTCATCCCTTAAGTCCTGAAGTTTGTGGACATTGGGTTCCAGTGGTTTGTAGTGACTGGTGGCCTTGGTAGACTTGGAAAGCTCAATGAAATTCCTCTGCACCTCCTGGCACAGGACATGGTTCTTGGTCACAAAGATCTGATGTAAATGCTCCAGCTGGTGAGGATGCTCTGCGGTGCACACTTCTGCCACCTGGCCAGGCTCCCCCGGCTCCCCACTGGATACCCCTACACAGGCTTCACTATCCTGCTCCTCATCTATGCTGTCCACTGTTTCCACTTCCATGGAACCTTCTTCTTCCTCCTCCTCCTCTCCCTCCTCCTTATCTTCTTCCTCTGTACGTGGACCTTCCTTTCCAGGTTCCACTTCCAACCTTCTCTTCAACCACAGCTGCTTGGTTAGCAGCGGGCTTCCTGCCTGCTCAGCCTTCTCCCAGTATATGTGGAATTTCTTCCACAGCCTGTACAAGCAGCAAGTTGTCTTCCCAGTGCCACTCCTCCCAATGAGGATGATGGGCTCCAGCGGCTTGGGGTCGAGGTCGATCACAGCATACTCCAGCTCTCCCACCCTGAAGGGGTACTCCACCGTTGCTGTTGTGTCATTGAGGATGTTGGAAGCCATGCTGTTGCTGAAGCTGTGGAACTTCATGATGTTATACTCCGTCTCCACTGCGCTGGCCGGCGGGAAATACTCGGGATTCACATGCTCCTGGCTCTTCTTGGCCTCCGTGTCCTCCACGTAGAAGCGGGGTATGCGCTTTTGGACCTTCACATTGGCTGACACCTGGCCCTGGTGGATGCCCTTCAGCTTCTTCCTCAGGACACAGGACAGGCCCCGGTTGTAAGCATTACAGATGGCCCTGATGGAGTCCGACAGCTTGCAGTGGTCCAAGACGATGTCCCAGATCCGGATGATTTCCGTGTAGACCCGACCCGACTTCTCCGGGCAGTGCAGGTTCCGCTCCGTGGCGGCAATGATCTTCTCCGGGTTCTCGCTGCATCGAGGGGAGAAGTCAATGGCCAGCTCCCACAGCATTCGGGCCCCCTTGTCCAGCTTGGCCTCGAAGAGCTGGATGCTCCCCTTCAGGTGCTTCAGCCGCTTCTGCAGGCCCTGGGTCCACTCACCGTTCCCCAGCTGCTGGATAGCTAGGATGATTTTCTTCTTCATGACCTTCGTCATGACCTTACTGGACAGCTTTTTCAGCATTTCTGAAGTACACTCGATCTCCCACGTCATGTTCTCGAAGTCCTGGAGGCAGGCCTCGATCTCCTGTGTGTTCCAGCTGTCTGGATCATCGCTGCCCTCACTCCCTCTGTGGCTAGCAGGAATGAGCTGTGAGGCCCCAAGGCCTGCCTGAGCGCATCCACCCCCTGCCTCAAGGGCGCTGTGGTTGTTCCCACTAGAGTCAGAGCCTTGCACTCCCAGGGTTCGCTGGAGCTCATCCTTCTTTACTTCCGTACCAACGCCTGTCTCCAGAGGCTCAGAGTCCTGAGGACAGTCCCCTGGGAGGGACGTATCCAATTCAACCTGCTGAATTAAACCTGTAATGTCCTGTACCAGGCGGTCTCTCAGAGAGCAGGGCCTGACAGTTCCAGGCTCCTGCCTCATTGCCTGGGCATCCGGGAGAGTCTCCCAACTGTCAGGGACCATGGCTCCTTCGGGCAGGGTCCTGGCAGGGACACTGCATGGCAGTGACTTGGATGAACCCTGGGACTTGAGCTGAGACGTGTGACCAGGGGCAGTGGGCCTCGGGAGCTTCCCTGGATGGGCAGCAGAGTCCTGCCGGTTCCTCCGCCTGCTCTCCATCAGAGCCTTGTTCCAAGCCAAGAGCAGAGCATCGTTCTTCTTAATCCGGTGCCTCGCATCTTTGCCTTCTTTGTTCTTCAAGTTGAAGTTGATGTCAAACTTCACCAGCAGGTCTATCAGCTTCTTCATGCGCTTCAGCATGCCCTTCTGGAAGATGATGTGCATCAGTGTGTTCCCATTGCTGTCCTGGCTATTGGGGTTGAGGTAGAAAAATTCAGTGGGGTTGGACCAGAAGAGATCCAACAGGTGGCTGAGGAAGTTAAAACCGATGTCAGCTGAAAGACACAAACAAAATGCTGTGAGTGCTGAGCCGCCCTTCCCAGAGAACAGAGACCCCTGGATTTGGAGAGATGCCAGCCAGGGGCATCTCAGAACACCACACCTCCCCAAGCACTTGATAACCCAGTGATTGCAAACCAGGGACAATTTGCTCCCAAGAGATATCTGGCCATGTCTAGAGGACAGCCAACTTTGAAACTTAAGAATCCTCCTCAGTCAACCCATCCTGACCATTCACCATGATGGTTGCTCCTTCTCATCCAGTTGTGGGTGAGTGGCCAGGAGATAATCAGGGGGCCTGAACAAGAAGAGTCTTTTTTCAGATCATTGGTTTTCCCAATAGGAAAGACGAAAAAGCTCAGCATCAGTTCTAATATCCAGCCTCCTCTTCAAGGAAAAGACTACTTAAAAAATAAAGGCCTACCTTTGATGTCTAAAAAGATGTGGAGTGCTGCATGCAAAGGAGTATCACCTTCCGTGAGGGAGATACCGCGGGGGTCTGCACCCTTGGTCAAGAGTAGAAACGCCAGCTCGAAGTCCTCATGTTTCAGGCACATAACAAGCGGAGTCTCCTGGTTGTCATGGAGACCCTCGGGCAAGGCTGAGATGGCAGAGGAGAGGGGCACATCCCCGTGAGGGATGTACCCTGTGACAAGTGACCGCCTGGCTCACCTGAGGAGGAGGGGACTGCTTCTGCCGCGTACTCCAAGGGAAGAGCTGATACTGACCCAACTTCTGAGGCAAAGGCTTCCCAGAGCCCTCAGAGTGAAAACCCAACTTCTTCCAGTGTCCCATTCATGCGCATGCCTCTCCCCGATCTCCTGCTCCCCTTCATGTCCCCAGACCCCATCTTCAGCACTGGCTGGGAGTGGGGACAGGGCCTGTGATCAATGGAAACCCCGGTGCCTGCCTAACACCCTACCTGACACACAGTCAGTGACCAGGATATGAGCATGGCTTCCTACATCCTTTGCTTCTATGAAGCTTCGTCCTGAGGATGCCCATTGACCCTCAAATGGCATCTTCCCTGACACCTCTCCACCCCCAACATCAGCTTCCCTTTAGCTCAGTCGATGCCTCCCCTCTGCCCTGCAACCTCCCTGACCTGCACCCCTGCGATCCGCACACCCCCACATAGCAGCCCCGCATTCACTCTGTCCCTGGTCCCCAGCACCAGATTCCAGGGAGGCGTTTCTTAAGTGCTGGCTGACTCAGGGATAAAACAGTAAATCCATGACAGCCACAGCTTCCAGGCAGAGGTAGTAATATTCCACTCGAGGAATGGGTTTGAAGAAATAAACTATAGGAGGCATTCCATCTACCTCTTGGAACCTGTGGGAACAGCCAATGCCCAGAGGCTTTACATGGCCCTTTGAGAGTTAAGGACCAATAAAGGGCATTCCCTCTTAAACAGCCGAGCAAGCAGAAAACCATACAGCCACAGTGCTCTTCCAAGAACCTGCATGCATGAGCTCATTTAACATTCAGAATATCCCTGAGAAAGAGGGACTGTTATCATTCCCATTTTATAAAGAAGGAGACGGAGGCAGAAATAGCATGCCCAAGGCCACACAACTAGTAGTGGCATTAGTGCGGGGGTGGGAAGTGGTAGCAGGAGGAGGTTGGTGTTTCCAACTCAGTTTTAAAATAAAACCAAGTCCAGGGCACCTGGGTGGCTCAGTCAGTTAAGCATCTGCCATCAGTTCAGTTCATGATCTCGCAATCCTGGGATCGAGCCCCACATTGGGCTCCCCCATGGGAGTCTGTTGCTTTTCCTTCTGCCCTTCCCTCCACTCATGCTCTCTCTCACATAAATAAATAAAATCTTTACACAATAAATTTAAAAAAAAATAAAACCCGATCCAGCAAGACACTGGCTCTCTCCAGACATACATCCAGCCAAGTGTGATTGGGCTGATTATAGTGGCAGATATTTCCACCCACCAATTATTTGGCTGTTTCTTTACAAATAAGCACCTCAATCGTAATCCGCTGACTAGAAAAGAATGCTGGAGAGTTTACAGGGACACACGCAGCATACTGAGTGCAGGGAAAAGTCCAGCTGGCAGTCGGGAGGAAAGGACCCGTGCACCACACCTGGGGCCAAGAGCCCCGAAAAGCCAACAGAGGTGACTAGAGTTCACAAAGACACAGAGCTCCTACAAAGCCAGCACCCACTGACAGGGCATTAACCTGGTCACTGTTGCAAAATAAGAATTTATGGAGGAAGAGAATGGGCCAGAATTTAAAGGCGTCTCCAAAGTCAAGTGAAGGACCCAGGACCAGCCATGGCCTAGCATCCCAAGGAACAAGTCTCCAGTGCTCATCATGGGCATTCTCACCTCCACTGTCGATGAGGCAGCCCAGGAGCTGCATCCTCCGAGGGTCCCAGGTGCTGAGGCGGGGGATGACAGTGCAGAGGTCAAGGTCTGAGAAGTTGCAGCCCTTGATGAGGCAGTCTCCCAGTGGTGGCTCCCCACTTACTTTGCGGGTCAGCAACAGAAGCACTTCCGGCCATTTCTGTTTCTCCAGTAAAAACTTGATGAAGGTGTTGGCGCAGTCACGGTTAATGTCACAGACCAAGTCAGGAGGGATTTCTTTCAAAAATAAGAATATACCACACTCCCAAAAAGTTTCATATGATTCCTGTCCCCATATACCACCCAACACGTTTAGGCGTAATTAACAAGAATTATCGGTCAGTGTTTTTAACCCCTGGGGAAAATATAAGCAAGTAATTACTTTGGGCACCTATTCAACCACTCGTAAACGTCAGTATAAGCACCGACCATGTGACCTTCTTGGGAAGGTTAGAAATTCTTTAACGAGAATAGAGCCTGGCCCAAGAGGAGAGCGGAATTGTCTGTGTCATGGAAGAATACGTGAGTCAGGGCATTCTACTGAGATCAGAAGGGCAAGAGCCGGGCTTAAGTTTTGCATAATATTAAAAGTGTGTTCTGCTTAAGGAGCACTGAAATACAGGGAGACACTATAGAATAATTAAAAAGTTAAGAGTTGTCAGGTAGCAGAGAGAGGATGGTTTAATCCTCAATTCTTAAGTTCATATCATGATATACTAAGTATTTCCATCTGCTATCTAATGTATGGAGACAGGATAATGGTTATCCCAGTTCATGATGCTGGTATATCCTATGGATGGAAAACTTCTGAAGGAGGTCCTCAGTAAGCAAATTGCCAGATTTAGCAAATAAAAATATAGGATGCCAGTTAAATTTGAATTTCAGGTAAACAACAAATTAAATTTTAGTATAGTTCCTGCAATATCTGGGACATACTTAAACTATATTCACTGTTTATTCAAAGTTATAATTCAACCAGCATTCTATAATTTGTTGGGCAACCCTATTAGTAAGAAAGCAGGAAGGAAGAGAAGGGAAGAAATCAAGAGTTAACCTAAATAAGAGCAATTTAATTTGTATTTGCTAGTTTTTGCTTCCCACCATACTCTAGGATTTCTAACATGAATATTCATTTTAATACTTAATATGTAATTTGAAAATAAGAAAAATAGTTCTGTGTGCAGGACCCTGGACTAAGTGCTCCACACTCATCATCGCAGCAGATTAGTACCCTCGCTAATGCAGGAGTGAAGGAACTGAAGCTTAAGAAGTTAAACAATTGACCCAAGGTCACAGAGGCGCTAAGTGGTAGAATTAAGATGAAAATGTAAAACTCCAAGCCTTAAACACTATGATCTGCTGCATCTCCTGAAGAGCATTTTTATTCCACTGGCCACCCCTTCCCACATTTTCTGGAAAATTAAGAAATCTCAGCCCTTTGAATGGTCCGAGTGAATGTGTTACAGCCCATACTGACTGCCAGTTTAAAAAATACTAAATTTCACCTCCTTAGGGTTTCTAGAATCTTCCCTAATTATTATCTAAAATGTGTCATCTGAAGTTCTTTTCTAGAACTTTCCTGATTTCTTCATAGTGAAAAAGAATTAACATTCAATTCTATAATAACTTTATATACCAATATTAGCCAATACCTATGGAAGAGAGAACTATCCAGGGTATTTAAAAAGGGATTGTATATGCAACAGTAATTCTAGCAGGATACATGAAAACCCAGACACAGAGACTGACGCTGGCAATGGGCTTTAGGGACTAACGTTCCGGGTGGATGATTTGGACTTTCCACTGAGTAATGTTCTGTGCTGTTTGAATGTTTCACACACAGCTCATCACTTTTATTTTTTTTGTAATTAATTGTTTTAAAGATATTAGAAAAGAGTTCTAACAGGCATCAATAATCTTTGGCGCAATTGAACGTTGTGAGGAAAGTTACCTTGCAGAGAAGAAAGGAGACGCAAGAACCTCTGAACTACTTCTTGCTTCAGTAAGTTTTTATGCAGTAGCTGGTTTCCTGAGTTCATGTACTTCACCAGCTGCTCAGAGGCCTTCCGGAAAATGTCGGTCTCACTAACAGGTCCATCCCCATTGTTCAGTCCTGCAAAACAAGCAGGTGATGCTTCTGAATACAGAGATCACAGCTGTGGGAGATTGCCAAAATTACCCTAGTTCTCCATCCCTCCGTGGACGCCCTTGCTTTGCCCGGTGACTCTGGGTCTCCTTCCATCGAGAGGTGGAGCCTATTCCCTGCCCGACCCTGGATTCCGGCCTGGCTTCCGGACCTGGTATGACCAATAGAATGCAGTTGTGTGATTTTTGTCCTGGTTCTAAGGTGCGGCCTCAGGAGGCCTGGCTTAGTTCTATTCACTCTCTTGAGACCCTGCCCTCTGCCATGTGGACAGGTCCAGTCTCGACTTTGAGGGGACAAAAGACTGCATAGAACAAAGAGAAATCAGTGCCGTTGTCCAAACTGAAGGTCCATAGATGTGAAAGAGCCTGGCCAAGATCAGCAAGACAACAGTTGCCGGGAGGAATTCAGTTAAAGCTATGAGAACAGCCCAGCCTAAACAGCTGGCCTGCAGGATCACAATCGAAATAAATGCTTATTGTTAAAGCAACTAAATTTTGGGAGCAGTCTGTTAGGCAGCAATAGATGAGTGATGTAAGAGTTGAAGGAAGTGGGGCGCCTGGGTGGTACAGCGGTGAAGCGTCTGCCTTCGGCTCAGGGTGTGATCCCGGCGTTATGGGATCGAGCCCCACATCAGGCTCCTCTGCTATGAGCCTGCTTCTTCCTCTCCCACTCCTCCTGCTTGAGTTCCCTCTCTCGCTGGCTGTCTCTATCTCTGTCAACTAAATAAATCAAATCTTTAAAAAAAAAAAAGAGTTGAAGGAAGTGATAGCAAGAGAAGGGCTTAGCAGCACAGAACATCCAACCACATGCCAGCCACCCATGCGTCTCACTGGCCAGCAGAAAAACCCGAGAGGAAGGAGCCACCTCTCTGGCCAAAGAAGGGAAAACAATATCCCCTTGGTTGAGTTTATTTGAGAAAGTAGTCATGATTAGAAAACTCCCCCTGACATAACGTTGAAGTGGGAAAATGTTTTATTTGGTATCCGGTGATACACTCAAAAAGCAATGTTGCTCAAAATAGAATCTTACTGAGCACGTGGGGGAGCAAAACTGGAAGTGTGTTTTCACACCCAAAGAAAAGGCCCCGGACCACAGCATTAGGTGCTGTCACGTTGTGCAGAGATGAACAAATGTTCAATGTCATGTTCTAACAGAGTAGGAACACTTTGTAAGAGATGGACTATTTGAAAACGAGAAAAAAATGAAAAGCATCCTATCATCATCAGGTTTCCCAACAGCAGGCCCTGAGTCAAGGATTTGTGTGCAAGTAGTTCACCAAGGACGCGACAGGTGGGGGAAAGGGGGAAGCAGATTAGGAGTCAGGGAGGAAGCCAGGTGGCCTTGCCTGATCCTACGGGGGAGCTCTGGAGCGAGTACACCTCACAGCTGTCCCAATCCTAGGCCAGGGAGACGGGCTTTCAAATTCTCACCTCGATCTATCACTGGCTACAGGCTGCCCTGGGAGGATGTACGTTCTCAGGCACTTGTAGTTTGAAGGACCCAAGCAAAACTGGCTCCATATGCTGTTCTCCTTGAGAGGAAGCCTTAGGTGCTGGCTTTCCAAAGTGAAGGCACCCCCATGTCGGGGAGCACAGCAACGGTGAAAGGGATCTAGGGGATCCACGCAGAGCTCCAACATTATCTGCTGTGCCTTCTGGTACACATCTGGATCACCTTTCAACTAGTCAAGTCCAAACACCAGAGACACACACACACCAACTTCGGGGGCAAATGCTCGTTGCCCTCTACTCAAGAGACCTTTAGGTGCCAGAGAGAAGCAAGACCCACTTTAGCACTGTCCTCCAGAGAAAAAGAAATGGAAACCACTTAGCAAAGGAAGACCTACATCACCTCAGCTGGAAACCTGGAAAATATGTATGTGCTCTGACAGTGACCTGGCCCTCCCATCTTCCTCCTAAAATACCTATGAACACACAGAAATGGTGAAAACTCACAGTACAGAGAAATAGGACCCTTGGAAAAGGAGCAACTTCCTTCATTATCATGTGTTACTTGTCCCCCAGCCTCATGCCATTAAATTCTTTTCTTACTTGTCCCTCAGCCTCATGCCATTAAAATCTTTTCTAGAATATCATTCTTCCACTAGGGAAATTAGTATAAAAAGTCACTTGACACTGAACAGAAACAGATTAAGATTTAGATTAAGCTGGCCAATACAGACAATTAGATGCAGTTGTATAATTAAATGCATGGTTATCGGGTTCAGAATAGTTAAGCAATGGGTCAGAGAAAGTTCCACATTTGTCAGGAAAGAAACCAGAGACTATCAACAATGTTAAATGCATAAAAGGAAAGGTGCTGGTGATGGTACCCCTGGGTAGACGTGGTTGACTTATTTATTACTCTGAATTTGTGTTTTTTTCCTAAATTTTCTATAAGTTTAGTAGGAGACAAAAGAAACATCAGAATATAAAGTCGCTTGTGTATTATAATCACAGATTGCTTTTTAAAAGATGATTATGTAAATGCTAAACAACACCAACAAAAAGACTGGATAAAATATACAAAAGTATAATTACAATAAATTTTTGTTTTTTACATAAACCTATGTTTTTATAAATTTTCTACATTGATATTTAATATATATAAGCAGATTTGAAATTAAAAATTTCAAAAATTAAGGGGTGCCTGGGTGGCTCAGTCGTTAAGCGTCTGCCTTCGGCTCAGGGCATGATCCCAGGGTTCTGGGATCGAGCCCTGCATTGGGCTCCTCCGCTGGGAGCCTGCTTCTTCCTCTCCCACTCCCCTGCTGTGTTCCCTCTCTCGCTGGCTGTATCTCTCTGTCAAATAAATAAATAAAATCTTTTAAAAAAAATTTTCAAAAATTAAAAAAGAGATCTTCTGAAGTTGCAATAGTGCTCAGAAGTACTAGAAAATAGAAATAAATCATTTCAAAAAGAGATTTTGCTCTTGCCTGAAATTTTTTTTTTTAAGACTTTATTCATTTATTCGACAGGATAGAGACAGCCAGCGAGAGAGGGAACACAAGCAGGGGGAGTGGGAGAGGAAGAAGCAGGCTCATAGCGGAGGAGCCTGATGTGGGGCTCGATCCCATAACGCCGGGATCATGCCCTGAGCCAAAGGCAGATGCTTAACTGCTGTGCCACCCAGGCGCCCCTGAAATTTTTCTTTCAAGCTAAAAAGGCAAAACTGGGGTGGGGGAGGCAGGCGAGTTTATAGAGAACTCATACTTTAATGTTTTCCTTTCCTATATTTTGTAATTCTTTTTAAAGAAAACATTGTTTTTATAATAAGGAAAAAGTATCATGAACATCCTTTAGGTCGATTCCAGATGCCTGCATTTACTGAAAACAGGGCACCATCTTGGTGCTGAGGGATGGTAAAATGACGAACCAGGGCCTCTGAGTCCCAGGCTCCCCCTGTGGGGAAAATCGACACAGAGAGAAGGTTCCAGTGTCCGAATGCTGTGTCTGAGGTGCCTGCCTGAGCACAGAGCAGAAAGCAGCTGGCTTCCACTGGAGCAGCAGAGAGAAGGCCTAGAGGCCTGGAATGGTTCTCCCTCGAGTGAATCAGAGATTACAAACCCTGGGGAGAAGGAACGCTCCAATCCTGTTCTTGGTCCTAGAAGAAAGAAGTAACAGCGGCCAAAGAGGTGGACGTGCTGCCACCTAGTGGTGGCTGGGAGAAGCAGGTAAAAGCAGTTAGGAGTTTCACTTTCCACCGCGGTTAACTGCGGTCAACCTCAGTCCAGAAGCAGATGATCCTCCTTACGACGAATCGTCGGAAAGTCAGTAGTAGGGGTGCCTGGGTAGCTCAGTAGGTTAAGCATCTATCTGACTCTTGGTTTCGGCTCAGGTCATGATCTCAGGGTTGTGGGATCAAGTTCTACACCGTGCTCCACACTCAGCAAGTAATCTGCTTGAGATTCTCTCTCCCTCTTCCTCTGCCCCTTTGCCCCTCCTTCCATGCTCTCTCTCTCTAAAATAACAAATAAATAAATCTTTAAAAAAAAAAAAGGTCAGTAGTAGCCTAATGCTCTAATGCTCACAGCACCTACGTCATTCTCATTTCACCTGATCAGGCAGGCATTTTATCATCCCGTATCATCACAAGAAGGGTGAGTACAGTACAGTCAGGTGTTCTGAGAGAGAGAGACAACATTCACGTAACTTTATTACTGTAGATTGTTATAATCGTTCTATTTTATTGTGAGTTATTGTTGTTAATCTCCCACTGGCATAATTTATAAATCAAACCTTACGGGATATATGTATAGGAAAAAGCAGTACATGCAGGGTTCAGCACTACCCATGGTTTCAGGCATCCACTGGGAGGCTTGGAAGTATCCCCTGCAGATAAGGGGGGACTGCTATAAACAATCCTGACTGCTTAGGAGTAAGGCCTTGCTCCTGCAAGTGGCCTCTGGCTTCCCCTGGTACTTTGTAAGAACTACAGAATCTCAGGTCCTGCCCTGAACCTGCTAAATCAAACTCTGCATTTTCACAGGCTCCCAAATGGTTCCCGTTAACATCGGGAAGCTCTGGCTTAGAGAACAGCAGAAATCTTCAGCAAGACCCTTTATTTCTCACCTCAGTGCAAAAGCCACCCTCTCCAAAGTCATTGTCACCTTAATCATCAAAATGTTGCACAGCAGTGCTCAAGATGAGCCAAGGGTGAGAGCATCTTTTATCCTAGTCTTTAAGTTAGAATGCTGTTCGTCTGCATACAAAAAGCTAGCATCCTGTTGGTGCTTTACCTGGAGCCACAGATGTAAAAAACCAAATCATTAAGTCTGTGGACTCAGGTCACAAGCAAGTGTACCCAAGTCCCCAGCAGCAGCTCTTCCCAAAGATAGTGTGCTTCCATCAGGCCCACCATTAGGGTGGGGAGGGATTTAAGTCCATAAAATCTTCATTTTTATGACTGGAGATCTACCTTTCTGCCCATGGCCCCAGGCCCTCCCTTTGCCTGTCTTCTCAATTACTACACCGGTTAAAGAGGCCATGAGGGGGCTAAAGTCTAAAACTACATTATCCACTACAGTGGCCACTAACTTAATGATGTATTTAGACGAATTAAATAAAATTAGAATTTCAATTCTTCTGTTGCATGTGTCACACACATTCAAGTGCTCAAAAGCCATAGGTGACCAGAGGCCAGCCTATGAGACAGAGCAGATATAGAACATTTACATCAGTACCGGAAATTATATTGCATGGTCCTCATCTACAAAGATTCCCCAGTCCCATCTCAGGTTTTAAAGTTTGTACCACTGGCAAAATCTTAGAAACAAAATGTATGTGTACAACTCTATAAGGACATATGGATGCACAAAGTAACCATGATATTCAGGACAGATGTCATATTCCCATACTGACTTCTACAAGGGCTCCACTGCAAGGAGCCTTTGGGAAGTACGCTACCGGAAGACTCCAACTCCCTAGCCCTTTCTGATAACTGGTCATCCCTTTCTGATAACTGGTCATCCTCCACTTGTCCGGTTTTTATCAGTTTCTTTTGCTTTTTTTGACTCCGTGCTTCCCTATAGTCTTTCAATATTCTTCTAGCATGACAAGGAAAAATTCATGGTCGATGGTCTGGAAAACTCAAAATTAATCAAATATACAATAAGCTTACCAAGGAGTACTGGGGACTGGGGGCTTCGCTGCAACCACTGTCATCACAAACTACCCAGTGAGCCAAAGGCAGGCTTGGAACGAGACACATTCCTCTTGAATGTGCTTTTCTTCCTAAGCAAGCATAACTGAATTCTAATAAGTAAAAAGGGAACCAGCTGCTTTTCTATTGAGTCTCTTCTCCTGGTTCTAAATCTGGGCCACAAATTTAGTTGGTGAAGGCAGAGAAAGAGGAAAGAAGAGAGAGACCCTGTCTCAGAAACTGAGCTGTTTTTAGGATTAGCAGATATTCAAAGATTGTATTACGCTCCCCCAGAAAAAAAAACTGAAAAAGATCAAAACTTTAAAAACTAAACAGAAACACATGACCTATGCTAAAGCCTATAACACTAGATATACCATACACACGTGCGTATACAGTATTCTAAGGATTAAGGTTAGAATTAATTGCAAACAAAAAAATTAAATGTAAGCGAAAACCTGCAAACAAATCAGCCATTTTCTACCATTCACTGGTGGTCCTTTTTCGTTGTTACACTAAAATCTGAAAATTCATTGGTAAAAAAATCTGTTCAGTTAGTTTCAATTTCTCAAACAGTAGAACCCATCCTGAAGCTGAGATTACAGGCATAAACTCTCAGAAAGCACTTCATAGTGACTTATTAATTATACTACCTCACAGAAGAAATCACAAGTCCTTAACACCGGGTCTTTTAAAAACTAAATATATGTCACAGCTTTTTAAAAAATCCATGAAAGGGGCGCCTGGGTGGCACAGCGGTTAAGCGTCTGCCTTCGGCTCAGGGCGTGATCCCGGCGTTATGGGATCGAGCCCCACATCAGGCTCCTCTGCTATGAGCCTGCTTCTTCCTCTCCCACTCCCCCTGCAAAAAATAATAATAATAATAAATAAAAATAAAAAATCCATGAAAAACAGAGAAGTCTGCAAATACACTTCTTTCCCCTCATTCCAGTGATCTCACGGAAATAACAGACGATATTTTTTTTTAAAAGAAACTATATTTAGTTTTTATTTGGTAAGTCTTCTGAAGAAACATGGATTTTGAACTAATGTAGAATTATTTTATGATTATAATATTACAATTTCAGAAGTTATTCACAGATTTTGAAGAATAAAAGATACACTCTTAGATTATTTTGGTTTTTTGGGGGTGTTTTTTAATTTTATAATAATTTTTATTATGTTGCGTTAGTCACCATACAGTACACAGACAATATTTTAAATAAGTAAATGAAAAGGAAAACATAGATGGGGCAATGAGGGGGGCAGGGACATTAAATGAAAAGCAGCTTCTCCCCCTTGTGAAACTTTGCTGACCCTGGCAGTTGGGATGACCCCCACCTGTCCAACTGCCTCCCACTCCAGCACATACACCCAACGCGCTGCCTTCAACTCGCCACCTACTTACCCACTCCGGGGGCGGGGGAGTGTGTCTGGGGAAACGCATCCAAATATCTTCAGTAAACACACTAACCGTCTATTACGTATTAATCAGTTCAGTCCTTCATTCATGCACCCAAACCATCCGCAGATCAGAAAATAATTAAAGAAAAGCAACAGCACAAAAGAGAAACAAGAAAATGAATCTACTCGCCCCAAAAGAAGCAAATGATTCAGAGAAGAGAGGAGGACCTTCTTTTAGAAAAAAAAAAAATACTCAGTATTCTTAAATGCCATTCAAGAAGAAGTGGCAGATATAAAACAAGAAAAAGCTGCCATAGATTAGAAAAAAATCAGAGAACAAGAGTTCTTAGAAATTAAAACCGAATTCCCAAATTAAAAAATGCAATGGACAAGCTGAATTACAAAAGGAAAAGCTATAGACCAAGTTAAACGTCTGGGAAGAAAAAGTACCTAGAGAACAGTAGGGAAAAGTAGAGAGACATGTTATAAATTCAGGAAGCTCAGCTATTTAATATTTACAATAAAGAGACATCGGAAGGGGAAAAAAACGATAGAAGATAAATTTCCTGAGCTAAATAAGTTAGATTGAGAGGGGCCAACAAGAGTCAATCGAGAATGTATAAAGACCCACACCTAGAAACTTCCCAGGGACATTTCAAAGCTGGAAAGACAGAGAAAATCCTAGAAGGGAAAATAAATGAGACAGACATCAGACTTCTAATCAGTAGCAAATGGAGGTTAGAATACAATGATACAATTTCCTCAAAGTTGTGAGGAACGAGGTTTAACAGCATATTTCATAAATCTAAGATGCCGTGCATTGTCCAACACACCAGAAACGGCGCATAGACCTGACCTGTCACCGATGGTGAAACACATTCTAATTTTAAAGATGTTAAAATGTGGGGAGAAATTGCAATCAATGAAATACAATGTCTATATTCAAAAATACAATGCCTATATTCAACCACTATAAGGACAACATAAAGACATTATCAAAAACTCCAAAAGTCCATGCATTCTCTAGGAAAAACTTACTTGAGTAGGTATGCTAACAGATCAAGAAAGAAATCTAAACAGACAATATGAGCCACAAAGTCATATGTGAGTGCAAGGGACTGAAGTCTGAATAAAAAGTCTAAATAAGGACCAAACAGTATATACGTGTACATATATATATATATACACATACGGTTCATTAAACTGAGATGCTTACATGGTCTCACATTGAAAGAGCAAAGTTTTCAGGATGTCTGGTGGTTCTTTTCTATGGGTTCTGCTATGCTACCAGTTGCAGAACGTAATTTACATAACCATTTACATAATCATACTACCACCATGTAAATGCCACTTACCGGTTTTTCATTTCTACAATTCATCTATGGATGAAACCCAGAACACTTAAGAGCTTAGGAACAGAATGCAAACAACACAAATGACATTACTGGGCAAAATTCAACAACTGGAGCTAACTTGTATTTCATTCTCAACAGCAGCCAGTCAGTAGATGCTGTCCCAAACTGATAAACCATATCTATTGCAGAGATATGAACATATTTTAAATTGTTGGTTGTATTTGCTCCTGAGGAGTAGGCTTGATTTTTGTTAGCCCCTGTTCTGTATGACTTTTTTCCTTTTTTCACTGTGTGCATGCATGGGGGGGAAAAAATCACCCAAACTGCCCCAAGGTGGACCTGGCAAAGTTATAGGGATGTCATAGATACTATCTTTTAAAGAAGAGTTGTCTCTGTCTTTCAAAAAAAAGCAAACAAGTTTTCCGAAGACTGGGGTCTCACTTCCATCTTCATATATGAAAAAAAGTATAAACTGGTTTGTATCTAATGTCACAGGACGCGTTTTACCACCCCCCTTCAAAAAAAGTTACTTCACTAGAAGCTGTACCTGATAGGTCCTTAGAACACGCGGCCAGCTTTGCCAAGTGACTGTTGATTTTCTCAATGGCTTTGAAGTTCTTATTCCTCTTCAGGACATCCATGGCAGACCGGGACTGTCGATCCAGCAGGGTAGGGTCTGCCCCAAAGCGCAAGAGCATCTGCACATCCTCTGTCTGTCCTAGAGCGGGCCAAAAGGAGAGAGGGGGGCTGTCATGGTTCCTTCCATAAGGCGACGTCCCCATGAGTGCTCTTCCTTCCAGTTCCCTGCCCAAGCAGCCTGGGGCAAGGGGACCTGTGTCCCTCTGATCATAGAATCTAAACTGCTGGCCTTGGGCAATCCACCCAACTCCCCGAAGCAAGGAGTCCTGTGTGGAGTGGGTAGGACAATAGCTTTGAAGAGGTTCAGAAGTGAGCTCCTCTCTACCTTTCTCCCCTCTCCCTGGCAACAAGCAAGGAGAGGGGGAATCTGGTTACTAGGCAACAGTTACAGCTGTAAGGATAACAGCAAGCTGTGACTTCAGATTTCTTTATTCCCTTGAGAGGAAACAGAATATTCTTCCAGAAAAAAAAAGAAGAAGAAGAAGAAGAAGCCTGTCTGGCAATGGGAGAAGAAAGTGGCAATTGCTTTTGCATCAGGGTCTTTTTATTGTCACTGTTTCCAGTCTCCCAGCCCCAACCCTCTGGCTGCCGGCTCCATTTGCTGCTTTGACATATCTATTTGCCAAGCATCAATGTGTCTCTGTGATCACAGATGCAACAGTTTTCCCAATGAAACAGGTATATCTCTGGGGGTACAAAGAATGATGTGGGCATAGAGAGTTCAGCAAAGCAATGCCTGATCCCCAACTTCCATACCCATACTTTCCTAAAATCCATCACCTGGACAAGGCACCTGTACTCCAGGTATCGTCCCATTCACAGTGCTCTTCTTTCCCATCTCCCCAGTCACAACTGCCCTTCTCCCATTTACCAAAATGAGACAAAATTAAAAAGTCAAACTTTTTACCCATGGAGTATCTCACTGAGGCAGGCAGAATTCTAAGACAGTCCCCAAGATTCCCAACCCCTGGTGCACACACACCTTCTCCCCCAGTTACTCAATCAAATACGAATCTAAATGTGATGAGACTTTGCAAATGTAGTCAAGGTCCCAAAGCAGTTGACCTTAAGATAGGGTTATTACCCTGACCTAATCACATGAACCATAAAGGTCAAAGGTCTACAGGTCAGGAAGACGGCAAAAATTTAAATAGGAGAGGGAATTGATGCATAAAAAAGTCTCCCTTGCTGGCTTTGAAAAGAGAAGGGGCCACATGACAAGGAATGCGAGTGCCCTGTAGAAGCTGAGAGCAGCCTCCAGCTGACAAGCAGCAAGGAAACAAGGACCTCATTCCTACAACCAGAGGAAACTAGATTCTGCCACAACCACATGAACTTGAAAGAAGGCCCACAACTTCACATGAGAACATGGCTTCTGTCAGTACCTTGATTCCTCAATTTCATAAAAACCATCTATGAAAAGCCTACAGCAAATATCATTCTCAATGGGGAAAAGCTGGAAGCCTTTCCCTTAAGATCAGGAATACGACAAGGATGCCCACTCTCGCCGTTATTATTCAACATAGTACTAGAAGTCCTTGCAACAGCAATCAGACAACAAAAAGGGAAAAAAAGGTATCCAAATTGGCAAAGAAGAAGTCAAACTGTCTCTCTTTGCAGATGACATGATACGCTATATGGAAAACCCAAAAGAATCCACTCCCAAACTATTAGAAGTTATAGAGCAATTCAGTAATGTGGCGGGATACAAAATCAATGCTCAGAAATCAGTTGCATTTCTATACACGAGCAATGAGACTGAAGAAAGAGAAATTAGGGAATCCATTCCATTTACAATAGCACCAAAAATCATACATTATCTCGGAATTAACTTAACCAGAGACGTAAAGGATCTATATTCTAGAAACTACAAATCACTCTTGAAAGACATTGAAAAAGACACAAGAAGATGGAAAAATATTCCTTGCTCATGGATCAGAAGAATTAACATAGTTAAAATGTCTATGCTACCCAGAGCAATCTACACTTACAATGCCATCCCGATCAAAATACCAATGACATTTTTCAAAGAACTGGAACAAACAGCCCTTAAATTTGTGTGGAACCAGAAAAGGCCCCATATCACCAAGGAATTGTTGAAAAGGAAAAACAAAGCTGGGGGCATCACATTGCCGGATATCGAGCTGTACTACAAAGCTGTGATCACAAAGATAGCATGGTACTGGCACAAAAACAGACACATAGACCAATGGAACAGAAGAGAACCCAGAAATGGACCCTTGGCTCATTGGGCAACTAATCTTTGACAAAGCAGGAAAAAACAACCAGTGGAAAAAAAGACAGTCTCTTCAATAAATGGTGCTGGAAAAATTGGACAGCTACATGCAAAAGAATGAAACTTGACCATTCTCTCACACCATACACAATGATTTCAGCCTCGGGAGACACTGAGTGGAAAACTGAGTCACAGCATTTCAGACTACTGACCAACAGAGAACTGTGAGCTGGTAAATGGGTGTGGTTTTGAGCCACTAAGTTGATGGTGATTTGTTACAGAGCACAGAGAACTAACTACTAATTACTGTCTTGCCCCAAAGGAAGTGAAAATTCCTGACTTTCAGAGTATCAACTGAAGGGAAAATTTGGTGCCTGCCAAGCCCCTTTTAAAAGGCACTTACAGGGGTGCCTTGGTGGCTCAGTCAGTTAAGCGTCCGACTCTTGATTTCAGCTCTAGTCATGATCTCGGGGTCCTGGGATCAAGCCCCGTATTGGGCTCCAGGCTCAGCAGGGAGTCTGCTTCTCCCTCTCTCTCTGCCCCTCCTCCTACTTGCATGCTCTCTCTCTCTCTTTTCAAATAAACAAAGCTTTAAAAAGTAAATAAATAGATAAAACAAAAAAATAAAAGGTACCACAATCTACCCTTCTCTTACTGCCCTCCAAAGTTATCATTTTCATCTTTAATAATTAACTACAGAAGATTTTAATATATTTCTGTTGCTTTGATATAGGTAGTAATAATTTTGCAAGATAAGGAAGCAAAATTTGAAGACATACTAGACTGTTTTTTAATTGACCAGCATCCATAGTCCTTTTCCTGATAACAACACCTCAGTTTTTCTTTGAGAAAGCACCTTTTCCCCCGTTTTCAGCCTACCTGATTTGATGGAGTAAACACATTCAGTCACCATGACATCCTCCACCACTGCTCCAGCCCGAGCTCCGGGGATAAACATCTGACCAGAACCTGACCAATCAATCATTCCATCCTCGGGCTCTGCCCCAGCCCCAGATCCAATGGTGAACACCTGACCAGGATCTGGCCAATCAGATCATTCCATCCTTCTGGCTCTACTGATTGGTTCATGGAAAGCATGTGACCAAAGTCCAGTCACCGAGACTCACTCCGAGGACTTTAACTGAAGTACTGAGTAGAGATAGCCTCTTTGGCTGAGACTGACAAATAGGCATAATATAAACCTAATATCAGGTGGCTTCAACTGAAGGAGAGCCTGCCCTACAATGAACCTAATGCAGAAGAAAGCAGAGCTGGGAGCCAGGGCAGATTCTTGAAGACACCTCTGGAACACCTGGAGCAAACTCTGGACAATCAAGTCACATGAGCCATCAAATTCCCGTTCTTGCCTAAACCAGTTTGAGTGTCTGTAGCTTATAACCAAGTCAGATGCAACTACTGATCTGGCCTCATGTTCCAGAAGGTGATCATTTCTAGGTTTTGAGTCCTGCTGCTGGGCTCTGGTAATTCCCTGAGACTTAACCCCTGGGCCTCCCAAACCACATGGACCCGGAGCCAGGAGGACCATCATAACAACCTCTACCCGCCAAAGTGCCACCAGAACTGATGATTTCAGAGGCTCTGTGATGCTGCTATTATTTTAAATGGTGGATTTGGAATTCAGGCCACATTAAAGTATCTGGAGAGCTCTTGACTCTCCACTTATCAGAAAAGTATTCAAGATGGAGATAATCTCATACACTGTTGGGGCAACCTTCCTGGGGTTCAAGTTAACAATAGCTTTCAAAAGCCAAATACATCCCAATATGCTAGCATCCTAAAACTGCACATATGTTTTTACTTATACATTATAGAATATTTGTGGGGAAAAAATCATAAGATATTGGTAACACTGGTTCTGAGGTTAAAGGACAGAGGCTCTCAATGTATACTTTTTGTATCTTTTGATTTGTGAATGTAATCTATTTAAATTTTAAATAAAATGAGTTTATCCAAATAAATAAAATGAATAATTGTTTGAACAAGCAATCTCTCAACTAGGAAATAATCCTCCAGGGACGCCTGGGTAGCTCAGTCAGTTAATTGCTTACCTTCAGCTCAGGTCATGATCCTAGGGTCCTGAGATCGAGCCCCATGTCCAGCTCCCTGCTCAGCAGAGAGTCTGCTTCTCCTTCTCACTCTCCTCCTCCACCCTGCTCATGTTCTCTCACTGTCTCTCTCAAATAAATAAATAAATAATCTTTTAAAAAAAAGGAAATAATCCTACAGGTACATTCCCACCAGTACACAAAGATGTACATAGGAAAATATTCTCTGAGCATTGTTTTTGGTAGCAAAATAACTGAAAACCATTTAATCATCCATCAGTGCAGTATAGTCATATCAGAGAATACTGTGAGCCATTTAAAAAAAA